>NW_027555958.1:241959503-242304503 GCF_003287225.1 Phascolarctos cinereus
TCTTAAATTCCTGAAAACTTCTCAGGGACATTCAAGGAAACAGTATCCTACCACATCCCAAATTTGCCTAAGTGTGATTATGGAAAGCACCTTCTTCAGAAATCAAACCCTAGTTTTGAACCAAAGCCCCCGGACTATATACCACATCTGCCCAAACAGTCTGACTAACTCTGACCAAATCCTGGGGAAGAGACTAGGGAGGGAAGTGCCACTGCCTGGGTCGATCACAGCTCAGCGTCTATGCCCTTAGAGGTTTCCAGCCTTTCTATTTCAGAATGAGGTGAAATGGAGGCCTTCCTAGCAAGCAAGGCCCATTGCAAGCTGCCCAAGAGTGTAGAACAAATCCCATCATCAAGGTATCAGTTGGAGTTTCACCTAATTTTATAAATCTTGTCCAATTTAGGGCTCAAGCCTGAACTGGTGTGAGAGAGAGAGAGAGAGAGAGAGAGAGAGAGAGAGAGACAGACAGACAGAGAGAGAGAGAGAGAGAGAGAGAGAGAGAGAGAGAGAGAGAGAGAGAGAGAGGCAGAAAAGAGAAGAGAGATGGGGTTTTAATTACTCTTTTGCCTTTCTGGCATGCCCCATATGTCCATCAACAGCCCTCTGGAAAAGCGCAATGATTTCTCATTCTCAGAATGATGCCAAGGTGAATAAAGCCCCAGTAGTCTTCTGGTCATGGGAAAGCTTCTTCCTATTGAGAAGCCCCTTGGATTCCATGTGAAGAGTCCCCATTTTGTTTCTTACCACCCACACTAGGAAGACATCTAATACACTGTGTGATTTAGGGAAGGTCAGTCAACACTCCCTGCATCATTGGTTTTCATTCCCTTAACAACTCTCTAAGTGTTTATCTGTTAACACTACTTTCTTGTTCCATCCCCAGAGTTGGTTCCCCCTCTGCATGCAGACATGAGAAACAGGTCATACAGTTGGGTTCTTAGTCATCTAGCCAGATATTTGGGGAGTTGCTGCCCTAAAGTAGGTTTTCAATGGTCCCTGTTGAACTGAGCTGGGCAAACAAGTCTACATTTTAGTACCCAATGCTTTCTTTGTTCTTAATATCAGAGGGACTCAGCAATCTGTGGAAGTCACTTGCAGGTTCCAGGAACCATAAAATTAGGAAGATTTGGGGGAAGGCAGGAAGAATCCAAATCCATATCAATTTTGAAGAAATCTAGCTAAAACCTGAGGAAGGCCTTGCAAATTGTTTTCTAAGATGGGAAATAGTAGGGGGAAGAGAATCAGGGAACTTTCCCAAACTCTTGTTGGCAGCTAATTAGGATGGTCAATTACATGAAGAAGTTTGCAAAGCACTTCCTGGGAAGTATGAATATGTTGGCCAGTGGATTTTTCTTCCGCTTGTACGTGGCTGCCTCCTTTCATCTTGCAACTTCAGAGTGGCTCACTTACTCCAGGAAATAGTCAGCCATCTAATCATGAAGAGCCACATAATGATGACTAATGCATGAAAAAAAAATGGATACTGGCCACAGGGCCCGTCCAAAGAAGTCCTGTCCCTTACTACTGAGTCCTAGGTGGGGAAGGAGGGAGGGAAATAGGCAAACAAAACTTTCTCCAATATTCTGCCTTAACTCCTTATTCTCTAGAAGTGACCCATAAAGGCTGGATGATATCCTGGGGACCCACTGTGACTACTTTTGGGGACTTGCAGGAGAAAAGAGGTGGATATAAATAGCATCTTTGGCAGCTGTGTTTAGGGAACATTGTGTTTATAGGATCTGGGGTGCATATTTTGGTTTCCTGTTTTCCTCTTCCCTTTGAAAAGCAGCACTTGAGGATAAAGCCCTTGAAAAAGGTTTAGAGGAAGATGCAGGGGTAGGTAGACTGGCTGAGGTCTGGTGACTTCCATAGCCTTATAGCTTGGAAGGAATCCCTTTCATGGTCCCTAGAGCCTTCCTGGCCATGGAGTCCTAAATCACCCCTTTCTGAACAATGCCTCCTGGTCTTCTACTGAAACCTTGGGATGTAATGTAACAAAGGGAAGGCAGAACAGTAAGGTGGTCCTTCCCAAAGTCCAAGGAAGAAATGGAAGCCACTCCTACTTGCAGTGGACAGCCAATAACCACTTCCAACAGTTCTCTGGAATCACAAGATCTTGAACTCTGCTCCCAGGGGAAGCGGGAGGAAAATGTTGCAGGATGGACTGAGCAATTGCTAGGACACTCTGCTTTCTGCTCTATCAGGTCTCCAGAATTCCTACCCTGTCTTTGAGCTATAGCCCTGGTCCAGCCTGGCCCATGCCCCTTGGATGTCCTCTAAGTGGCTGTTGGGGACTAAAAGATATTCCAGGTCTGAAAACTTCAGTACACGTGGTTCATGTGAATCAAAACCTCTTTTCTTCCATTCCAAACATACACTCTTCTTTCTTGGGCAGCTATAAATAGGGTTGTTTCTAAAAGAAAACAAAAGACAAAAAAAACCTCCCTCTAAATAACATAAAGACTCCAAAATGATTGCACTTATTAGATGTGGACAAGGTGGGTAAAAGGCTCTCCACATGTACACACATTCCTCTCGTTGCTCAGGGCCTGGGGCCAGGAGCAGGCAGCTCCAGTCCACAGGGCTGAACCCTCTTTGGTGGAGCCCATTGAGACACCTGGGGCTGCCAGGTATGGCCCAGGGTGGTTTCCCATCAGCAGCCATGGTTCTTTAAGGATGTGACTTAGGAAGTGGTGCAGGACTCCCCCAGGGAGCACTGGAATGGAAATAAGGGAGGATGGCTGAGCCAGGGGCTATAGGTTGGGGCAAAGGATTAGTGTCTGCGGTTAGTATTCAGGCATTCTGTAGTGTAGTCCTTTAGATTTTTTTTTCTTTTTTGGTGATGCTTAAAAACCCGGTTTCTCTTCTGTGGAGCTTTCTGTTTTCTCCTGGAAGCCACGGCAATGTGATCTGCACGGCAATTGCCCATACCTCATCTGCTCCTCATCATTTAGTTCAGAGATCACCAGCTTGGTGGTGAGTATCATTGTGAGCCCTTGAGTGGTAAAGCTCATGCAGAGCATGTGGAGGAAGGAGGAGGAATACTTGGACAATCTTGACAAGATGGTTGATCCACCCAGGTCTCAGTGATGGTGGTGGAGGGTGGGGTTGAGGGCGGTGCCCAAACTATGCCCCACAGAGGACCAGTGCTAGGGAAATGCCTTCAGGCCAAAGACTTCTTTGGTAAGACCCTGGGCTGCCTGAGTTGCCATGGGTTGAGGGATATATATCAGAGAGGAGGGGAGGATTCTGGCTCTAGACAGTCAGGGCACAGCCCTGAGAATGGCAGACACACCTTCCCTGCCTTGCCTCTAGGGCCCAATTGCCCTAAGACCAATTGCCTTCATGGACCCCCTCACCCCTTTCAAACTGATCCTGACCACAGAGCATGGGCTAGGGAAAAGGTCAGTTTGTGGGGCTGCTACTTCCATCCCTTAGGGGGAACAGAGCTAGCACTGAATGGCTTTTCCAACACTCAGGGAGCATGTAGGAAATGGAAGAATGGGTAAATTAGAGAGAGAAAGGCAGGGAGATGAAGGGACAGAATGGGAGAATAAGTAGTCTGCATAGTGAATATTTGTTTTCCCCAAAAAGAGAGTTCCTTGGTGGTAGATGGGGGCTGTTGGGCTATGAGGGTTAGGCAACCACGGAGCTTTGAAGCTGGGGTCTGTGGGGCTGGGGAGGGCTATTTGTAAGGTCGAAGGAAGCTGGAAACTTTGGAGCGTAGCAGCTTGATGAAAGATCGGGGTAACATCTCCTTGTGCTTCTCTGTGTACTTGAAGTAGTTCTGTGGGTGGGCTAGCACTTCAAAGAAGGCCTTGATGAGCTTCTTATCCTGCAGAGGACAATAGGGAGCCCTGAGTATATTAGCCTTAAAGCTATCAAAGTGGGCAGGCAAATGAAAACCAAGACTGGGACCTGAAAAATACTGTGCACATAGTAAGGTGTTCAACAGATATTTGCTGAGTTGGTTAATTGATGGCTTGGCTCCTCCTCCCCAGGCCTCCTTTTTAATCATTCTGAGCCCCTTGCCTGGTCCTTTGGACATTGGAAAGCACCTCCCATATCCTCCACTATTTAAAGATGGTATCCAAGGAATCCTCCTCATTTCCCTCTTTCCCCCCCCTCATTTCCTAGACTTCACCATCTCTAGAAACTCATCATTCCACAAGATGAAGTCAACTCAGAAACTCACACCTCCTCAGATAATTTCCAACCGTGGCTACATGATTTCATCATGCCCCTACATGCTGTGCAAGCTCCTTGACGGCAGGGACGATCTTTGTATCCCTAGTCCTTAGCATGGTACCCAGCACATACTAGGAACTTTAATAAACGTTTGTCAACTCAGACTCTGAGTCCTTGGAAGTCTGTTTCTAAGCCTACTACTGTGAGCCCTCCTCTGAATGAGTTTCCATTCTCTTCATCCTTGCTGTGGCTGTTCAGTTGTTTCAGTCATGTCTGACTCTCCATGACCCCATTTTGGGGTTTTCTCAGCACAGATACTGGAACGGTTTTCCATTTCCTTCTCCAGCTCATTTTTACTGATGAGGAGCTGAGGCAGACAGGGGTAAATTACCTGCCTAGGGACACACAACTAGTAAATGTCTGAGGCTGGATTTGAACTCAGGAAGATGAGTCTTCCTGATTCCAAGCTCACTGTTCTATCCGCTGTGCCATCTGGCTGCCTTTTCCATCATTACAGGAGATCAAAGAATCATAGAATGTTAAAGCTTAGAGTGGTCTTAGAAATGATTGAGGCTAGTATCTTCCTTATCTGGAGAGGAAACTGAGCTCAGATAGGAAATGGCTTCCCCAAAGTTTCAGGGCTAGTTAGTAGCAGAGTTGAGACTAAGAACCCTGCTGACTTCTTTTTTGGTCTTATGACTCTATAATCCTTCCAGTTACCTTCCTTTCCCTTAGCCTTCCCCCCACATACTTCCCCTTCTTTTCCTCACCTTCAGAATCTCTTGGTGGTTTTCAGAGGCATAGAGCCGACCATCTCGCACAATGTCCTCTACTAATTGTTCATAGTCCTCTGCAAAGCCAACAGATATGGTAAGGCTCCGGGATAGAGAACTTGCCTGCTTCCTAGCTCACTCCCTGGGCTTTCTTCTTGACTCTCACTGAACTCAAGAGAATATAAGCCCCCCACACCCCTGACCTCCTAACCATCATAGGTGACATAGGGTATCTGGAAGCCCCTGGCACTGTTGGCTTCACTTGTTTTGAAGTTGATCCAGAGCTTTCGGGAGCGAGCAGTGAAGGCAATGGGCCGCTCATAGGTCTGGCACGTCTCATAGGTGGTGATGGAGGATGGAGAGGCTGAGGATATAAAGAGTAAGGAGGTAACAAGGTGAGGAGAGGAGGTGAGCAGAGTTTGCCCCAGGAGGAGAGTTTAGGGATGAGAATTGGACAGAAAGCATCAGACTGACAAAACCTTGGGAAATTGAAGTTGTCATCACCCTCTCTCTCCTATCCCCTACCACTTACACAAATCTGTTATCCCATTGTGCTGGTGCAATGTCTCTGGTGCACTGGTACCAGAAAATATTAAAATGTTGGCATTTAAAATTTTTTAAAGGCAAAATTTCTAGGAAGGAGGGAAGCAGCCCCTGCTTCTCTTAGGACCTCCTTCCCTCAGTCTCTTTTCCCTGCCCCCCAGGTTTCTGCTCTTCTTTTCTTGGTCCTCCATATCTTCCCTCTTTGCCTTAGTGCCTGGTTCCTTCTCCCACCCTTTTTAGCCCTCCCCAGCTTCCTCACTCCAGCATGACTTTGCTACTACCCACAGTTCTTGCGCATGACAAGGACATCTCCGCACTCATCCTCGGAGGGCAGGAAAATCTCCGGCACTACAATGAGGATCTTTCGCTTAGGTGGTGGATTGATGTTCCAGGTGCACTCTACTCCTGCTGGGTAGTTGCCAGGGTAGTTGGGGGATTCGATATATCCAGTGAACTCTCCTATCTCCCCACCACACTGGCGATCTGTGGCCAAGCCCAGGTGGATAGGGCAGGAATGAGAAGAAAAGTGAGTGTTAGGAGAGTTGAGATGGGGAGAGAATGCAAGGATGTAGAAGGATTTCATGGGGGAATCTGAAAAGGACCTCTTAGGGGGCAGAGGCTGTGATCAAGTGCATGGTTTGTGGGTTACCATGGTGCCAGTGTAGTTACCTTCTTAGAGTGACTTGATGGTCATAGGATGATTCTGGGATCACTTTCCAAGTTCTTTATTTATCTTTCTTCCTGTCTTTCTTTTCCCCAACCTCCCTGCCTCCCCAGCACCTGCTCTCCAAGGAGGATTTTGCTATGACAGTGTATATGAGAGTATTAAAGAGGCAGAAAGAGAGACTTCCTTGCCTATTACTCCTCTAGCCCTATCCCTTCTTGTTCTAGTCCCCTCCAACTTTTCCTTATGTGTCTCATTCCTAGCCCTATCCACCTTCCCTATCCCTGCCAAACCGCTGCCTCCAATCACTTCTGCTCCCCTCTACCATCATCCACTGTCCCCTTCCCTATCACTTGATCCTGACACTTACTTTTACACTGGGTCACACTGGTAGAGCCATCAAAGTCAGTGCTGGTGTTTCCCGGGCAACGTGTGCAGAAGTTCTGGCGAAATTCAGGTTGGTAGGAGCCCAGGGCACAGCGGATACAACGATGGATGCTGGTATTATAGTAGTGACCAGGGGAACACTGGACTGTGGAAGAAGAGATAGGCAGAGAAGGTCAAGTATGTCTGGGGAGGGAGCATGGATGCTAAACTATCTCAGGAGTCACATATACAGTGACCTGCATGCAGTAAGCTAAGAGTCAGCCTTTCATGCAGTAGTCTCTAGGCATGGAACCATAGTATCATCCAGTCTCATGGGGTGGGGGTGCATAGGACACCAACTCGAGCAGCGCCTAGAGTCCTGTCCTGCCTCCTGATAACCCTGTGTTCATAGGTTTCCTATGTCCCACCCGTCTTCAACAATAAAGATTTGTTGCTTTGAGCTGAAGTGAATTGGGATGCAGGAGACCAGAATTATTTTTCAGGCTCCAGCCCTACTGAAGGGCCTCAACTGTCCCTCCCTGTACTTAAGTTTCTCTATTTAGGGACGGCACCCTTTGATGGAGGGCAGTTAGGTGGCACAGTGGACAGAGTACCAAGTCTGGAGCCTGGAAGACTCATCTTCTTGAGTTCAAATCTGGCCTTAGACATGTATTAGCTATGTGACCCTGGGCAAGTCATTTAACCCTGTTTACCTCAATTTTCTCATCTGTAAAATGAGCTGGAGAAGGAAATGGCAAACCAATCTGGTATTTTTGCCAGGAAAACCCCAAATTGGGTCATGAAGGGTCAGACAGGACTGATAATGGCAGAACGACAACAACAACAGCAACCTTTGATAGGCCATCTATCTAAAGTTGTGTCCTTTTTTTTTTTTAAAGACTCTGAACATATGCAGATTTTTCACTAATGCAGGCAGGTATGGCAGTGTTTTGATAATTATTGCAGACAGTTTATGGAGATGGAGGCAATAGGTGGACGTGAATGGTGCCAATTCTGATGACCAGGGGTGTAGGACTGTACCTGATGATCTTTGAAGTAGGTGGGTGGTGATGGGCCAATAGGAGTGTTAATCAGTGATGGGAAGGGAGCATGGGGCAGTATTTACTGGCCTGTGGGTGCACTCGGTTACTGCCCCACTTCCCTCCCAAGGCTGTAGTGAAGTGAAGGATTATGCTTTGAAAGTAGAGATGAAATTTGGAATTTCAGCTGGTGTGGGGGCAGGGGTACGTGTGCCTTGTGAAGTTGAGAGGCAATCTGACTGAGTGAAGAGAGTCAGAGGATCTTGGTTCAGATCCTGGTTTTGCTGTATGTTATCCGTTATGACCTTGGGCAACTCATTTACTCTCTCTGGGCCTTAGTTTCCCCATCTGTAAAAAGAGTTGGTCATAAGGAGTTTGTAGTTCACATACCTTTGGTGTCACAGTCTTGGAAGGAGACAGCCCCTTCATGCTTGGTGGTGAGGCCCCCACCACATGGGAAGCACAGTGTTCGTCCTGACTCAGGCTGGTAGGTGCCACGTGGGCATTGCTGGCATGGTTTGAACCCATCTGCTGAGTACTGACCTGGTGGGCACTGACCTGCAATAAGCCAAGGGCCAGACTCTGATGGGGGCGGTCCTAAGGCCCTGCCCATAGGCTCACCCAGTCCCATGGGGCAGGGGCGCATGGGATACCAGCTAGGGTAGCAGCCTATGGCTTTTTCCTGTCCCCTAGGGAACTTCATGCCCATGGGCTTCCCTTATCCCACCCCTCCCCAGGCTGGATTGCTTGTTCCCCTGGCACCTGCACATGTGGTGATGTTGGTGGCTCCGAGGGGCCCATGGGCATCACTCCCAGGGCATAGGTCGCAGGAGAGCTGCCCTTCCCTCTCCTGGAAGGTGCCTGGTGGGCATGGCACACACTGCTCCGTCTGGCCGTGGTAATACGTTCCCTGCGGGCAGCTGACTGAGGGAGAGTCGGCCGTGGTAGCCATCCCCCCCCCAGCCCTAGGACTGCCCTCCCACTCCCCAGAATTAGGACCCCCTCCCCGTGGGAGGGAAAAGTAAAATCTTATTTGGAAGGTGTGTGATATAGGTTGAAGCCATGTATAGGAGGGATGGAGTAGTAAGAGAATATGAACCCAGCCTGGTGTGTGTGTGTGTGTGTGTGTATGTGTGTGTGTGTGTGTGTGTGTGTGTGTGTATATATATATATATATATATATATATACACACACATATATATATATATATATACACATATATATATACATATATATATACACACATATATATATATACACATATATATATATATATGTTATATATACACACATATGAAATCTTAGTATTCTGAGATCCAAGGGACATGGGTAAGACAGAAGGATATGGAATGGTCATGGTTTGGGAATTTGGAAAGCCATAAATTGGGGCAATTCAAATACTTAGGAATAACGAGGGGGGTAGCCTCAAGAATCCAAGCCTGTTTCCTATCCCAAACTAGCCCCTGCTTTGTACTCCCCCCAGTTTTGTATCCCCATTACACTCTCTTACCACACTTGACCCCAGTGTGATGCTGCCCAGGCGCACAGGCCTCTGCCTGCTCCACTCGCTCCCCAGCTGGGCCTGGCTTGTGTGCCAGCTCATAATCCAGGCCCGCAAGGCGCAGTAGGAAGCGATCCTGATTGATAGATTTCCTTAGCATCTTCAGTGACCCCTTCAGCCGCCGTTCCATCCTCTGTCGGAGGCAAGGCAGCCCACAGCTTGCTGTGGAAGGAAGCAGCTGTGAGCAGGAGGGCATGTGTGTCGATTGGGAAAACAGCTATGAATGGGGAGGGGGTCAAGAGGAATGGCCTTGTGCAGGAGGATCTAATGAGGAGCAGCCAGCAGCCAGGATGGGACAAGTGCAGGAGTAGCAGCTATAAGTACGTAGTGGCTAGGGATAGGAGTGGCTCTCATGATCCTTACTCCTCTCTTTCCATCCCTTATTCCTCACCCCCAATGTCCTTGTGTGCCCAGCTCTTCTTGTTGGGTCTTCCTGTCTCATGCCTCCATTTCTAACCTTCCATGCTCCCTCACTCCCTAGCTTCCTCAGTTCTACCTGTAGTTTCTTCAGCTTTGACTTCAGCCTCTAGTTCCAGAGTGAGACGGGTGACTTCCTTTCCAGGAGGAGTCCGGGCACGGCGTCCTTTCCCTTTACGGGATGAATCACACTTCAAGTGGATAAAGGAGACATGGCAATCGGAACAGGGAGTCCCACCTAGAGAAGAGAACAATTCAGTCACATCCTAGATCCCCAATCCTAAAATCCATCTCAGTTAAGGAAAAGAAGCCTGTTCAGATGCTTATGTCCTGTTTCTCAATCTCCTGCATCTAGCTTTACTTTTTAGACACAAGACTGGAAGTCTTGGAAGGGTTGGAATCCTCTGGAAAAAAAAAAAAGAACCCCTCTCCTGTCTCTTGCCCATTCTGTTTGTAGGGATCTCTGCAAGTGACTCTTCTTTTATCTGATCTGACTCAGACTCTGGAGCATGAAGGACCCATAAGTTGGAGAATTTATGGGGCATCAAGTTATATCTGGAGGATAACCAGGAACAGAGCCTGGAAGAGCACAGGGACTGAGGTGGGGAGGGAGGTAGAGCGTGGTACTTCAGTGTACATAAATTGAAAGAACATTAGGGTCGGAAGGGACAGATCATCTAATTCAGGTTTGGGTTTTATTTTGTTCTTTAAACTTGAGTTCTGTGAACTTGGTTTTTCGATAGTTTGATAGCTATATTTTAGTATAATTGGGTTGCTTTTGTAATCCTGTGTATTTTATTCTCTGCATTTAAAAGCATTCTTAGAAGGGGCCCACATTCTTTACCACAATGTCAGAAGGGTCTGTGACACAAAAGGGTTAAGAACTCCCTGATCTAGCCCAACTTCCTCATTTTAGAGATAAAGAAACAGGCCCAGAGGGGCAGTGAATTGCCCAAAGTCACAGCATAACTAGTGGCAAAGCAAAGGAGCAGGACTCGGGTCTCATGACTCCCAGTTCAGTGCCCTTTTTATGACGCCTCCTGCCTCTTGTTCCACGAAGGTGGGCATCTAGAATCCTGACCTGGTGCCGGCACTCTGCCTGCCTCCTCCAGCTTGCCCTTGTTTCGAAGGTGCAGGCGACACTTGGCATCTTTAATCTTGAAGGAAGCTCGCTGTTTGACAGATAGCGCACCTGTTTCTAAACAGAACATCAAGGGTGCAGATGAATCTGAGTGCCAGCCCCGGGCTTGGGGAGGAGGAGAATGAGTATCTCATGGGGGTGACGAAGGAAGGGAGCGAACTAGGGATCTGGAGGATATGGCAAGACATGGGAACTGAAGGGTTGAGCAAGAAGCCGGAAGCAGGGAGTCTGTAAGGTTTGAGGAGGAATGCTTTAGGAGAGATTACAACAAGACACAATGGTGATCAGTGTGCAGCGCTAAAAGCATCAAGGGAATTAGGATTAGGGAACTTTAGAGCAGGTAGAGAGGAAATGAGGCTTTCCAGAGAAGGCAGCTGTGGGAATTGGGATGGGGGCTCACCAAGGCAGTGGTGGGGACTGGTGGTGTTACCATTCCTGGATTGGGAGGAGCGGGGACTGGGTGTGCCACAGCTTACCATGAAGCCGTTCTCGGATTCTGGGGGGAGGAGCATGTTACAGATCTGACCCACTCCCCACCCCCAAAATCTCACGGTGCTAGAAGAACCCCAGGGAGAACAGAGTGATGGTCTGGACCTCCCTGGGATCTTTCCAGATCTCTTCCCTCACCACCCACAGTCTTCTCATCAGCAGCTCATTTACCTGGCAGAAATCGAGCCCGGGAGGGGCAGGTCAGAGCACAAGTGTCCTTCTTGCCTGACCTGCTACAGCTGAGCATGGCCCGAGGGGCACCAAGGCTGCCCTGGCACTTCACCAGCTCTGGGAGGAGAGACACACTAATGTATGTATTGGCCAGAGCGGAAGTAGGAGTAATAAGGTAAAACAGACATTTTCCCACTTTAGGTCCCATCACTTCAGCAAAGTAACAATCAACTATAATTTATTCCACTGTTTCTATGTCTTAGGGGCTCTTTGCTAGAACCTTCTTTTCTACCCTCACCTGATCAGAATGGGAGCCTTACCTTTTACAGTCACTGGCTCAGGATGGGGAGCATTATTCCACCTGCCACCCCATTGCTCTTCCCCGCTCCCTAGTCCCTAGCTCTCAAACTCACTGGAGGCAGTGCCCACCACAGCCAGCAGAGGGCATTACACACCTGTGCAGTCCTTGCCATTCCAGTGCAGCCGTCCCTGGCCTGAAGGGCAGGTGCACTGATAGCTCCCAGGGGTGTTGATGCAGCCAAAACGGCAACCTCCTCGGTTAATGCTGCATTCGTCCACATCTGGAGATAAAAGGAGGACCTCAGGACGCTGGCGTGAGGGAGGCAATGCTGGGGCATGAGGGAGGCAATGATGCTTGGCAGAAAGGGGCTCTTGGCCAAACCCTGACCTAGTCACACCTCAAGTTTGCTTTTATTTGCTTTCTCATAAGTTCTAACCCTAGAGCTATTCTAAAATCAGTAACAGAGATGAGCTGCCAGTGAAAAGCTCCAATAGGCACAGACTTATTAAAAAGTGAATTCCCTAACCCTGCCTTCAAAGCTCCTTCTCAGCTCTATTTCTCAGATGCCCATGCTATGAAAGGGATGGACTTGTCCTATTCTCAACCAAATCAACTGCAGGACTGGGCTGTAGAGTCAAGGGGAAAGGTTAGGAGGAAGCTCTATTACGGGCAGGACACTATGATCAGACATTCAGCTGCTTATAATGTAAACAGGAACCTTGGGCATATGGCTATTACCTAATTATCACCTTTTCCCTCGGCATGTAATCCCTAGTCCTTCCTCCCAGGAAGGGGGAGGGTTTAAGTACTGGTAAGTTTGGGCATGTCAGACATGGTCCAGACAACAGATTAACATCTGTAATTAATGTGTAATAACTTACTGTCCTCTGAGATCTAGCCTAGCTAAGTTCAGAGAGGCTTCTCATCAGAGAACTGGCCACCAGCATTTCAGGAACACTATTTACTAAGACATGGAGGGATTGCAGCCTGTACCAGTAGAGGGAGCACTCATATCATATGTGCTTGGGCTGAGTCCTTGGCTGTCTCCGAGTATGTTTGGGAGGAGGACGTTGTATTTTGTGATCTAAGGCTATTTGGAAGGATACTGAGCATCAGTCTTATGGACTTAAGGATAGTGAGGACAGCATGAGTGGCTAGGTCCATGTGTTTCCAAGTACTGGCACCACAGTAGATATTTATGAGATATTGGCCACATGGGATGTTTGCCCATGGCCTGGGAATGATGACTGAGTTCTGTCTGAACTTGCAGCACTCTATGCCTTCTAACTTGGAGGTCTGAAGTATACATCAGCTTCTCCCTCTGAGCCCCCAGCAATCTCCCCATCCATGCTGTCCAGAGGAATTGAAGATATCAAGGGCAGACATGATATGATGGTGAGTTATCATATGGAAATTCCTATAAAGGTGGGTACATATTGGGGATCCAGGAGTCCTACCTCTCAGAACCTGTCCTAGTCTTTTCTTTTTCATCATAATTCATTCAGGCACCAACACACATGTACATACGCTTAGAAGGATGGAGCAGGATTGGTTCATTTGGTGAGGTAAAGAGGCCACACTGGGTTGATGTAGGTTAAGGGCCTTGGGTGGGCTAAGGAAGGCATGAAGGGCCAGGAGATAAAGATCAGCTTGGGTTAATGGCAGAAGGTCTCGGGCTCACCCCCACAGTGGGTGAGCCCATAGAGCAGGTAGCCTCGGTGACAGAAACACTGGAAGCTTCCTGGGGTGTTGACACAGATGTGGTCACAGGTTCGGTCAAAGGAACATTCATCGATATCTGGAGGCGAGATTGGGCATAGTTGAACAGTGTTCTCCAGGGATTTAAGCCCCTGAACTTGTGCTCTGGCATCTAGACCCCATGCCCATCTCTACCACCTGTGAGGACAGACTGAGAATGGCAGAACCGAGCCACAACCCTCCATCCCCAAGAGGGAGTCTGTGTCCTTCATGGATCCCTGCCTAGATTTTGGAGGAGGGAAGAGTGGCACCAGAAGGCGAGGACTAAGGAATTCAAAGGGTTCAGGTCCGAAGGGACCAGGGAAGAAGGAAGGGGATGTCATGTCACTGGTTACTGTAGTGCCTACCTGGTTTTGGATGCCCACCTTCCCTCTTCCACCCCCCACCCAAATGAGAATTCCCTGCTTCTTTGCCCCTAAGTCTCTGCCCTTCATCCCCACAGTCCCTCTCCTAACCTGCTCCCTTGACCCCGCTGCCCAAGCTTGTACTCACCCTGGCAGCTCCGCTCATTGATAAGCAGCTTGTAGCCTTTCTTGCAGCTGCATTCGAAGCTGCCAACTGTGTTTCTACATATGTGGTCACAGCCTCCATTGTTCAGGCGGCACTCATCTATGTCTGAGTTGGAGGGATTTTAAGGATAAAAACAGGGAGAAGCAAAGAGATGAATAAGGGAAGACCCAGAAGATTGAGGGACAGAAAAAAAAAACCCCAACAACACACTGTAACGAGGGAGAGTCATAGTGAGTCAGAGGACCTGGGATAAGCTCTGGCTTACTTAGGTTCCATGCCTGCCCTTCTCATTCCTCTTTCTTCCCTCCTCCCTCTTATTCTAAGGGAGTCTGTGCATGAAAGACTCCTCCTCCTTCCTGGGACTGAGTTCCTAGATGAGGAGTTGGGGGTAGGAGAGAAGATGACCACTAAGCTCTCAAAGAGTAGACTAGGACCCCAAGAGAAAAAAAGGGCAGGGTCTAGTTGGAGAAGGAAACTGGGGACCATTTAGCCTCATCTTTCATTCTCCCTCTCTACCCATGAAGGTGGTTGAGAGGTGAAATAGGGAGTTTCTTCCTTTACTCCTTGGCAGTGGGAAGGACCCTGAGGAGGATGAGGAGAGGGGCCTGAGTAAGGGACACTAAGATGAGAGTTGAGAGGTGGGTGGTGTAGAAAGCTCAGTGGGAGGAGAAACTGGGAAAGGGGCCAGGTTGGGAGGGAGAGATAGAGGGAAGCCAGCGATAGGTAACTGAGGGGGTGATCGGAGGCCAAGCAGGGGGACTAGGCTGGGAGGGTTCTGGAGAGAATCAGGCCTGAGGCAGCTTTCAGCACTGGCTTGGAGAAGGCGGAGTAGGGTTGCTTCCTTCCCGAGGTCAAGTTCCTTGAGTTGGTGACAGACAGGACCCAGGCTACTCACCTCTCAGTTGGGAGCATAGGAAGGAGTGCAGAGGGCAGACTTCTACTCTGTTCTTAACATACCTGTCAAAAGTCCTCCCAAGCCGGAAGCCCCCTAACTCTGGCTGTCTGACCTGTGTGCCCCACCCCTCCCTCTTCTTCTGTGGCAGCTGTTCCACAGAGAGACACAATGAACAAGGCCAAAAAGCTTATAGCAGCCCCCACTGCCTTTTCCTGGGAAAAGGAGGGGATGGTGGGGAGGAGGAATAGAACAAAAGATGACGGGTCAGTGCTTTCAATAGGACTCTTTCTTCCCCATGGAATTAGCTATTAGAGGAGTGGAGAGGAAGGGGAATGGGAGATAACTGTGGAATAGAAAATGTGGGGAAATACCTCCACAGATTTTTAAGGGGAGTAAGGCTGCAGAGGTAACCTCATCAAAACAGGCAAAGAACATGCCTATGACATCAGGTGCCAGGGCACAGCCAAGGGGTGAACTGCTGTCCTCTGCCTCCCCTTTTCCCCTGTCCTTGCTTTCCAGACTAGGAGTGGGCCAGTTATTATGGGCACAATTCCTTAACAAGGTGGGGTGGGGGAAAAGAGAAAGGTTAGGAGGGGATGATAGTGTGGTGAAGGATGTAGGGCAAAGAGGAGAAAGAAAAGAAGGGATGGGATTAGGAAGTGGGTAGAATGGAGGGAACAGTGAAGAGGATAGAAATAGATTGTATTAGTATACCCCTTAAACTGAGCTGAGAAATATGGATAGAAGAACTGGAGCTGTAAAAAATGGAGTGACACCATGGCATAATTAAAAAAAGGACTGGAATGGAAGTTGGGAGACCTGGGCTCTAGTCTTTGCTCTGCCACTAATGAACTGTGTGATCTTTGAAAGTCACGTCAGCTGTCTAGAACTTAGTTGTTGTTGTTTTTTGGGGGGGGGGAGAAAAAAAAAATATATATACACACACACACACACATATATAATAGTATGTATATGTATGTATATATGAAATTTAATTTAAATAAATTTGAATTATATATAATTGAAATAAATGAAATTTAATTTAAATTTATATATATATATTTCAATCCTCAAAAATCTGCCTTCAATCCCAGCTCCTCAACCTCTTTGTCTCCACTGAGAACTAAGACTTGGTTTCTTAGTTTGAAAAATGAGGGGTTTTGAGAAGATGATGTCTTAAGTTCTCTTCTAGTTCCTAAATACCATAATTCTATAATAGTGTGAGATAGAGTTGGGGGTGGAGTGAGCAGGAGTATCTGCTAAGAAGAATTTTTGACATGTATGTTAAAAAAGTCCACCCTTTCTTCTACTCTTCCCACCCCCAAATGGGGAAGTGGGTAGCCTGGGTCCTGTCCATCACTAGCTGTAGGTCAGAGATAGGTTTTCTGTTCTCTGAAGTTAGAGGGTCCTCCATGGACATAAGCTAGGGAGACTTGGAACCAACTGTTATGGGCTTGGATGCTATAATTGGGAGGAAGTGACCCCTGGCTCATGATCTCTCCCCTACCCCCCACCCCTGGCCTGTGTCCTCGTCAGGGGTTTCCTTACCTTTGCAGGTCTTTCTGTCAGACTGTAACATAAAGCCCACAGGGCAGCTGCAGTGGACACCAGTAGCCGCATCATGGCACTTGCTGTCACATCCACCGTTGTTGACAGCACATGTCTCTGTTTTTTTTTGGGGGGGGAAGTGGGGGAGGAGGGAAAAGAATGTTATTGACCAGGAGAGGCCCCCAAACTCAAGGTCAGTGGAGGCAGTGGGGTCCAGAATGGGAGGCCTCAGCCCACTCAGTGCCCTCACTCAGTCTTAGGAGAAATCTTGGAGTCCAGGCTCCCATCCCCCTCTCCTTCCCCCCTGCAAGTGCAGCCAAGCAGTCAGCTTCCCTGCCCCCAACTTGATTGAAACAAGGTGGACAGCAGTGAGGCAGGTACAAGCCAGAGCTGTCAAGCAGGAATGTGCTGAAGGGGGGTGGGGGGGATGGGAGAAGTTTAAAGGGGGAAAAAGTCAAGTAGGGGTGGAGGGAGCTAGAGTGGGTCTGTCTCTCAGCAACAAAGATGAGTAGATAGGGCTCCCCTTTCTTCCCATCCTCCATCCCCTTCTTTTAAGACTGGTGGGGGTGGGGTAGGGGAGAGAGTTTAACTGAGGCTCTGGGGGAGGGGTAGGTCTAGGCACCGACTCTTAAAGGACTGGGCCTGGTATCCTCAAGTCCTTAGCCTGGCAAGGAATTGCCAGAGGTCACTGAGTCCATTCCTCCCCTTCTTCAAGTCCCCTAGGCTGAAAAGTGCCCATTCATCTTTAGAGGAGACACCACAACATCTAGTGGTTCCAGTGATTTCCACCCCTGGGCATCTGAAAATGCATCTCATCTAACCTAAAGCCCTCCCAGTTTAGGCCTATTTCCTGTTGTATTGTCCTGGATGGAATCGAGCCAGATGCTCTTGAGCTCATAAAGGCATTTTCTCTCCTCATTTCATCAGGAAGGACATATGTAGGGTTTGGGGGAGGATGGATTTGGGAGAGAAATGTTGCAGAGAGGAGGGAACATCTTGGGAATATGGGATGAAAGAGATGGAGAGTCACAGAGCCAAGAGATCATTTGAGACCTAATAAAAACCATTACTTTCAAGCTATATTCCTTCTGTTACCTCTGCCCTGATTCTATAGATCTTCCAGTCTTGGAAGGAATCAGTATCTGGGGAAAGGTAAAGGGTTGAGGCTGGTCCCTCTCTTTCCTGAAGCCTGAGCAAGAGCAAATAGGTTTAAATGACAACAGAAGAGATTCAGATTAGATGTAGGGAAAACTGCCTGCTTATAACCATGCAAGGTACTGAAAATAGGGGGCCCAATGAGGTCGTGGGCTTTTCTCAAACCTGAGACTCTCCTTTAAAATGAGAGATCCTTAGGTTTTAGCTTTAGGGGAGTCACAAATAAAGAATCCCTGCAGCAGCAACAGAAGCTTGGGAACCAGGACATGGAAGAGATGAGCTCTGGAGGCTGCTGCCAGCTTGAGTAAACTTTGACCCACAAGTTCAGGCCCTACCCATCTTACTGTGGGGAGCAGGACCAGGATTCAGAATGTCCTGGGAATACTTCACTTCTGCCTCTCTACTCAGAGCTCCCTGACATGTCCCATCCCCTCCTTGTACATGGAGCCTGGACCATGACAAAGGGATGGTATTTTATTCAAATTAGTTGCAGTGCTTTTATCCAACTCACCTCCTCTCTCATCCTACCTCCTAGATTCTAGTTTTGCTCTGTTTTATTTCTCCTTGACTTTCTGAAAAGGCGAAATAGGATCTAAATGGATGCAGGACTGCTTTGGGATATCCTTTATCTCATTCCCAGACTCAGACTCTCTCAGGTTGATTTTGAGAACTTTGGAATAGAACCCTGAAATCTTCTCCAAACCCCAACTTTGACGTAGGAGCTAATGTTCTGAAAGTGGGACTGAACCCAAAAGCCTCAAGTGAGGGGAATTGGAACATTATTTCAGATACCTTCTTAGGGTCCTAAGGAGGAAGTGATACCCTAGGGGTTTAAGGTAGACAACACTGCTGAGAAAAAAATGCCTCCAA
This sequence comes from Phascolarctos cinereus, assembly GCF_003287225.1. Classification (NCBI taxonomy): domain Eukaryota; kingdom Metazoa; phylum Chordata; class Mammalia; order Diprotodontia; family Phascolarctidae; genus Phascolarctos; species Phascolarctos cinereus. The sequence goes on from NW_027555958.1 coordinate 241,977,895, forward strand.
GATGGTCCCAGAAAGCCAAGCACTAGCTACTGTAATGAGAGCAGGGCAGCCACTTCCAGGTGACTAGAACAGCACCAGGGTCAGGTCAAGAGAATGGAAGTCTCTCATCCTTGGGCTCTCTCCAGTTCACCAACCCTTGGCTTCTTGAAAAAAACACCGGGGGGTTCTAGAGGGCTAGGGAGTTAGGAGAATGGAACTGGAGGGATCAGGGGCCTGAGAAGCAAGCACCTTTGGGGAAGGATGGCCTCTGATTATCAGCATCCTCCTTCCTGGTTACATACAGAGGTGTGTAGGGTGGAGCTGACTGTACCTTTAGCTGTACAGAAGAATGTAGGAAAAGATAAGAAATGACAGCTATGTCTGAGGGACAGTTAGAAACTCAAAGGAAAAGTAGGTGAGGGACTCATTGGGGGCGAAGGGAGGAAGGAAGAACAAAGAGGGGGAAGGAAAGCAGAGGAAATAAAGAATAAGGACAAGCAAGACCGACAAAGATTCTTTGGCCAGCTCTTGGGGACCCAGGATTCCTGCCACCCAGGTTCCCTCCTGTCCCCTCAGTAGGGCTTATGCCCAGGTTGCCAAGGTGAGCCTGGTTGGTAGGCTGGGGCCCAGCCAGGCCTACGTGGGGGCAGGCCTGGTGGGGCATGCAGTTAGTGGGAGCCCCAGCGGATTAGCCCCTCCCCGAGCAAGCGAGCGAGAGAGCATGGGAGCATGGAGAGAGCAGGTATATTTACCATTAGAAACGGCCTGGGGGGGGATGTGCTGCTCTAGCCGCCTTTCCCCTGTTTGACATTGTAAAAAAGCTGTTTAGATGATGGGCAGGAGACATCTGGCCCTGTGAGCCCTGGCTCCTGCCCTGAGGACTGGAGCCAGCAGAGCTCCAAACAATGAATCCTGGGATTCTTATAGCCACTTTATCTCCAGAGCCCTCTTCCTTTCTGGCATCTGATTTTCCTAACTACACCACACAGGGGCTAGGTTCACCCTCCCAATGTTATAGTTGGGAAATTCAGGGTCCAGAGAGTTAGGTCATTCATCTAAGGTTACACATCACATTGATGGTAAAGATATGGACGACACTCCCATTTCCCAAATCCTAGTTGAATGCACTTTACTTGTCTCTGAGACTAATTGTCTCAGTCTTCCTAAATAGACTAAGGGCGCTATCATCCCCAAACATTCTTCAATAGGCTCCTTCCACTAATAAACTTGGAATGGGGAGAATGTGGAGAGCAGGAGAAAGACAGAAAATTAACTCTCTAGGGGAAGGGGAGAGGTGTTGGAAAAGGGACCAACTGTAGTTCAGGGAAAAACCACATTCTCTTTTGGTTGTGAGATAAGATAGCAGAAAAGGATACAGGAATTAGAATGGCACTCAAGCTAAACAGGCATATCAACTGTGTAACATCTTTGGTTTTTTTGTTTGTTTGTTTGTTTGTTTTTAAAGCAAGCCTGACTCTGGGGTATCTGCATAAAAAGAAACCAGTCAATTTCTCTACCAGGCTTAAGACTGGCCCAGACTATGACCAAGAATCTGTTCTGAGCTTGGTGATTTAGGAGGGCTATGAGGACATGTGGGACAGGGGCAGAGAGCCCCAGAAAATACTGGAAGGTGGGGGAAGGGAAAATGAAAGAAGAGTAAATAGTCCAGCCTGAAAAAGTGAAGTCTTTGTGAATACCAAAAAAATATCTTAATATATGTAGATGAATGCATAGAGAGAAAATGAAGTGGCAGGGATTTAAAATTAAAATAAGGAAGAACCATGAGGGATGTTAGTCCTTCGAACAGGTGACTAAGGGAAGTTGTACCAAAAAAAATCATGGAGATCTTTGAGTACAGAAGGACAGTCCTGTTCTTGGGGTGTGGAGAAGGGGCAGCATTGCCTAAGGTATAAAGGCTGGATCTCTGGGACAGGGAGACTGTTGATATTGAATGTTACATGAGGTACACATCATCATGACCAATTAAGACATTCCCCCTTCTCCTTTCTAGCTGTGTGGTCTTGGGCAAACACACTTACGTCTCTGGAACTCTAGTTGCCTTATATCTATAAGAGCAGTACTATAGGTTGAGGGAAAAGTGCTTTGTGAACTTGGAAGCACTACAGAAAGGGGAGCTAATATTAGGATTCCTGCCATTTTATTACCCATGGTGGCTGTTCTGAAATACCCATTAATGAAAACAAGCTCTGTGGAAGGAAAGAAGTACAAAAAGAGGGGAAGAGGGTTTGACTAGTTCAGGGAACAACCCCATTCTCTTGTGTTTCTCTTAGCTATAACAGCTCCTTTGAAGCTCAGGATTCAAACCCTGTCTAGACTCAGCCCAGCAGAGCCCTGTCAGATTGAACCCAAGGGATCTCTAAGTCCTTTCTGGTCCCTCACCTCTCTGAAATGACTGCCTTTCCCCTCTTCTCCCTCACCTCCCTGGGAAATTGGTTTGTTTTCTTGACACAGAATAGATTAAATTAAATGCATATCCATTAAATGCTTAGTGAACTGAATTGTATGGAACTGAATTAACTTGATGCTGTGACTTGAGAGACAGTGTGTAGGGCCCAGGAACTAAGGAAATAGGGTCATATATAGATAAGCAAAGACTAGGGGAATAGAGGCCTGGGACTGAGGAGGTGAGGGCCTGGAGCTGCTGAGGAAGGGAAGAGTCATAAGGGGAAAGCTGAGAAATCATGAAGGAAAAGAAGAAAGAGAGAGAGTGGATGCAACGAGGAGGTGCCGGAAAGAAAGTGAGCAAAAGGAAAGAAGGAAGTGACATAAAAAAGAGGGGAAAGGTCCCTAGAGCCAAAAAAATCCCAACCATTTGCCCACCTATTCCAGGCCCTGCTTCCTGTAGGTGAGAAAGGTGCCTGACTACCTCACTCCCTTCTCCCACCACCTCGTGTGCAAAGAGGATTGTGCCAGGCCTTACTCAACTCCGTCAGTCACTGTCAGGGATTGGCTAAACCCAAGAGTCTTCTCTGGTTTGAGCCCCCAGTCAGGGTCAAGCAGCTTCTTTTCTCTAGCTCTCCCCCTCCAGCCAAGATGGCGGGCTGTCCCTTTCCCTCTCGGAGCAGTCAAGGTTTCTGATGTCTGTTAGGCCATGGCTGCTGAGCTAGGACACCCTCCCCCTACTCAAACTGCATCTGTCCCCAGGGTGGCCCATTTGGTGCTACTGTAATTATTTGGGCTCCCTACCTCTACCCCTTGCCCAGTGCACATTTGCCACTCTGTTCCCATGCTTCTTTCTCCCAGAGTTTTACCCACCAATGCATGTCTTTCCATCAGTGTGTAGCACAAACTTGACATGGCAGCCACATTTGGGTCCTTGTTCTGTGTCATCACATGTATGCTGGCAGCCACCATTGCCATAGTTACATGTCACTGTGAGTCAGGGGAGAGGGAACAGTGAGGTGCTGAGTGGTTAAGTTCTCCCTAGGTACTACCTCTAAATTAAGAACTCTGACCCAGCTTGATTAGTGGTTCCTTTTCAGGGTCCCCTGGCCCTTCCCTTCCCCATATTTCTTTACCCCACTATTCTCTTCCTCCCCTCTCTCCATCCCTTGTAGTTTTCCCTTCTTCTCTCTAGCACCCCAACTTACATTTGCAGTCTCGCTGGTTCTTGGTAAGCTCAAAACCTGGGCGGCATTCACAGGCAATACCCCCTTTGGGTGTTTCACGGCATATATGGGCACAGCCATGGTTTTTGTTCATGCAATTCATTCCTTCTAAAGGGGAAGAAGAATAGACTAACTATGCAGCCTCTGGGCACAGGGAATCAGGGAACTGCTTGGAGAATAGGGCTCGGTGATCAGGAAGACCCAAATTAAGGGTCTAAGCCCTCCTCCGACTTTTTCTTAGAGAGAGGTGGCTAACCCTTGATCTGGGAGGCCTTTCCTTGTTCCTAGCACACTCCCATGGGCACCAAAGTGCCCCTGCATGACAGGCACCAGTTGGCACAATAAACCTGGATTAAGCATCTATTCATTCAGATTATATAGCATTACCTGTTTGTTCCTCTTCCCTCTTCCCAAAATATCCCAGCCTTCTATTCAGTCAACCAGGAAATGCCTAAGCACCTACCTACTGGTTTATGCACAGTAGGATATAAAGAATTATAGGACTTTGTTCCTACCTTCAAGGAATAGTCTTGTTAGGGAGATAAGACATACATATGAAAAGTTAGCTGATACTGTAAGGTCAAGTCTAACATGTGTCCAATGAATGGGACAGATAGTAAATGCTATCAGAGTTCAAAAGATGTGAAGTCACTGTGAGCTATATAATACACAGTTCCAGTTACTAAGGACAACACATTATGGTGTAGTGGGGAAGATATTAGATTTGGAGTCAAAGTCTGGTTCTTTATTACTTAAATGAGGAGGTACCCACTGTTCAGTGTTGGTAGTTAAGGGATCTGTGGTGGAGAAGTTTTAGCTCCTTCTGACACTACCCCAAGGTTAAAACAGCTCATTTCCTCTGCTCTGCATCTGATTCTATGGCTTCTGTCCCAAACCACAGCATAGAAGGGTTAAGCATAAGATATAAGGGGGTGAATACTGAACCCTCTGAATGAGGCAGCAGCCAGGGCAAACCCAGGTGTCTAGAGTTACACTCTACCTGGATGCACAAGGCACCCCTGTTGACTCCCCAACCCCATACTGCCCACGATCCCATTTACCTCATACCTACCCCAACCCTATATTTATTCTCAAACCTATGCTGACCACCATCTCCTACCTGCCCTACTCCAATACTGACTTCAGTCCTATAACCACATTGAGTTTATAACTAACTCTACATAGCTGAGGAGCCAGGTGCCCCAGTGGATAGGGCTCTGGGCCTGGCATCAGGAAGACCTGAGTTCAAATGCAGCTGCAGACACTTACCCTGGGCAAACCATTTCACCTCTGTCTCAGTTTTCACATCTGTAAAATGGGGATAATAATAATAATACCTATCTCCCAGGCTTGTTGTGAAGATCAAATGAAATAATAATTTGAAAGCACTTAGCACTACATATGCACTACATAAATATTAGCTATTGTTATTATTTTTATTACACCAACCCTTACCCCTACTCCATACCAGTTTCTAGTCCTGTACTACCAGTCTGAGATCACACTGAACATACACTTGTCTTAGCCCTTCTTCAACATCAATTATACACTGATTCCTATGGGGCTACCTTCTCCTTAACCTACAGTGACCCTTTGTGTGGAACTAAGGCCTCATGGAACCCTTGGGCATAGTCACATGGCTGAGATGGTGGAGAATGAGAAGGGTCTGCAGTTAATAGAAATAAGAGCTTGGGGAGGGTGGGGAAAGGAAATGGTCACTCTCTGACACTCTGGGGACTGACCTTCTGGCCGCTGGATACAGGTGTGCTGGTTGTCACTGAGGAAGAAGCCATCTCTACAGAGGCACTCATAACTGCCCATCATGTTGACACAGCTCTGTTGACAGCCCCCATTGCCCTCAGCACACTCATCCAGATCTGTGGATCAAAAAAAAAAATGGTTAAGGAAGCTTTGGGGACCAGCTACTACCTGGGGGAGTGAGGTAGGGTAAATAAGTAGTCCCTGAGGGTGGAAGGATATGACAGCTTGATGGTCCCTCCCCACCTCCTCCCCATCCTCCCAGCCCAGCCCTGAGATGGGGGTCTTGGGAAGAGAGAATCACAGGAGAAAGGTCTGGAAGGGGCTTTAGCGAGCACTCAGTCCAGCCTCTTCATTTTACAGAGGAGAAAATGAGGCCCAGAGAAGTTCAGCGTCCCGTGACAGACAAGACGTCGAGCAGCAGAGCCAAGTCAAATCCAGTTCTTTTGACTCCAAAGCTAATATCTTTCCTACTACACCATAATGTGTTGTCCTTAGTAACTGGAGCAAGTCTCCGCCCCCTCCCCCAACTCCAATTCGGTACACACCATTGCCTACTCTGCTTAGCATGGAAATATAAACCAGAAGAAGGGCAAAGTTCAGGGTCATGAAAGTGGGGAGAGGGAGTGGAGTCTCCTGATGGATTCCACATAGGTGATACATAATACCATTCTGCCCAGACTTAGAAGAATAAGCTGGAAAAGGGGTTAGTGAAATGGGGAATCTCAGGAGATGGAGAATAGGTTATGATGCTGCTAAAGGAAAGCAAAAAAAGACAAAAAAAGAAAAAGGAAATGAATTTAGCAAGGGTCTTATGGCTGTGAAATCAGAGCAGACCAAGTCCCAGGTTCTCTGTAAGGCAGTGACCATTTCTCTGGACAGGCCAGAGGCCCTGATACTCTCTCCTTCTCTCTTCCCCTTCTCACCATTCCACCCACCCCACCCCCGCCACCCCCAGCCTGGGCTTACTGCCACGCTCCCCAGCCTCTCCTATTTTGGTTTAACAAAACAAAGTTTAGCAGACTGGGAGTGAGGGATGGAGGAAGACAGTGAACAGCCAGGCCACACCCTGGGCTCTGGAGGACTGAGAGAGGGCAGAAAGGTTCTCACCCCAAATTTACACCCCTCACACCTCTGAGTCAAGCATCCTTGGTGGCCAACAGCCATCCAGCTCTTGGGCTCTTTCAAATCTTCTCAGACCCTACAGTGCTCTTCCAAACCCTGCTTGCCAGTGCAGTTCCAAACAGCATCATGAGTCCCTCTTTGTTCAGCCGGACCCAAGGGGAAAAGGCAGTTCCTTTGAGGACTTCCGGATGCCTCCCCTTCCCCTCTACTGACCCCTAGCATCCTAGACCATCCCTGCTGCAGGTACTGGCAGAGAAGGCTGACCTAGATCCCCTTAGTTCTTAGTCTGGAGATCACCTACAGGGAAAGTGCAGGAGACCTCCTCCTCTACTCCTGTCCTTATCTCTCTCTCTACACCTCTGTCCCTGTTCAGGTTTTCCTATTCAGCCCTTTCCCATTCCCTTTTCCTTTCTCTTTGCTTTTTTCTCTCTCTGACTGCCCCTGTTTCAGCTCTGACCCTACCTTCATTCACTCCTATTGTTCAGGGCTCTGCCCTATTTCTCAGTAGGACAGTTAAGCCTCCAGGGAGGTGAGAAGCTCAAAAGAACTCAGGAGGCCCAAATGGCCAGTCCTTAAGGCAGCTTTCCTGTCTGACTTGTGTTGCTTTTAGAGTTTCCCACCCACCAGTTGCCCAAATCAGAATGCCAGGAGCTCTGTAACAAAAGAGCAGGAGGCATCTTAGTAATGAAAGAGTAGACCAGGGTATGAGCCTTAGGCAGACTGGGGTCTAGGGTTAGGTGACTGAGGTGGTGTTGTGAAAGGGAAGGCATGAAGGCACAGGATGAATATAGGGGATAGAGTGGAACTAAGGCTGAGGAGCTTTGGCTTGTGTCTTCTGAGTCACAGAGTGAGAAGGCTTTCCTTAGCTAATGATGTTGAGGAAATAGTCAATTTAGGAAGGTTGGAGGTTGAGTGAGGCAGAGCTTGGTCCAGTGTTTTGGGGTCAGATCATCCCTTTTACCCCTCCCTTCATGGTCCTGTAGCTCCTTATTTTCCCTCTTTCCTTGGCCCTGGGACTAGCAGTAAAGTAGGAGCAGCTAGTTGGTGCATTGGATAGAGTGTTGGACATGAAGTTTGAGAATACTTGAATTCACATCCTGCCTCAGACACTTACTAATTGTGTGACTCTGAACAAATCACTTAGCCTTAGCATCTTTATCTGTAAAATGGGCATAATAACAGCATTTACTTCAAACGGTTGTTGTGGGGATCAACTGACATGACATTTGTAAATTGCTATGTAACCATAGAGTCCCATGTAAATGTTAGTTATTATTGGGAAGGACTCCTGGATTCCATCCCAAACGCTTTCCTACTCCATTCCTTGGTTTTTACACCAGAGGAGAATCTGGGCAGAGACCACTTCCTTATTCTGCCTTTCCATTCCCATAAGAATTTCCCTATCAAACATCCTAGATGTACACAGACCAAGATCCGAAGTTCTGGGTCCTCAGAGGCTTCCTTATTGCTGAACTCCAAGTACTGGGGCTCCAGGAACAACCCAAGGCCAAGGGATGTCCAGTTCTCTTACTCTCTTCTCCATCAGACTTCCTCACCTCATATAGAGGCAGGTAAGCAGAGCAGACTGGGGGACAACAGAAATCAGGAGAGGGAAGAACCTCTGTGTGTGTGTGTGTGTGTGTGTGTGTGTGTGTGTGTGTGTGTGTGTGTGAGAGAGAGAGAGAGAGAGAGAGAGAGAGAGAGAGAGAGAGAGAGAGAGAGATTTGTGCAGACTTCCTTGAAGATGGTTCTCCCACTGACTGTGTTCTTTGACACAGACTGAGTGAAAGTAGCATGTGGTTCTCCACTCCTAGATCTACCTCAAGGGGCCTAAATTTAGGGTATTGTCCATCAGTGCCCCTGGAATTTTTTCTATCCATGTGCAGGATGAATCCATCCTTAGGGGCTGTTCCACATTAGAGAATAACCCCTTCTCACTTGTCTCAGAAGTCAGGCACTCCAGGCTCTTAGGTAGAGGTATTAGTCATGGCAAGTAGCCCTGTAGAAAGGAGAATTTTTACTGTCCCACTCCTTGACTGAGAAATACTGGTGATCTCCCTTCCTCCCCCACTACAGTCTCCTTGCTCACCCAGACAGTTATGTCCATCATGTGCCAGGTGGAAGCCATCATAGCAGGTGCATCGGTAGTTACCAGGGATGTTAACACACTCATGTACACAACCGGCATTGTCATCCCGCTCACATTCATCCACATCTGAGGGAGAAGAAAGGCTAAGACAATGATGAGGCCCCACCCGTCCCACCGATTCCACCACCAAACACCCAAATCTTCCTGGGTTCCTTCTCTCCTTGCACAAGACCTAGAATCTGAGGATAGAAGTTCTCAAGACTAGAGGATGGCAGGTCTTTCCCCTCCAAGTTGAGGACTGTGCATGATTTCCCGTGGTCCTACTGGCTGAGTTTCTCCTCTCCTTTTCCAGTGCTTCCTCTCCCCAGCCTCACCTTTGCAGTGTTTGCCATCTCCACTATAGCCAGATTTGCAGATGCACTTATAGGAACGGGGAGTGTTCTGGCAAATGGCATCAATGTGGCAGTTGTCGGTGCCTTCCACACATTCATCCACATCTATTAGGAGAGAAAAGATGAAGGTCAAGTGGGATCTCTGCCATCATCCCCCTCAGAGGAGTTTCCTCAGTGCAGACTCCTCTGAGGTGTGTTCCTCTCATCTTCAGAACATAAGCAGTGGACACTTTTCAGAGGCCGTTCACTCACTCATATGTACTTATTTCCCACCTAGTGCCAGACTTGGTGTAAATCTAGAAAAAAGAGTGATTTTAGGAGCCCAGGAAGTTCTCCCTATCCAAAAACACCTCCTTCACTATTCCAGATGCCTAGAATTTCAGTTAGATATTTGTTTCTTTGCTTTATCTTGATCCTTGGTTAAAAAGAAAATATCTCTAGTGTGGAAAACAGTGAGCTATCAGCATCTTAGTAGGAGTGAATTTACTGTATCCTTTCCTGAGAGAAGGTTTTAACAGGAAGAATGAAGGAGAAAGCAAGAAGTTTGAAAATGGAATAAGTGTCATTAATCTCTAGTAACAGAATGCTCTTAAGCTGATTGATAGGGGCTGACAATCCTCCCCAATTCCAGCTCCCCACAGTTGCCCACACCCCATGCTACAGGAAGCTCACGTTCCTCTTGAGTTATCAGTTCTTCCAAGCACCCAGCCCATCTTTATCCTAATGCTATCCTAACGTTGGAGGCCCACAAGGCCCTGAAAGAAGAGATTCAAAGATCTAGAACCAGATGTGGATGAGGCAAAGGGTCTGGGAAGAGCTTCCCCCCTGGGACTGAGGTTCTGTACCATTGGCATTACTTATAGGAGCCCTCCCCACAAAGACCCCAACCTGCAAAATAATTTAAGGACTAGATTAAATGGCTTTCTTAGATGTCACCGGGTGTAACCAACCTCAAAGGTAATCAGTGTAAAATATGTTACCTATGTCAGTGATCTGAGATTTCATGCATTTAGGATCTCCAAAGGCAGAAGCAAATCTGTATCCAGATATAGCTTTAGCTATATCTTTTCATCTTGGTGAGATACATATGGTTCAGAGAGCACACGGGACTTAACTCAGCCAGTAAGTATTAAGCAACCAATCAAGCCTCAGAGGCAGGATTCCAACCCATGTCTTCCTGCTCTCAGTTCCTACATTCTTTTCCTATAGCATCTTACCTTCTTGAATAAAACAGAAACTAGGAAATTTTAATTTACTAGGAAAACTTACTTAAGAAAGAGGATACTGTAGTAAGTATAAAGGGAAGGGAGGTATCCATCATTAGTGTCCAGAAACTTGTAAAGTTGGCTTTGATTTTACTTTTAAAGTGAGATATTTGTAAAGCACTTAGCACAGTACCTGATATATAGTAGTTGCTTAATAAAAGCTTATTTCTTCCTTCCTATACTTTACCTCTTTACTTTATAGAAAGAATTGGTTTACAGTTTCTTAGCACAGTCCAGAGAAGAAAAACACCAAACTGGAGGGAATATTGTAGTCTCATCAAAGGTTTATAAAGCTCTCAGTTAAGAGACCAGACTGTGATAATCCCCTAAAGAACAGCACCAATGAGACTGTATCTGAAACAGCCCAAACATCCTCTTCTTCATTACTGCAAGATCCCAATTAGGAGAGGGGACAAACTTGTGAGTACAAGTGGGAGCTGGAGAGCATGGAGTCCCAGGGCAGGAAGAAGAAGGCAGGCGGTGTGAGGAAGGGCTTTCAAATACCCTGCCCCACACCAGCTTTTTTTTTGCTTCCTCTTCCCAGGCTACTTTCATCCCAACTCTCCAGGGCTGGGGAACCTGCAGCCTCGAGGCCACATGTGGCCCTCTAGGTCCTCAAGTGCAGCCCTTCGACTGAATCCAAACTTCACAGAACAAATCCCCTTAATAAAAGGGTTTATTCTATAAAACCTGGACTCAGTCAAAAGGCCTCACCCAAGGACCTAGAAGGCCACATGTGGCTTCGAGGCTGCAGGTTCCCCATCTCTGCGTTTAGCCACTGACTGGCTCAATGAATGGCTCCAGGAGCTGAGATCTGCCTATATGTCTGCTTCTTTCCCCCACTCCTATGTCAGCACCACAGTGATGGTAGTCAGTCTTCAGTCACAGTGAACATTTATTAAGCTTGCTGTTTCAGCTTGGAGAGCCCCTATCCCAACTCAGGATGGGATAAAAACTGATGAGAATGGGAAACAAGACTAGCACAGTGCTTTGTAAACACAGTAGACATTTAATAGATGCTTGTTAAATTGAATTGATTACTCCAAATAGCAGAAGCAGAGAGAGTGGAAAACTCTCTTATAAATTTTTTTGTCTTTAGGATGGGCTTATGTTCCACTAGGACCAGTGGTCAGGACTGTGTCACAAGGGATGGTATAGAAAAGAGAATTGGGTTTTGAGCCAGAAGACCTGGGTTTTAATCCTGTTTCTGCCTTTTATGAGCTTTGCGACTCTCGGTTTCACTTTTTTGAGCCTGTTTCCTCATCTGTAAGTTGGGAATAGGGCAACTAGGTGGTACAGTGGATAGAGCATCAGGCTTGGAATCAGGAAGACTCATCTTTGTGAATTCAAATACGACCTCTCACAGTAACTAGCTGTGTGACCCTGGGCAAGTCCCTTAACCATGTTGGCTCCGTTTCCTCATCTGTAAAATGAGCTGGAGAAGGAAACGGCAAACAACTCCAGTATCTTTGCCAAGAAAACCCCAAATGGAGTCATGGAGAGTCAGAGACGACTGAATAGCAAGAACAACAAATGTACTTATTTAATATTGGGCATTATAGTTAAATGTCCTTGTGTCTTATCTCCTTATTAGACTATGAGTTCCATAGAGCTAAAGGCCATGTCTCATCGAAATTCCCAGCAACAAGTACTACTCTTTGGACACAGTACACATGCAAATATTTATTGAATCGAATTTAACATGTGGTGGGTGGGTTGTGGCAATTTCATACCTTCCTTAGAATTCTGGGATGCCTGGTCCTAGGACCACCTTAGAGAGAGAAAGATCCCACCTAGGACATAGTAAGTGCCTCTGTTTTTGTTTAACCTCATAGTAGGTGAGATAAGAGGAGAGATAAGAGGCAGTCCCATAACACCTCTGGGGAGATAGTTTTGAGCTGGGTTGTCTTTTAGTGTCCCTCGGATCACACTATACAAGCAGTTGCCTTTTCAGCCTGTTTGCAAGTCAACCCGACGCCACTCTTCCTGACGTGGGACTCTGCACACATGGGTGCTAAACACACACTGACCAATAGACTGCTCTCCCTTTTCCTGATTCAGAGGCAGCCTCTGCTATAACCCTGAAGATCTTATTTCCATCCAAGTTTGGGAGAAAGAGCAGCAACAAAGCCAACAGAGTATCTTCCTTGTTCTGAAAAACACAGCAGAGCCCCCAAATTTTCAAAGGAAACTTAGGGATTAGTTTGTCCATCCTCCTTGCTTAACAAACAGATAAACTGAGGTTCAGAGATGAAATGCTTGCTCAAGGTCACACAGTTAGCATCCCAGGTTCAACCACCCCCCTTCTTTTTTCTACACCTTCTTCCCCACCTTGCTTTTCCCTAGCTTGACCTTCATGCTATTAAGCATGTTCAGTGTACTTAACATCATTCAAAAGCTTTCAGCAGCTCCCCAGGGGCTACTGAATAAACTCCAGGCTCTTTTTGCGTCATATATAAAGCCCTTCATGATCTGGATTCTATCTCCCTACACTCCAATCAAACCGGACCACTCGATAGTCTTTGAACATGTTCGGTACTTTCCTTTCTTCATGTTTTTGTTCATAATGTTCTGTGTACCTGGCATGCCCTCCTACCCTCTTCCTCTATTTTTCCTAGCTGAAATCAGAGGATTCACAGAACATTAGAGCTAGAAAGGGACCTTAGAGATCAAATATCCCCATTTTACAGAGGAAGAAACTGAGGCTTAAGAGTTGGAGCGACTTACTCAGGATCACAGAGATAGCAAGAGAAAGAATCAGGTCAAACCCAGGCCTTCAGGCTTGAGATTCAGTGCTTTCTCTTCTATACCATACTACCTACTCACCCTTTGAGGCACAGCCAAAATGTTTCTCCCTCCATGGAACTGTCCCCTTACCCCACAGCCAGAGGTATACTTTGTGCCTCTCAAGTACTTTCACACTCTTCTTTCTGTTATATTTATTTGTATACATTGCCTTATGTCTCTATCCCTTACCCCTACCCCATCTGAACTAGACTATGAGCTTCCTGAATGTAAGAATTGTGTCTTATTCATAGGATTAATCTTTGTATTCCCATCTGTTCTCATCACCAGGGCTTGTGCTGGTAGTAGATACTCAGTCAATGTCTCTTGAAATGAATTATACTACTCCTGTCCCCACTTGCTTCAGAGCACTCTGCTTTTAGTTGTGGGACCACTGATCTCAGATCTTACAGGCAAAGGATGGTATTCCCACCCTCTTGTCCAGACTCTCCCAGTCTGGGTGGTCAGGACCAAATTTCCCTCTCTGGGAATCCCCTCTATGTCCCCCTCTTTAGTAACCACTCCTCCCCTTACCCTCCCCTCCCCTCCGAGTACTAAAGCTATAGTTGGTGAAAGAGTAAGCAAGAGAAAAGGGAGGGAAGACTATGTCAAACTCATTGGCTCTGGGGTGGGGGTGTTGTGGGGGATAGTGGGAAGGGAAAGTATCCTGATCCGTCTCCAAAGGGCTCTAGGAGCCACCAAGCAAGCTGGAAGCAACAACTTTGGAGTTTTTGTGATCTTTCCCAATTTGATTTCCATCCCTCAGCTCAGGCTCCATAATGTAAATAAATCATTTGTCTAAGTAAGGGAAAGAGCTCCTGGGGGTGGCATTTTATGGGTTCCTTCTTGAAAATATACTTGACATTCAGTAAGCCAGGCTCTCTAGGAAGCTGAGGCTGAAAGTCATCCAGGCCCAGGGATCTCCTAAACACTCCATCAAGTGGGTGTCCCTATCCTCCCATCAATCAATCAGCAAACATTTATTAAACATCTATTCTGTGCCAAACATTGGGCTAGGTGCTGGAGCTACAAAGACAAAAATGAGACAATCCCTGCCTTCAAAGAGTTTATATTTTATCAGGGGAAATAATGTATGCACATGTGTATAAATATGTATTTATGTGTATATACACATACATATATATACACATACATACACACATACATATAAACACAGACAATATGTAAGAAATAAGCACAAGGTAATTTTTTGGGGGGGAAGGCACTTGTAGCTAGGAAGATCAAGAAAGGCCCTGTATAGGAGATGGTGCTTAAACTGAGCTTTGAGGTAAGTTAGAATTTCTGAATAGTGAGGACGAGGAGAAGCTATGTATTCCAGGCATGGGGGACAGAGAGCATGTATTAAGGCATGTGGATAGGATATTTTGTGTTTAGGAACAGCAAGAAGACCAGGTTGGCTGGAACTCAGTATATATGAAAGGCAATAATGTGTGATAAGTCTGAAAAAGTAGGTGGGATCCAGGCTGTAAAGGTTTTACTTGTTAAACAGAGGATTTGTATTTGATTCTAAGAGGAGTTCTTAACCTATGATCTTTCTCTCTCTTTCTTTTCTTTCTTTCCTCCCTCACCTCACTCCCTCCCATCTTTCTTCCTTCCTTCTTTCCTTCTTTTTTCCTTTCTTTCTTCCTTCTTTCCTTTCTTTCTTACCATATTTCAGTATAATTGATTTCTTTTGTAATCTTATGTATTTGATTTTATGCATTTTAAAAACATTTTGAGAAGTGGTCCATAAGCTTTACCATACATCCAACAGGGTCCATAAAACAAGAGAGGTTAAACCCCACCCTTGCCCCTTCTAGAGCCAATAGAATGTTCTGATCTCCCCTCCTAGACGTCTTTTTATCCCAGCTATTCATTCTAAGGTATTGGGTAGTCCAGGGGGAAGGACTCAATGAAGTCCGCCTACCTTACCTTATGCCCAGCTTTCTTTATCACGTTGAGTATCCATGAGTTTGGGGCTTTCATTAATGACCCCAAGGGTGAACATATTTAAACTTCTTCATCCTTCTCAGCAGTCTTATTCTACATCTGATAACTTCTCATTTTCCTTTCCGATCATCTCCCTCCTTCTGACTCACTGCCTCCCCTTTAAAGGCAGCCCCTAGCATGACAGGAAAGAGCTGAACTGTCTCTAGGCAAAAATGATGAAAGTCTGGTGGCCTGTAGAAGGCATTTGGTGTTCTTGTGCTGCTATCCAGGCCAGGCCTGTTCTTCTTGAGCAATAGCCCTTGGTCTGAATGTTTCCCTTTCCTCAGTCAAAACTAAGTCATCCCATGCCCCAACCCTTCAGAGTCCCGCTCCCTACTTCTTTACATAACAACTGGGGCGCCTCTTAAACTAATCTGACAGGTTAACCATCTACCCCATCCTTAACACATGTGTATTTTCACAGAGGTCTTCTAGAAATAATACCCCCTTAGATTTCAGATGGGGCAGCTAGGTAGCACAGTGGAATCTCAGTGCCAGGCTGGGCAAGGCATTTGGTTTTTGTTGGTCACTCATTTCAGTCGTGTCTGACTCTTCATGACCCCACTTGGGGTTTTCTTGGCAAAGATCGTGGAGTGGTTTGCCATTTCCTTCTCCAGCTCATTTTACAGATGAGGAAACTGAGGCAAGCAGGGTGAAGTGACTTGCCCAGGGTCACACAGTTAGTAAGTGTCTGAGGCTGGATTTGAGCTCACTGACATCTAGCCGCCCAGCGACATTTGGACTCCCACGTATTCTTCCCTGATGCTGCCACAATCAGCACAGCTTTTGCTTCTGGTCAGTAACTGTGATTAGAGTGAAGAACATTCTCTCCCCCAACACAGCATAGCACCCTGGCACTGTGAGGAGATGAATAATCTGTTTTATCCTTCCCTGGGCTTGTCCAGGCCTGGAGTCAGGAACACTCATCTTCTTGAGTTCAAATATGGCCTCAAACACTGATTAGCTGTGTGACCCTGGGCAAGTCATTTACCCCATTTGCCTTAGTTTCCTCATCTGTAAAATGAGCTAGAGAAGGAAATGGCAAACTACTCTAGTATCGTTGCCAGGAAAATCCCAAATGGAGTCATGAAGAGTCAGATACGACTGAACAACAGAGTTCCAGTCCAACTGACCTTCTTTCTGTTCCTCACACATGACATCATCCTCTATGCCTGGAAAGCTCCCTTCTCACCTTCACCTCTTAGAACCCCTGGTTTCCTTCAAAGCTCAAGACCACCTCTTACATGAGGCTTTTCCTGATTCCTCAGCTGGGAGTGCTTCCTTCTTACCCCCTAAAAATGTATATATATATTTTTATGTACTTGTACATACACTGTATATATATTATATGTACTGTGTATACATATTTGTACATACTTTGTCTATATCTGTGTATATTTGTATGTATACATGTTGTCTCCCTGATAGATTAGAAATTCCTCAAGGTCGAGGATTGTTTTATTTTTGTCTTTGCAATCACAAGCCTGTAGCACATAGTAGGTACTTGTTGCTTGGTGACTGACTGATTGACTGTGGTGGTCGGGTTTAAGTTGAGCCTTGAAAAATGGATCAGATTTGGAAAGGCTGAGAGGAGGTGGCAAGACTTTCCAGGAAATAGAAAATGAAGAAGTCAGTGGCAATAAAAGTCCCTTGGTTTGAAAGGAATGCTAACTTTAAGGTTTAAAGAGTCCCTTGCTCCCTAATCCAGAGGGAGTAGCTGGGAAACTACCTATACCCCAAGGATTTTCTTTAGTGCTGTGGCTGAGGGACTGACTAGAGGCCAAGTGGTTCCCATTGGACCCTTGGTCTCATCCTCTGTCTCTTTATCACTCTGACCTAGCTCTGCATGGGTCCTGTGATCCATTTCCAGCAAGGTTTCAGTTCCTCTCTGGGACCCAAAATTGGGCAATTGGAAGTTGCAAAACCATTCTAAGAAAGCCCTGCAACAGGGGTGGGGAACCTACGGCCTCCAGGCCATGTGTGGCCTCTAAGTCCTCAGTGCGGCCCTTTGATTGAATCTAAACTTCACGGGACAAACCCCTCAATAAAAGGATTTGTTCTGTAAAATCCGGACTCAGTCAAAAGACCGCAAGGATCCAAGGATGTAGAAGGCCACATGCGGTCTTGGGGCTGCAGGTTCCCCACCTCTGCTCTAGAATGAATAGAGAAGAAAAGGCCCTATTCAGTGGGCTTCTGTTCTAGCATTAGGTCTTTCCATCTACAAAGAAATCACGGAATGGGTGGCTTTTCTGAATCCTTAGCACTCTGCAAGGTCTCAAGCTCGCAGGAATCTCAAGAGGTCATCTCAGCCATCCTCCTACTTCCAAGCAAGCTGTTCCCTAGCCTAGCCCAGTCAAGTCACTGTCTTTCACCTTCAAAGTCTTCAGATACTTGGTAATATGTCCCAAGATATCATGCCTCTTGTTGTTATTCAGTCACTTTGTCATGTCCAACTCTTCGTGACCCCATGAACCATAGCTCCCCCGGCCCTTCTATTGTCCACTGTCTCTCAAAGTCTGTCCAAGTTCATGTTTGTTGTTTCCATGACACTACCTATCCATCTCATCCTCTGCCATCCCCTTTCCTTTTGCCTTCAATCTTTCCCAACATCAGGGTCTTTTCCAGTGAGTCCTGTCTTCTCATTATGTGACCAAAGGATATGAGCTTTGGCTTCAGTATTTGACCTTATAGTAAATAGCCTGAATCAATTTCTTTAAGTATTGACTGATTTGATCTCTTTACTGTCCGTGGGACTCTCAAAAGTCTTCTCCAGAACCACAATTATGCTTCCTGAGACCCAGAAATTCTTCTGAATGTCCAACAAATTCCTCTTGCTGCACATGAAGCCTTTACCTCTTACTTGACCTAACTATGGCAGTACAGGTTGGCAGCTGTACCACAGTGGGGGAGAAGTCAGCACAGGGGGGAAGTAAAAGGAATTACTGGAATCTCAGTGCCAGGCTGGGCAAGGCATTTGGTTTTTGTTGGTCACTCATTTCAGTCGTGTCCGACTCTTCATGACCCCACTTGGGGTTTTCTTGGCAAAGATCGTGGAGTGGTTTGCCATTTCCTTCTCCAGCTCATTTTACAGATGAGGAAACTGAGGCAAGCAGGGTGAAGTGACTTGCCCAGGGTCACACAGTTAGTAAGTGTCTGAGGCTGGATTTGAGCTCACTGACATCTAGCCGCCCAGCGACATTTGGACTCCCACGTATTTTTCCCTGATGCTGCCACAATCAGCACAGCTTTTGCTTCTGGTCAGTAACTGTGATTAGAGTGAAGAACATTCTCTCCCCCAACACAGCATAGCACCCTGGCACTGTGAGGAGATGAATAATCTGTTTTATCCTTCCCCGGGCTTGTCCTAGGCGTAAATGGAATAGACAACTGCCTATTCAGTGTGATTCCAAGGATGTCACGAAGCACTAACCTGCCAAAAATATCTAATCTGGCAGTGCTTTCCTCTCCCATCTTGTCTGAAATCTGTTGTTGTTGTTCAGTCGTTTCCAACTCTTCAGACCCCATTTGGGGTTTTCTTGGCAAAGACACTGGAATGGTTTGCCATTTCCTTCTTCAGCTCATTTTACAGATGAAGAAACTGAGGCAAACAGGGTGAAGTGACTTGCCCAGGGTCACACAGGTAGTGTTATGTGTCTGAGGTTGGATTTGAACTCAGGTCCTTGTGACTCTAAGGCCAGAGTTCTATCTACTACACCACTTAGCTGCCCCCCACCCCACGTTAAAATTTCAGTGTGGGTATTTATACCTCAGAGATTAGGACCTGATTTATCACTTTATTGATTGTCTAGACTTAAGAAAGTGTGGAGAAAGTGTTCTTAAAAGTGTTGTGCCCATTTACCAGTACTTTCCCTGCTGATCTCCCCTCTTCTCTTTCTTTGCAGCACTCACTGTGCCAGCCAGTACATGCTGTGGTGCATTGTTACATCACTGTTTTGTTCTCATCAGCAGCTAGGTGGCACAGTGGATAGAGTGCCTGGCAGGGAGTCAGGAAGACTTGTCTTTGTGAGTTCAACTCTGGCCTCAGAGACTTACCAGCTGTGTGACCTGGGGCAAGTCACTTCACCCTGCTTGCCTCAGTTTCCTCAGCTGTAAAATGATCTAGAGAAGGAAATGGCAAAGCACTCCAGTATCTTTGCCAAGAACACCCCAAGTAGGGTCATGACTGAGCAGCAACAACTGAACTCGACTGACTCGTTTTCATTGTCTGTGAAAAAAAATCATTACTTCGTAGTATTTTAGAGCTAAAAGGAACCTCCATTGGTGACATCTTTAGTCCAACACTTCTCTTTGAAGATGTGAAAACTGAGGCCCAGAATGACTTGGCCAAGGTTACAAGGCCAGTGAGTGGCAGGCCTAACACCAGAACCTAGGTCTTCTGGACCTCAAATCCAGTGCTCATTCCACTCACTACAAGATGTTGCCTCCACTGTTCTATCCCCAACCACATTCTAGGAGTCTGGAGGGTAGATACAGCATCTCCCAATCCTCTTTTTTTTTTTTTTTGGTGATACAGTTGGAGTTAAGTGACTTGCCCATGGTCACACAGCTAGGAATGTCTGAGGCCAGATTTGAACTCAGGTCCTCCTGGCTCCAGGGCCGGTGCTCTATCCACTGTGCTACTTAGCCACCCCTCTTACAATCCTCTTTGATCCTCCTTTGTACCCAGCAGGGCTAGAGAACAAGCAGTAACAGAAGTTGTTAAATGGAGAAAAGGCGTTAAGTGAGGAGAGCTCAGGGACGACAAATGCCATTCATAGGCCTGCTTTCGCTGACTGGGCTTCTATTATATCCGAGGAGCTGATGCCTTCTTACTGCTGTTGGATAATTGCTGGATTTATTTGTTTATTTAATTTTCTCCAGTTATGATTTGGGGAATTCTAACGATGCCCAAAGCACATTCCTGGATCCGGCTCCAACTGGTGGAACACAGTAGCTAGTCCACCAGCTGGGCCTCGTGAGAACTTCTCTTCTGCATTCTTTACTGCCCAACCTAGTAGACTTCACCTTCATGATGAGAATTTGGGGACGATGAAGGATCCCTTGCCAAAAAATTATCTGTACCACCAGGAGACCGCATGCCTGAACTCCCCTCCTGGGACCAGTCATTTGAGTTAAGGCGCTGTTATCACCAGGAGCTTGTTCGAGTGCAGGTGCCTCTGAGAGGGTCACCACATTCTTAAGCCTTTCTTACCCACTACCACTAGAGTGTGAATCAGTTTATCAGTCAATAATCATTTATTAAGAACCTGCTATGCTTTAGGTGTGAGGTGGAGCAGTGGATAAGAGCACTGGCCCTGGAGTCAGGAAGACTTATCTTTCTGAGTTCAACTCTGGCCTCAGACACTTACTAGCTGTGTGATCCTGGGCAAGTCACTTAGCCCTGTTTGCCTCAGTTACTCATCTGTCAAATGAGCTGGAGAAGGAAATGGCAAACCACTCCAGAGAGAACCCCAAGTGGGGTCACAAAGAGTCTGATGTGACGGAAACAATGAAACAACCACAGCAAAAGTGCTGAGAAATATGAGTGAACACTCAAAAGAGAGCTGATTCTTTACTTCACGGAGCTTACTCCCTGCTCGGGGGATAGGACCTATCCACAGCTATGTAAATGTAGGCTCTACAAAAATAAACAGAAATATAAATAAAATAATAATGAATAAAAATAAATATAAAGTGATAGGGGGGCAGAGAGGGGAATCAGGAGAGGCCTCTTGAAAGAAGTGACATTTGGATGAGTTCCTTAATTAAAGAGCTTTCCCAAGGAGGCAGTGGGGCACAGGGCAGGTAAGTTTTGTTGACATTCAGGCCCAGGTGCTGCCAGGAGAAGACCCGCTCGAGTGAAGCCCTGTGGTGGGTTGTGAAGGGCAATATGAGGGTACTGAAAGCCTGGAGCTGGTGTAGGGTGGGTAATATAAAAGGGGAGATGATGGCGGAAAGGAGAGGTGGGAAAGCACCAAAATCTTTCCTTAATCTCACAATTTTGCCTGCTTAACAAATGTGGAATGAGTATTGGAGGATTCATCCCTGTCCCTGGCTAAAGGAAGGAATATAGGCTGCAGGTAAGGCAGACACCCCTAGGTGGAGCCCACCCCCACGTCCTCTGAGGCTGGGCCAGCCACCGGTTGGAAAGCTGGGCACTTGGACGTTCTTGAGGTGATGACTGAGTGGGTCAGAACAGTAGTCTACCTTTTATGTCTCATTACCTTTTCCTACTCTAGCATAAGAATCCTCTGCTCCGGCCAGGTCAGCCTACTCACCTCAGTCAGTCAGCAATCGGTTATTAAGTGCCTATCTGTCTGTACGCCAGTCACGTCCCACACATCCATTCCTCTTTCGGTGGCAATCTCTTCCCCCTCTACTTTCACCATTCAACAGCCTCCCCATCCTTCAATAACAATTAATATTTACGTTGGCAAAGTTAGGTTTACAAAGCACTTTCTTCACAACTATTCTGTGAAGTAGAAAATGCAATGTTGGGGTAGCCAGGTGGTGCAGTAGATAGAGCACCAGCCCTGGAGTTGGAGATGACCTGAGTTCAAATCCAGCCTCAGACACTTACTAGCTGTGTGACCCCGGGACACAACATTTAACCCTGTCTGCTACAGTTTCCTCATCTGTAAAATGAGCTAGAGAAGGAAATGGCAAACCATTCCAGTATCTTTGCCAAGAAAACCCCAAATGGAGTTACGAAGAGTCAGATATGACAGAAAACGACTGAACAATAGAAAATGCAACATTACCCTTATTTGTAAACTGAGGTTTAAAGACCTCCTGAGGGTCACCTAAATGTCACAGCCAGGATTCAAGCTCTTCAAACCCAGGTCTTCTAATCCTCGGATACACCATGCTGTCTTTCCAGACTTGGCTCAAGTCTTGTCCCCTCCATAAAGCCTTCCCAAAGCACTCTGGCCATCTTGGCTTCCCCCTTTTCAGGGCTCCTATAGGGCTTACCTGACTTCTGTTTCGTGGCTGACTGCCATGTGTCATCTCTCATATTGTTGTCTTAAATTGTGAACTTATGTGTGTTTGTCTTGTCTACCTGGCCAGCTCCTCAGGGACAGACAGATCTTTCTACTTCTTCATGATCCTTTAGAGACCAGACCTAGAGCACTTCCTCAAACATTCTTAAAGCATTTTGACTGGTCCCTTTCTCTTTTGCCCCCATAATTCCCCACCTTGTATTATGCCTATTTACCTACACATCACATTCTGCCCAACAGAATGTAAGTTTCTTGAGGGCAGATACTTTTCTCTCTCTTTTTGGTCTTTTCACAGTACTTTGCATGTACGAAGCACTTAATAAATAATTGTTGAGTTGACTAGAAGGTTCTCACTAAATAATGCTGCATGAAAGGGGATGAGATGAGATATCGTGGCATTCACCTGCTCAGAAGTTAGCTCTTCTCCATACTTTTCTCATTACTGAGAACAGTAACCAATCAACACCACTATTCCCTGGAAGGACACATCAGTCAGTTGTCCTATGCCTCCACTATTCTTTCTGACTTCCCTCTTTAAAAATTCTTCTCTGCTCACTGCTCCCCTGCTTATGTGATCTTACCCTAGAATGCCAATTCCTTGAGGTTAGAGATTGTTTTGCTTGCATCTATATCTGCAGTGCTTAGCACAGTGCCTGGCACAGAATAAATGCTATATATACACAAATATGAATGAATGAATCAATATATATATATATATTGATATATATATATACATATATATATATAATAGATAGATAGATAGATTCATTCATTCATATTTGTGTCTTTGCAGCCTCTTTAGGGGAAGGAAAAATTTAAGAAAATTATTCCCATTTAAGGGCTACCAAAATCTGAGGCCCAGAAGAAGTAGAGAGAAAATAATCCTGTATGTGAGTCAAAAACTAAAAGAGAAATCCTTTAAAAAAAAAGAGAGATGGGGTAGCTAGGTGGCGCAGTGGATAGAGCACCGGCCCTGAAGTCAGAAGGACTTGAGTTCAAATCTGGTCTCAGACTAGACACTTGACACTTACTAGCTGTGTGACCCTGGGCAAGTTACTTAACCCCAGTTGCCTTGCAAAAAAAAAAAAAAGAGAGAGAGATAGAGAAAGAGAGAAATCCTGAACTGAAGGAATTATAAGGGACCTGAGGTGCCAATGCAAGCATCCTCTTCACAGTACCCATGACAGGTGAGTATCCAGCTCCTGCCTGAACCCCTCTAGTGAGTGTGGGACCTCACAAAGGAGCCAGTTCCCTTTTCCTCAGTCAGAATTATGCCCATTCTCGTGGCAGCTAGGTGGTGCAGTGGATAGAGCACCAGCCCTGCAGTCAGGAGGACCTGAGTTCAAATCCAGCCTCAGACCAAACACTTGACACTTACTAGCTGTGTGACCCTGGGCAAGTCACTTAACCCCAATTGCCTTTAAAAAAAAAAAGAATTATGCCCATTTCCTATGTTGCTCCTCCATAGGAAAATAACATCAAAGTAGAAAACCAAAAGCCCAGTCAGACCACGTGTGGACTGTTGTGTTCAGTTCTGGGTGTCATGTTTTAGGAAAGATATTCATAAACTGAGGAGTTTCCAAACAAGGGCAACCAGGATTGTGAAGGGTCTTGAGTTCCTGCTGGATGAAAAATGAATGGAGGAACTGGAGATATTTAGCCTGAATAAGTAAGGTGAGCTGTCTTTGGAGTACAGACTCTGGAGTCAGAGAATGGGGGTCCAAATCCCGTGTGACCTTGGGCAAGTCACTGAAGCTCCCTGTGCCTCAGTTTCCTCATCTGTAAAACAAGAGGGTTGGATTAGATGACCTCTGAGGTCCTTTCTAGCTCTAGAGCCATGACCCTCCGATAAGTAACTACCTGAAGGGGTGTCACGGGAAAGAGGTGCTGGATTTGTTCTACTTGGACAAAGAGGCAGAATTAGGGTATAAGGAAGAGTCCCCCTGACAAATAGAGAGACCCTAGAGTGAAACAGGCCACCTTGGATGATGATGGGCTTCCCTCACTGGCGAGCTTAAGGCAAAGGCTAGATGACTACTTGCCGGGTATTTTGCAGAGGGCACCTGACTAGATGGCCACTGAATTCCCTTCCAAATCCAAGATTCTGTGATTCTGTAATTCATTCAAATTCACTGTAAGCTGAGACCTATCAACCCAAGCCCTTTTCTGGATATTAAAAGCCTTTGAACTCGCGGATGCTCTTGTATTCACATGCATCTGCCCTGACTCTATATCCAAACCCGCCCACCCCCTCCCAGGAAAATGGGGCAATGCGAGTAACCTAACCTAGTATGAAACGTATGAAAGGAACTGATTCCAAACCATTATCCTTAGATCATATTCCCAGGATAGCTGTGGGCTTCGTGAGTGAGCTCCATGAGACTGTAGGCTACTGCTTGAAGGACTGCCCCAGGTGTAGGACAGGAGCAGGGACCAATAGTGTGGAAAGACTAGGGTAGAAGGAAAGGAGAATTTCAGAGATGGCAGCCCCGTCACAAAGGTTTTACCCTAGTGATTACCCCCACGGCTAGGCCTCCTTTCCCTCCACACAGGGGAGACAGATAATTTCCCTCCCAAGAAAACAAAAGGTCCTTCCACACTTGACATGTTAATAGACCTAGAGAGCATTATATAATAATCAGTCTATCTATTTATAACACCTGATAGGTTTCAATCACAGTGTAGTGGGAAAAACACTGGACGAAAAGGAAAACAGAGATTCTGCTTCTCCTTGGCTGTCTGACCTTAGGGAAGTCACTCTCCTGGCCCTGGGTCTCACTTTCCTCATTAGGAAAATGGTGATAGTAATTGTCCCACTACTTACCTCAACATCGTTGTAAGGAAATTGCTTTGTAAACCTTAAAACTCTACAGAAATATGTCATCATTCCTACTAAAAGTCTGTGTGGCAGACGGGGAAGCATTATTAACTATTTTACCAACAGTCCTTATCTGTAGAGGTTCACATTATCCTAGGAATTGATTTGCATTGTACTGAATTGAAATAAACCAAATTGCAGTGTGCCACAAGTACAATGTTCAGTGGAAACTGAGTGGCAGGCATCAAAAGTGGTGAATATCAAGATATTCTCTGTGTGTGGTGTGTGTGTGTGTGTGTGTGGGCAGCAGGGAGCA
This sequence comes from Phascolarctos cinereus, assembly GCF_003287225.1. Taxonomy (NCBI): domain Eukaryota; kingdom Metazoa; phylum Chordata; class Mammalia; order Diprotodontia; family Phascolarctidae; genus Phascolarctos; species Phascolarctos cinereus. The sequence continues at coordinate 242,003,040 of NW_027555958.1, forward strand.
AAAGAGATGGCTGGCCCAGAGGGGTAGGTTGGAGTAAAGGGGAAGCAGGGAGTTGGCAATGGGGGTGGACTGGGGTGACCAGAAGGTTGGGCATTGTGGCTATGGGCAGGTGCCTTCTTCCCTGGACTTCCCTCTGCTGGGGCCAGGCAGCTGGTTAGAAACAAAAACAAACACCAGAGATGCAGGTTCCTGCTGTTAACAGCTTCAAACCACTGGAGGAAAACTCCAAATAAATATAATTAGAAACTTGTAAAAACGTCCTCTTTGTAAACCTGATCCCTAGGGACCCTTGGACTCCCCCTCTCCTCAACCCCAATACACATAAACGGCCAGTCCACCCCCATCCCAGGACCTTGCTGTCCAGTTTCCCCAGTCAGGATCTTCTTTCACGTGGCTGGCCCACTAAACTAGCTCCTCCTCTTCAGGCCTTTCCTCAACTTGTCTCCCTAGGTCACTTGAGACCAAAGAGTTCTCAGGTTTGGGTTTCCTGAAGGCCAAGCCTTAGGCCAAAGCCCCCAAACTCATATCTCTATGGCCCTGGCTATAGCCACAGGGAAGAATCCAGGTTTAAAGTGAAGGCACAGGGGTTGTTCTGAGATCCCTAACCTTATGCCTATTTCTGGATCAAGTCAGTTCAGTTCAGTATAGATGAATTAGGTGTGTTCCGGGTATAGAATAATATATTAGGGGTTGGGGTAGGGAGATCCTCCTCTTATGAAACTTATAGTCTAGTAGGAGATAATGAGTCTATGGTGATAGCTACGAGGCACAGTGTTACATGGCAACTACATTAGAAATGTGCAAAACTAAGAGCTCTGTGAGGTCCTGAGGGTGTATGGGGTGTGTGTGTGGGGGGGGGGAATCTTTATTGACAGGAAGGATCAAGGAAAGCTTCCTAGGGGAGGTGACATTTGAGTTATAGGAACTCAGAAGGAGAAGAGGGGGAAAGAAACCATTTTAAGCAAAGGTATGAGCATGAAGGTAGGCACACAGGCAGACAGAAAAAGGGGAACAGAAAGTAATCCAGTTTAGCTAGAGTGTAGTGTTTAGAAGAGAATAATCTGAAATACCACTAGAAAGGTAGAATAGTGCCAGGTTGTGAAGGGCCTGAATGCCAAGCAAAAAAAAAAGTCAGTAGCCACACAAAAGGAGAATGGAAAGGCAATAGTGACATAACACTACTTAAAGGTTTGCCTGGGGCTCAGTATGGGTCCTGGGCTCAGGGACCCATCCTCTAATTATCCAGGCCTGAGGAGCCCAGCTCTGAATCCTGTTCAGCTTCTACGACCCAGATATTTCATTTCTACTTTCTAACCCCACAAGAAAGAAAGGAAGAAAGAAAGAAAAAGAAAGGAAGGAAGGAAAAGAAGAGGCAGGAAAAAGTTTTAAAGAAGCTGTTTTCAATAGGAAGCTGTGAGTATTAGGAAGTAATGAGTGTTATTAGGTAGTTGGGAGGGGGGAGGACCCAGAGTGAGGAAGGGGCATATCCAAGTGAGTCAGATTTAAGTAACAAATGCAATCAAATCCAAAGAAAAGTCAGGCAGGATTCCTGATTTCTAGAAAGAGAGAGGGATCGAGGGAGGGATGGAGGGAAGGAGAAAGAGAAAGGGAGGGAGAACAGGGAGAACAGGGAGAGAGAAGAGAGAAAGAGGAGAGGAAGAGATGGAGGGATGGAGGGAAGAAGAAAGAGAAAGGGCGGGAGAAAGGGGGGGAGAAAGAGAGGGAGAGAAAGAGAGAGGGAAGAAGAAAGAGAAAGGGAGGGAGAAAGAGAGAGAGACAAAGGGGGAGAGAGAGACAGAGGAAGGGACAGAGAGAAAGAGAGAGAGAGGAGTGAGGAGAGATTATATATGTGGGTGTTTGTGTTTCTATGTGAATGTATATAAGCATATGTGCATGCCTTGGGTTGGTTTAGGTGCAGAAGTGGTTAGAGTTCCCCTGGTAGTAGTTTTCCCTTGGTAGGGGAAAGAAACCTCAGGGAGCCTTAACAGTAAATTCAAACTCCACTAAATATTTCTACTGTCCTTTCACAGGGCAGCAAGAAAGATTTAGACTAGATGTGAAAAGAACTTCCAGTTTCCCATAGAAGGCTCCATCCCCATATTCCGCATTTACCCAGATCAAACTTACTTTAGCAGCCGTCCTGAATGCCGTCTGGATGGCCAGGATGAGGAGGAGGGAGGTCAGCTGGGAAAAGGGTTCATCTGGAGAGGGAGGGTCGAATGGAGGAAGGGAAAGCTTGGCTTGAACCCACTGTTTCCCAGATGAACCCTCTCGATGGGTTGGCTTGCCCCATTAGAACATGAGCTCCTTGAGGGTAGGAACTGTCTCCTCTGTGCTTAGCACAGTGTTTGCACATAGTAAACACATAATAAATGTTCTGTTGTCTATTCCTAATGTCCATCCATCCCCTTCTCCTTCCTCCCCACATTCCTACAGTGTTGGCCTGAGGTTTCTGATGCTCCATTTCTTCTCCAGTTCTAGGAGGTTATTAGTTTTTTTTTTCTCCTCTCTGATTCCAAAGCCTCAGAATTCTTGATGAGAGAATTCTTGAGGAATTGTGGTACAGTGGGAAGAAAGACAGATCAAGAGAATTGGGCTTAGGGTCCTGGCTCCACTTACTGGCTGTGTGACCTTAGGCAACCTCTCTAGGGCTCAGTTTCCACATCTGTAAAATGGACACGGTGATACTTGTGCTATTCACCTCCAGGGTTGTGGGGAAAATGCTTTGAACATTTTAAAGCACAGAAGAAATGTGAGCCATTATTATTGCTATAATTTTTGTTGTTACTATTACAGAAGCAGTTTTAGGTCTGTTGGGGGCATCAGCAGCCTCACTCATGGCTCAAGAGCTCTCTCGATTTTAAAGGAGATCTTTCATATAAGTTCTGTGTTTGGAGTATTAAGGGGAGGGGAGGAAAGAGGGACACAGAAAAAGAGAAACACATCCCAATACCCCATGCCTGGGGGTGAGGATCAGGCAGGAGGTTATCCAACACCATCCTCAAAGGGGCTTCAAACCTCCTTCCCTTTTCATTTTCAGCCCACAGCACTGAAGCTAACCATTCTACTTCCTTGCTTTTTCCGATGAAACAACACCCATACTGCTGTACTTCCTTTTTCTTCTCGCCCCCTAACACTTTGAACACACATGCACACGCACGTTCACACACACGCCCTGACGAGCACACACCTCACATTCCCAACCTCACAAACACAGCCCTCTCTTTTTACAACAGGTCCCAGCTGCGCTTGCAACTAAAACCGGTTCTCATGCACTCAGATCCCTAAATGCTTCGAAAACAGCCGTTGTTTGGGGCTTGCTGATAATTTTCCTTCTCTACCTTTAGAGTATGCTGACTTAGAGGCCTCTGCTAAGTGCTGAGAAAACTCAGGTCTCTGGGTTCTCTCTTCTTTTACTCAGTTATGCAGGTGGGAAGGGGGCCAGGAAGACACTGGCAGAACCTTCCTAGACCAACCTAGCTTTACCTCACCTCCCTCCCCTTCCCCACCTCCTCAGGGATTATCACCGGGAGGGCAGGGACTCAAGGGAACGGCTCAAGAACTTCCAAGAAGCTTTCTTTCAAGCCCTTGTCTTTGAGTGGGGAGGTGTCTTTTAAAAAATATTCTCTTCCTGCCTCAAATTCCTTCCCATCCCTTAAACACATGAGAACTTAAAAGAAAGCATCCCTGTCTGTGTTGAGAGCTCCTGAGCAGCCATAAGCCTGGCGATATCCCTAGGAGGCCCAGACTTGGGAGCTGCTTGTGTGAGGATCAAGAAACATTAGGGTCTGGAGTCAGAAAAGGAAATGGCTCCCCTGGCCCAACTGGATGGGGAGGGAGGGAGGGGAGGAGGAAAATGGACCACTGGATATGGGGAAGAGGGGTCATTTAGAGAGCAGTGGGACAAAGTAAGGTGTCTTATGCTTAGATGCTTAATGCTGGTTGAACTGAAATTGAATTGAATCTTGATCTTGGAGGCCTAACCTTTCCCTTAGCAGAATGACCTGCAAATGGCACTCGGGGAAATAAAGAGATTTGGGTAAGCTGAGAGTCTAGAGTTGGGGACCCCAGCAACCTCCATGCCCATGGACCGGGCTCCAGGACTGGGCTTCATAATGGGTGCTTCCCTCCTTCCAGCCTGGCCCCACTGGGGCATAAACACTTAGAAACCAGCTGTCCCTGGGGCCACCCTTACTTGCTGACATAGTTATGGTTCTCATTTCATATTTCAGAGGGAGGGGCGGGAGGAACAGTCCCCTCACTGTAAGGCCCAGCCACAGGAGCCGAGGGAAGCTGGGAGGAGAGGAAACAGCCACATTAAAGAGGGAGAGAGGGGTGGGGGAGAGAGACACATACACATACACCCAGACAGAGACTGGAGAGACACACATAGAGACACACAGAGACAGAGAGACACTGTTTGAACGCTTCTTCGAAAAGTGGCCTCTTTCGAGGTCCCCAAAAATTCTCTCTTTAAAGTGTTAAATACCTTATCAAAAGCCTATCGATAATAAGGAGAAAAAACAAGGTAGACTCTAATCCCGTGGAACCAGAATTGGCAGCGTCAGAGGAGGAGCTTTCTCAGGAGGCCAGGAGACCTTTTCATTCAGCTGTAACCTGAGCCCTACAGAAGGATTATGTCTTTTTAACTGCCCCCCCCAGCAAATTAATGCTTTTAAGTTAACAATTATCTCAGTTATCCAGTCAGCCTACTTAAAATACATACACATACACTTGAAAACACTCAAAACCACATACTCAACATGCACTCACATTTGCACTCATATGCATCCACTATATGGGCATTCACTTGTTTGCATATATTCACATGCTTTGCATATATTTGCACTCACACTGCATATACCCATTATTCACTTGAATACACCAAAACTCATCGACGGGGAATAGCAGTCATATAGCAATCATAGAATGGCAGGGCTGGAAGGGACCTTAGAGATTATTTAGTCTATCTCTGTCCATGTACTCCCCCCTCCCCTTGGCCCCCATTTTGGAAATGGGGAAACTAAGGTCCAGAGAATGGGAGTGACTCTAATTAACAGCACAGCCAGAACTAGAACCCAAGTCTTGACTCCTAATCTGATTCGCTTTCATGAACAAAATAAACTTTCTGCATCTAAATACTCATAAACACATTCGTGCAAACTCATACTAAGCAAGGAAGATCAGCTTTGGCAAAACTGTGAAGCAGGCAACATTTATCTTGAGCTCTACCAACCTTCTGATCCCCTTCCCCCTTTACAGCGTGCACGCTCCCCCCCCCCCAGCCCTAGGCTTCCTAGTGTTCTTAGCAGCAGAGCTGAAAGGAGGAAAGGGAATGACAAACTAGTTTAGACTAAAGTGTTAGTGACTTAATATGCTACTCCTGCCAGGGGGCATTTGCATCCTAAAAGAGGATCAAGAATAGGACAATGCTTAACCCAAAGGGATAAGCCACTAATAATAGAATTTTAGGCACTGGTGGCACCTCAGTGGGGGAAATATTTTTGAGCAAGGGGATCTTCTCAATGGCCCCCCAAATCATACTACACAGATTGGGTTGGCTTACATTCCCCCAGCCTGGTGGTTTTATCAGCTGTTCTCCTGCAAGCATCTGTCCCGCAGAGATAAAGCCCAGAAGTCCACCCCCCCCAACACCTGCACCCCCAAGCTCAGACAACTTGCTATTAAATACATCTGTGCAAGCTGATCCCAGTTCTGAGAGCTTCCAGTCCAAGGTAGCAGAAATTGAGGGGCTGTCAAAGGCAGCTGAGGGACTACTCACTGATATCAACCCTATTTCCACTCCCACTTCCCTAGAACTCCCAGCTCCTGGGTGCTAGACTCAAAGATCAGAGACAAAGTAGAAGCTACAGGAATCCCAAACTACCTCAGGAAAAGTGTCAGCTCCTGAGCAATGTGAGAGAATCCTGGAGATGGAAACTGCCTTTGAAACTGTATCTCTTTGCGGACAAAATAATATTCCTATACATATGTGGATCCTCCAAAGCACCTAGTAGAGTAACTACCCTGTACTTCACTGGTGCTTAGTTAAGATTTGCTGAATGAATGAATGAAATCTTTTAAGTGGTATGGGGGTGGGGTGGAGTGAGGGACTGAATCCTTCCAACCCTGGAGATCTGGGGAAACTCCCAGGGCCCTTGGTGACACCTGCCCCATCCAGTGGTTTCCATCTGGACCATCTGTCAATGTAAACCCTGAGGATATGCTGCACCCCACTCATTCTCTCCCCCCTCCTCGACCCCCCAGGCATTGGTCCACATCAGACACTGGCTCCAACTTGAAAGAGGCCCTTATCTTGTCTCTAGATTATTGCATGAAATCTGTTCCTTCCTTCAGACTAAACTCCCCTGCTAATTCCATGTTATGAGTAAGTCAGCACGCACTACAAAAGCCAGCTTTGTTTATGAAAACGCAAGCAAATCCATAGTGGGGAGAGGGGTTGCTTCCAAGCTGGGAGACAGCCATGGTGGTGGCTGTGGTGGCTGCCAAGAAGCAAGAATTGGGGAGCAAGGATTCGAGAGAAGGTGGTTGGGAGCTAGAATGGGGTGTGAGTGGTGGTGGTGGGAGGGGAGTACTGGTAATTTGACAGCTGCAGATCTTCAGGGAGGGGGTTGCTCTTTCATGAATGGGTAGTATTTTGTGAAGCTAGTTGGGGGAGGGGGGAAAAGAACTGAGCTCAATGTTCCAACCTTTTCAGTTCAATTTGGTGGGAGTTTATCCTTTTCCATAAGTGTACTCTGCCTCATACTTAAGAGACTCTTTCCCCTCACCTCAATTCCCCCCCTCCCCCATTCATATTCATAACACACATCAGATTCAGGTTAAAATTGAAGTTACTCAGGGCTCTGAGACGCACAGCAGACACTCCCAGATACACAGGCTTCCCTAACTTTCAAGTTCAACTTTCCCCTTTCACCTTCCCTGGGCTGCTCCAGCCAGGCCCCAGAGTGGCAAGGTAGAGTTACCACTCCAGTTCAAACCCTTGCCTGGAGGTGTTTTCTTTTTCTCCAACTTCAACCCCCTGCCCCACCCCCCTCACACCCAGGAGGACATGGAGGTGGGGGAGGGGAGAGATGTCTTGGGAAGAACTGTCCTCAGGCCAGAGTGGCTGCTCCACCGATGGAGCTGCTCAGCCTTGAGAGCTGAGAAAGGATAAGCAAGGGGGCTCTGGGTTTCGAGGGCTGACGGCCTTTCTTGCCCCTCTGTCTCTAATTCCTAGAGGGATCTGTCAGAGCTCCTAAGACTGGAATTTTACTTTGTTATTTTAATGAAATTCTGACCTGGATTTAAATGGAATTGGAAACCCGAGGCCTTAATAAATAAATATTATGATAAGAAATGAAAGCCATACAGGACGAAAGAGATTTCCCCTGGAAAGAGACAGAAACTCAACATTCCTCTAGGAGCCGGCATCACAAAGATTTTTCTTCTCCCTTTCAGCCCCCTGTCCTGGGTTGAGGGACTGGCTGATTTTTCCATAAAGTCTCCTATTGTTCTTTAAACACTTTTCAGCTGATAAGACAGCAGCCTTGAAATGCAGTCTAACTGTCCATGCATGGCGAAAATATGGTATGGCTGAAAAGTTTGATCTCTCTTAGACTGTTAAGACTACAGTTTAAGTTTTTGAGGATGTTTAGGAAAACAGGCAACAACTCTCTCTCTCTCTCTCTCTCTCTCCTTCTCCCTCTCCGTCTCTGTTATCTGTCTGTCTCTTTTCTCCCCCCCTCCCCTTTTCTACTCCCTCTCTCAAGTTCTTGAAGGCCACTGCAGCCCATAAGGCAGGAGAATGGACCTCGAGAAACGCCTCAATGGTCCTCTTCCAGTTCCCAAAATCTAAGATTCAATATTGCCCCCTCTCCCTTACAAACTCTATTGTGCCTATTTCCTACGTTTCAGTTTTCACCCTTTGGGGATAGGACCACATTAGTGCACGTGTAGGTTCCCCAACCCAGACTAGCTATTAGAGTAAACTGAGGTCTCTAGTCTGACAGCAGCAGTACATACACAACACACCTGCCCAGCACATCCGACAGTGCTCTTACTAGCCTCTTGCTCCTCCCCACAAACCCCATCTTCCAGCCCCCGGGAAAGTTCCAGTCTCCCGACCGGCAACTCTCAGAGACCGAAGGAAGGGCAGCCAGCTCCGCCACCCTGGCCCAGGTTCTGGGCGCCTTGGCCCAGATGATGGGGGAAGTGGGGCCAGACAGAGTGTCCTCTTACCTTGGCTGGCTTTACTTTGCTGAGAGGCGCGGGCGTGGACGAGGACGAGGGCGAGGAGCATGCAGAGTCCAGAGACGCTCCCCAACCCCATGGCCCGAGCCTGTCGGAGGGGAGGGAAGGGGAGAGCAGGCAGGGTCTCCGAGACCTCTGGGAGGACGGAAACCAGCCTGGCTCCCGCACACTGCTATGGGCCGGCAGGGGAGGGCGAGGGCGAGGGGGAGGGGAAGGGAAGGCGGGGGGCGAAGCTCCGGCCCGGAGCAGGGGTGCGAGTGTGTGCGTGTTTGTGTGTGCGCGAGCGCGCGTGTGTGCGAGTGAGTGTGTGTGTGTGTGTGTGTGTGTGTGTGTGTGTGTGTGTGTGTGTGTGTGTGTGTGGTGTGTGTCTGGCTGTCTGTGGGTATGGGCTCGCGAGGATGCGGGCAGCAGCGGCTGCTCCGCTGGAGGCTCCTGATGCTGCTGGGATTCCCGGGAAGGAGGCTGGAGAAAGAGAGCCAGAGAGAAGGCGAGGGGGCACCCGGAGCTGCTGACGGAAAGGGGAACTGCAGCCCGCCCTCACTGGGGCCGGAGCTGTGGCTGGGGCTGGGGCTGGGGCTCGCGGCGGCGGCGGCTCCTTTTTATAATCCCACCCAATTCCCAGTTTCGCCCAGAGAGCAGCAGCCCCGAGTGCAGAGCCTGAGTGAGGGACCTGAGAAAGGGGAGGGGAAAGGCAAAGACAAGAAACACGCCCTTCTGCCTCTCTTTCTTCCTCGCTCGCTCCTTCTCTGCGTTTCTGGGAACCTCTCTGTGTGTCTTTGCCTCTGCCTTTCTTTGCTTCGTCTACTTCTCTTTCGTCCCCCACTTCCCCCTCTGCTCACACTCTTTCCTCTTCTTCCTTTCTTCTCTTTCTGTCTCCTCTTCCCCCCCTTCTCTTCTTCTTCCTCCTCCTCCTCCCCCTCCTTTTTCTTCTTTTTCTTTCAAATGGGGCCTTGGCTCGGTAGTTGTTCCCCTGCCTGGGCTCCCTCGGCCCCCTCCCCAGTCTGCTCTGCTGCTGCCTGCAGGAATTTACAATCCGCCGCTGGGGGAGCGGGCCCAGTCTCCATGGAGACGGCTTCCCCGGGAGCAGGGAGGTCAGGCAAGAGACCATGTACAATCAATGGATCAATGCAAACTCCGCTCAGCTCCAGACCAAACAGTGCTGGGCTCTTGCTCTCCTCCTCTCCTGGCCCTCCAGAGAGGGGGATCACAGTTCATGAAACCAAACCAGAGGCTTATGTACTTAGAGATGTTTGCAAGGAGAGACATTTGCACGCACATATACAGGTTGCAGTACCCATGCATACACAAAGACACAAAAAGATAGGCGTTTATGTTTGCGGGTACAGGTACATAAGCAGATGCACAAAGGTGCACGTGTGTGCACATGCACATGTATTCATGTATACACACATACCTGAAGAATAGCAACAGCAGTAACAAGAATAACTCACATTCATATAGTGCATTAAGGTTTACAAAGATACCAAGGCAATGCCTAGGTGTTCCTGAATGCCTGAAACTTTGTTCTCAAACAATGCCCCCTATGACTCTCAGGGCTTGGTTCCATCATTTCCAGTACCTAATTTTCACTCCTAGGGTTGGGTCCACTTAATAAACTGAGTCATTGATGCAGGATGGGAGAAAACCTTCCACACTTTTAAAAGTCACCAGCCCTCCCTAATTGTTTTTAAAGCCCATGACCATGGCCACGCTTACTAAACTCTCAGCATAGACTAATATATGAACACTGCAAATAGCTATATAAATGTGCTATTGTTATTATTATTATGCACAGACCCATGAATTCATACTCTTGCAAATGCACTACCAGAGTGCACACAACCATTTGCACATGACCTCCTGGAGACTTCTTCCTGAAACTGACTTCACTGCCGAGTTCTAGACAGAAAGGAACTTCATCTGCTCTTCACCTACTCTTCTATTAGTTGTTGAGGGTTAGGAATGGTGGTGGTAGATTTTTAAAACATTTGTAATAAACAACTGCCTCCTTGATTCATCCATCCTTCTGACCCAATCCATCTCTTCTGCCTTCTCCACCCTACCTTCTTCAAGAACAGGGAGGAGGAAAAGAATTTTTTAAGCCTGGAGAGAAAGGTTTGAAAAAAAAAATGACCTCCCAACCCAGGGGCTGAGGAGCCAGTCTTCCTCTGTGGCCAATTCCAGGCAGAAAAGAGACTGATTTAGATAGATTCTCTTTGTATGTGGTAATTTAAAACAGTCCCCAGAGTACCCAATCCCCAGGGTCCAAGGAGGGGAGAAAGTGACTATTTCTTCCTAGCAATGTCTAGGCCCCTTACCCTTCTAACCCTGCTTAATTATATCAGTAGGTTTGGACCTTTGACATGAGCTAGAAACTGAGTGTGATGGGTGGGTTTTCCTACTGAGCCTGCTTCCTTTCATCTGGTCCAGGGTGGGGAGGAGAGAGAAGCTTGCCCTGATTTTAGGGCTTGAGAAGACAGCTTTGATATAGTGGAAAGAAGACTGGACCTCATGGTCCTGAAGACTTAGTGGAAAAGCTGGGACTAGAACCTAATTATATGACCTTGGGCAAAGTGTGAGCCTCAGTTTCCTCCTCTGTAAAATGAGGAGGTTACACTTATGATCTCCAAAGTCCCTTCCAGCTTCAAGATTCTATTAATTCCCTCCCTCTCCCATTCCAGCCACAAACCCCTCCCCCCTCCACAGCTTCACCTGCCGCCACCAATTATGTTTGTAGGGCTGTGGGACATGAGCAAACTTGCCATCCCTTTCTGCCCCAAATGAGAGAGAGTTGTAAAAAGAAAAAAACAAAAAACAAAACGCAAAGGTTGCCAAACTGCACGCTATCCATGTGGGGGGCACAGAAAGCCAGACGAAGACCTGGCCTGGGCCTCTAGATTTAGGGTAAGGGGGTGGGTGAGATTGAGGGATGAGCTTCTTCTTTATAGATTTGGAATTGGTTCAGGTGATGCTCTAACAGGAAAGATGCTGGGGACTCTGGGACATTTCTGAGTGTTGGTTCTGTAGCGCTGGTTGCTGGAGGTGAGATGGAAAAGGGGGAGTTGACTTGGCTCTTTTAGGTAGAGATAGGGCATGGCCAGGTTTACAATAGCTCATGTGTAATTTTACTAGCTCTTGTATCTATGGCATTTTCCAGTTTACAAAGAGGCACTTTCCTTACAAAAATCTTGTGAAGTTGGTAATGTATTCGTTGTGATCCCTATTTCATAAATGAGAAAACAGGCTTAGATTTTGGTGAAAGGGCTTGCCCGAAGTAACTCAGCTAATAAATAATGGAGCTGGAACACAAATCTGAGGGTTTTTGATCCTTCCAGCCAGAACCACAGGATCACAGGATTTCAGAGTTGGAAGACAGCCTAGATGGAAGGCTATCTAGTCCAACCCATACCTGAAAAGAATTCTCTCTACAATAGATTTGATGAGTGATCATACAGTCTTTATTTAAATTCCTCCAATGAGCAGAAACCTAGTTACTTGCCCCCTAAGGCAGCCTTTCCACCTCTCCATAACTCTCCTTGTTAGGAAGTTTTTCTTGACAGCAAAGTCTAAATTTGCCTTTTTTGCAAGTTCTGTTCACTGCTCCTGGTTCTGCTACCCTCTGAGGACAAACAGAACAAGTCTACTCCTTGCAGGGTATAGCCCTTCAAATACTTGAAGACCTGATCCATATCCATAAAAGAGAAAATCTTTTACAAGAGAACTGTGCTAGGTGGCACAACAGATAGAGTGCCAGGCCTGGAATCAGGAAAACTCATCTTCATAAGTTCAAATCCAGCCTCAGACATTTACTAGCTGTGTGACCTTGGGCAAGTCACTTCACCCTGTTCGCCTCAGTTTCCTCATGTATAAAATGAGCTGGAGAAGGAAATGGCAAACCACTCCAATATCTCTGCCAAGAAAACCCCAAATGGGGTTGAAAAGATTCACACACCACTGAAAATTGACTCAACTCTTTTTTACCCATCCCAAGATCCTTCAAGAGACATGAATTCAAGGCCCTTTATCTACTAATTTTCCCTGGATGCTTTCCAACTTACCAATGTCCTTTACAAAATGTGTTGCCCAGAGCTGAACACAATCTTCTAGATGTGGTCTGACCAAGGCATCGCATCACCTTCCTCATTGGTAGCAGAGAGTATCTGAGAGCACTGGGCATTGGGACATACAGGGGAGGGGTGGAGAAGGAAGGTAGTAAACTTTACCTACTTTGAAATTTTGCCATAGGTTGGTGAGAGGAGATCCTAAAAAGAGTTCCTAGAGTAGGCTCTTGAATATGTTTAAGAGCATTGAAGGAAGGATTACTTTTGTTTTTCTCTTCATGTCTCCAGTACCTTGCATATAATAGGTGCTTAATAAATGTGTGTAGGGTTTCTATGACCATAGAGCATAACAAAATAGCAGTGTAGCCACACTGTAACCATGTACATATGGCCACATGCAGAAAGAGACCTCTCTCTAAATCTGTCCTCACTGTCTCATTGTGAAGAAAAGGAATTTCATCTCTTTTCTAAATCGTCTCTTTTCTCTCCAGCTGCTGGAGGTTTGGAAATAGTGGTGGCAAATTTTATGTAATTGAATTTTAATAAAAACAGCCAGAGAAAATAAAAGAAAACCAAATAAACCCCAAACCCTGAAAGCAATTAAGCAAAACAATGTGTAAAAGTGGTTGTGCATACAACAGTACCTTTCTGTTACTGTTATTTACAAGGGATTGATCAAAGAAACAAAGAATTCAACCCACATGAGCTTTCACAAGGTACCACCAATGGGTTGTGCATTATATGTAGCATGAGCTTTGTTGTTCCTGTTGGATATTCTCTTCCTTTACATAGGAAGTGTACATGTACATGTCTTTTGAATCTACTTTTCTCTGCATCATTTCACATGAATCTCCCCCTATTTCTTTTTATTCTTCATATTAATAATTCCCTATAATGCAGTCATGTCCCATTAAACTCATTTACCACAATTTATTTAGCTGTTCCCAATTCTTGGGCACATTGCTAGTTTGGTTTTCTGTTATTACGTTAGTGCTGCTATGAAAAATTGTGTGTGGCTATTTCTCATTGATTCTTACAGGATTGTTGTTATGTTCTCCCCTTTCTCATCTTGCCTTTTTTTTTTCCTCCTGCTTCTCCCCTCTCCTTATCTCCAGATCATTGTGATATATCTCTAGTTGGGAATATGATGAGGATGTGGCACATCTGAAGATGAGCTTGGAGAGGGTCTGTAAGGAGTAAATGCCAGATTTTCCCTAGCTGGCCCCCTCAGATATTTTGAAGGGGGTGGTGATTGACCCAGGGTCTACTCTTTTCTGTCTTTCCTTCTCCCCTCACCCCTGACTATTTAGTAGCAGGCCTTTGGCCGGAGTTCAACAACAATTTCCAGAGGCAGCCAGCTGGGAAGGAGGCAGCTCCATCATTTGGTGCTAAAAACCATCTAAGCCTCATATACAGACAAAGGATCATGGGATTACAAGTTTTAGGGTTGGAAGGGACCTGAGAGACCTCTCTGTTAGTTCAACCTCTTTGTTTTATAGAGGAGAAAAATGAAACTCGGAAAATGGAAGCAATTTACCCAAGGTGGATTTGAACCCAGTTCCTATGAATACAAATCAAATTTACCATTTCAATTGGAGTGAATCCAAATTCATTCACAGTCAACAAGGCAAACCAATTGGTGCAGCTCTATCCCTTCCTAACTCATCTCTCAGGTTGCATTTTGCCTTTTTAAAATAGCTTCTTTTTCATTTCAAGGGTGTTCTTATTATGCATTTTAACCTAGCTTAACTATATAAAAATGTGTGGTTGCCAATTATGGTCTGGCCGAGGCCCTACACCTCACTAGGGATAGCTAGAAAGGACTCAGCTAGATGGTCACAGATCTGTAGCCCTGCCAGGGCTCCACCGGCAGTCAGGGACCCTGCCTCTCTGCCATCTTTGGCCTTGGTCAAATCTCTTTTCCTGACCTTGTCTGGAGTCTTACAGAGTAGATTCCTATTCAGGTACAGGTTGAACTAGATGACCCTAGAGTCTCCCTCACTTGAGATTCTTCTACTTAGAACAAGTCACTTCTCTTTTAGTGGGCTCATATTACCTAGCTTTAAAAGGAGTATGCTGGACTTGGGCTCTAAGGTCCTATGCATCAATGATCGTTTGTCGCTCTGTAATAAAAATTCCCAACCGTGACAATAATAACTCATAAGTTCATAAAAGTAATATAATAATAACAATAGAGGCAACTAGGTAGAAATTTAGAGCACTGAACTTGGAGTTAGGAAGACCTGAGTTTGAATCCTGCCTCAGACACTTTCCAACTTTGTGACCATGGGCAAATCACTTAAATTCTCAATGTTATTTCCACTTTGAGCCAATTCCTATGAGAGTTTGATTCAAGCATTGTCTGCTGTCCTTTCCCCATCTTCCCCTCCACTAAAAGAACTCCTTTTTGCACACCTCTTTTATGTGAGATAATTTACCCCATTCTCCCTCTCCTTTTCCTCTTCTCCCAGTGATCCCTCTTTCTTACCCCCTAATTTAATTTGAAATGACCACTTAACCTCTCTAAACTGCAGTTTCTTCATTGCTAAAGTAGGAGTTATAATAGCACCTACTTTTCAGAGTTGTGAGGATCAAATTAGTTAATATATAGAGTAGTGTTTTTCAAAACTTAAAGAACTATATAAATGCTAGTTGTTGTTATTATTATTATTATTTAATGGTAAATGTATCACAAGGTCTTTGGAAAGAGCTACCTTGATGGAATTCAATCATTGATGCTTCTGGGCTTAAGTATGGTAGAGATTGGCTCCTCCCATCCCCAACAGGTTATGTCTGTCACACATTCCAACTGAGTATGTTCCCCAGATTCCACACATTCCAGCACACTGTTCCTGTCTACTCTGTGTGTGTGTGTGTGTGTGTGTGTGTGTGTGTACATACGCTCTAGGCAGAGGCAGAGGCTGAGGAAGAGGCCTGAGAAGACAAGCAGCCTGGCAGATATAATAGAGTTCTTGGATCTCTTCCACTTCATAATGGCTCACTTTTTCTGTCAGTCTTTAAGGCTTATGAAGTACCTTCCTCTCTAAAGCCGCATGAAGTAGATAATGCAAGCACAGGATCTCTTTGTTCCAGGGGAAACAAGTGCAGAGAGATGAAGTGATTTATCCAGGGCAAGCTACTAAATTGCCGAGCTGGGATTTGAACCCAGGACTTCTGACTCCAAAGGCCACCGCTGTTCCTGCTGCTTGATGACAATGTTCCTCTTCCCCAGTTATTAAACCTTCTCCCTTGCACCTTACTATGTAGACACATCGACCAATTCTTAGGTGACATATGCCCCCTTCCCTTAGTTCATGCATGCAAACATGTAACTATACACATATGTACCCACGTAAGCACACATGAACATACACATATACATACAGATCTAATCAATTACCAAACACTTATTGAGTGCATACTATGTGCCACTCACTGTCCTAGGTGCTAGGGATGCTAAGACAAAAGTAAGACAGTCCTTGCCTCTAAGGACCTTGAATACAACTTGGATACAATTTCATAGACAAATAAATTAAAAAAAAAATTTTTAGGATTAGACCTAAGATTTCATTGGTATGGAGAAGTCCTTCTTTCAATGAGGAAACACTCTCTACCAACACAGATCAGAGTCTTCTAGGAAGCAAAGCATGTAGAACACTGAACTCATAGGAAGACCTGAGTTCAAATCCAACCTCAGACACTAACTAGCTGTGAGGCCCTGGGCAAGTGCTTTATAACTTAGTTTCCTCAACTGTAAAATGGGAATAATAATAGCATCTACCACCCATGGTTAATGTGAGGGTGAAATGAGATATTTGTCTTTTTTTTTTAAGGCAATTTAAGTGACTTGCTTAGGGTCACACAGCTAGTAAGTGTCAAGTATTTGGTCTGAGGCCAGATTAGAACTCAGGTCCTCCTGACATCAGGGCCGGTGCTTTATCCACTGCACCACCTAACTGCCCCGAAATGAGATATTTGTAAGGCATACTATAGGCACTTAATAAATGCTTGCTTTCTTCTCTCTTCCCTTCCTCCTACATGCTCTTCAATTTATAGTCCTCATTGCTGGGGCACTTCCCCAGCCATTATGTGTCAGAAGCAGATTGCTGTTATTCAGTTGTGTACAACTCTTTGTGACCCTACTGAAAGTTTTTCTTGGCAGAGATATGGGAGTGGCTTGCCATTTCCTTTTCCAGCTCATTTTACAGACGAGGAAAGTGAAGCAAACACAGTAAGTGACTTGCCCAAGGTTACAGAGCTAAGAAGTGTCTGAAGCCAGATTTGAACTCAGGTTTTCCCAACTCCAGGCCTGGCACTTGATCCCCTGTGCCAGGCAGCTGCCCTTACAAGCAAGCTGTCAGAAGCAGGACTTGAACCCAATTCTTTCTGATTCCAAAACTAGCTCCCAATCTACTTCACTACAGTGAAGATATGTACAAAGTTATACCCAATGATTGGGGGAGGGAAGACCCTAATAACTGAGAGAGTAAAGAAAGGCCACTTAAAGGAACAGCATTTGAGTTAACCCTTGAGGAGGCAGGGTAAGAAGGAAGTGTATTCCACGAGTACAGGGACACCTTGAGCATAGTTATGGCAGGGGGAAACGGGACATCGCTTATAGAAATTAACAAGTAGGATCTTACAGAGTTTGTGAAGGGCAGCAATGTATAATCCACCTGAAAAGATTGACCAGAACCTGATTTCAAAGGGTTTTATTTATTTTTTTTTTGAGGCAATTGGGGTTAAATGACTTGCCCAGGGTCACACAGCTAGTAAGTGTCGAGTGTCTCACCTGAGACCAGATTTGAACTCAGGTCCTCCTGACTCCAGGGCCAGTGCTTTATCCATTGCACCACCTAGCCACCCCTCAAAGGGTTTTAAATGACAGAGAACTTTGTATATTATCCTACAGTAATAGTTCTTTTTCTTTTTTTAATATATTTTTATTTATTTTATTAGATATTTCCCAATTTCATGTAAAAAATTAACATTAATTTAAAAAAATTCTCTCCCTCCCTTCTACCCCTACCCTACCTTGAGAAGGCAAACAATTTTATATTGATTATACATGTGAAGTCACACAAAATATATTTCCATATTAGCCATGTTGTAAAAGAAAATACAGACCAAAAAAAGAACAAGAAAAATAAAGTAAAAAAAAAGTATAGAGTAAGAGTTCTTAGCTATTTTTGTGTGTGTCGTGGACCCCTTTGCCATCCCCTCTTAGAATTAAATTTCATCATAGAAGGAGATGCTTAAATTCAGTTAGAGGTTAGTGAAAATAAAGATTTCATTTTTTTTTCCCCATCTAAGTTCGTGGATCTCCTGAAATCACTTCTGGAGACCAGGTTAGAATGCTATGTCTTAGGGGTGACAGCGACTAGAGCTTTTTGAGCAGGGAAATGACACGGTCATATCTGTGCTTTAGGAATATCAAGTTGGCAGCTTTGTGGAGGATGGATTAGAGATAAGAGAGACTTCGGTTGAAGAGATGAGACCTGGCATCATCTGTTGTTTTTGTAGCCTTCACCAGTAATGAAGACCAGGAAAACAAAATTCTCATCCTGTTCCCCAAGTCCTTGGCATTGTCAAATGTTTAGTGTCAGAAACAGAAATGTTTGGGTTTGTTTTTTTTTTTAATCAGTGGAATGATGCTAAAGAAAGTGAATTATCATGTGCTTTGTTGTCCCTAAGGACCACTCTCTGGGCATTTCCAACTGATTTTCAGCAGAAATCTCCTATATACGTTATCTTCCCCATTAGAATGTGAGCTCCTTGAAAGAAGGGACTGTCTTCTCTATTTGTACCTTTAGCACTTTTACATTTGCTTTGTCTTCTCTATTTGTACCTTTAGCACTTTTACATTTGCTTTGTATGAGGTAAACACTTAATAAATGCCTTTTCTGGGGCAGCTAGGTGGTGCAGTGGATAGAGCACCGGCCCTGGATTCAGGAGGACCTGAGTTCAAATCCAGCCTCAGACACATAACACTTACTAGCTGTGTGACCCTGAGCTTAACCCTTTAACCACTTAACCCCATTGCCTAGCCAAAAATAAATAAATAAATGCCTTTTCTTTTATTCAGAGATTTCAATTAGGAGGCTGTTACAGGAGTCCAAACAAAAAGGGATGAGGACCTATTGCTGAAATGTGAGTTGAGAGAAGGAAATGGACATAGAAACTCTTCAGGAGATGGAATTGCTAAGGCTTGGTAATTGTTTGGATGTGGGTATTGGAAAGAGTGAAGAGCTGAAGATGACTCCTAGGTTGTGAACTTGGT
Organism: Phascolarctos cinereus; assembly: GCF_003287225.1. Classification (NCBI taxonomy): domain Eukaryota; kingdom Metazoa; phylum Chordata; class Mammalia; order Diprotodontia; family Phascolarctidae; genus Phascolarctos; species Phascolarctos cinereus. The sequence continues at coordinate 242,021,634 of NW_027555958.1, forward strand.
GACTGAAGGAATGGTAGTAACCTTAACAGAAGTAGGGAAGGTGTATTTAGAAAGAAAGATGAGTACCGTTAGGTGGTGCCATAGAACATAGAGCACCGGGCCTGGAGTAAGGAAGACATGTCCAAGTTCAAATCCAGTCTGAGACACTTATTAGCTGAGTGACCCTGGACAAGTCATTATACTCTGTTTGCCTCAGAAAATAAATGAGCTGGAAAAGGAAATGGCAAACCACTCCAGTATCTTTACCATGAAAACTCTAAATGGGGTCATGAAGAGTTAAATACGACTGACTGAATGACAAAAATAAAAAAATCACTATTTTGAAGGATATATTGAGTTTAAGATGCCTGTGGGACATCCAGGTGGAGGTGCCCAGCAGGCAGTTGGAGCAGCAGGGCTGGAGCTCAGTGGGGAGATGAGGGTTGGATATGTAGATTTGGGGCCTATCTAGAGATGGTGTCAAGATGATAATTGAACCCACAGCAGCTAATGAGCTCACCAAGAGAAAGGATGGAGAGGCAGAGGGCCCAGGACAGGTCCCTAATATACATCCACAAATAAGGAGCAGAACATCTGATTATCCTTCAAAAGAGACTGAGACAGATCCACAACACGGCAGTGTCATGAAACCCCAGAGAGGAGAGACTAACCAGAAGGAAGTGTCAGATGCTGTGGAGAGGTCAAGAAGGTTGAGGCCTGAGAAAAAGTCATTGGATATAGCAAATTCTAGCCGCTTCCTCCCTCCCCCAACTGCAGGAGAGGCACAGGTAAGTAGGGTAGCCCATCTACAAGCAATTACGGAGCCAGCTGGGGAGGAGGATAGATAGATTTCCAGAAATTGCTTAGACTCCCACTTTTTTTTTTTCATGCCCACTCTGACCCAGTTTCCATTCTTTTGTGATTGTCTGGGGCCTAGGGTACTCCACAATCCCATGGGATACCACTCTTCTGATTCACAGGTCAAATGGTTTGCGCATTCCCATGTTAAAAATACTGCTCTGTATGCTCAGTCAGGCTAGTGAGGGGAATTGAAATCATGCCATTTGAAGAACAGTTGAAGAATCCAGGCATGTTTAGCTTTGATAAGAGAAGACTTGGTGGGGACATGATTGATGGCTGTCTCCAAGTAGTTGAAACCCTGTCATGTGAAAGAGGGATTAGCCTTGTCTGATTTAGCCCCCGAGGGCAGAACGAGGAGCCTCTGCAGAAAGGCAGATGTAGATTCAATCTAAGTATGGCTTGGTTCTAGTCAACTCTGAATTCAAATGGACTACTGGGAAGGTCCACTCTGGAGTTTATTAGACGACAAGCATGCCCCGTTTGGTTTGAGCGTCCATTCGCAAACAGCTTAGGAACTTTTAAAATTATCTAAACTGTTCTATGCAAGACCAGCAGATCAGACAAGGAGCATGCATTTAGAATGGAAACACTGAATCAGGACTAAAACAATTAGCAAAGGAATAGGGGAAATAACCTTGTGACTTATGCTTCTGAAAAAGGAAAGAGAAAGTTGTCTCTTTTTGTCTCTGTCTCTGTCTCTCTATCTCTCTTCCCTTTCTCTTCTCTCTCTCTCTCTTCCCCTTCCCTTTTCCTCACTCTCTCTGGCTCTGTTTCTCCACTTTCCCTGCTACACACACACACACACACACACACACACACACACACACACACCCCTGGTATCTGATTGAAAGAGGAAAAGTTAAGATGCACTCCAACGAAGGTATCCTTGCTTGAATGCTGTCTAATATCAGGCTGCTTATCCCTCTTTTCTGCTCTCAGCAGTTATCTTTCCTCGTTCTGTGGAGTTTTAGGTACATGTCAGGACTATGGCTGTTTTAAGCATTGACATTGCAGTCTCTGCATGAGGCGCTCCCTTTTTCCTTTTCTAAGGAATCTCTGTTGTCTTCTTGATAGGATCACCCTGTCTTGTAGGTACACAGTCTCACAGGAATTGAAGTCCTGAGAAATTCAATCAGGCCTGTCATTGAGGCTCAGAACATCATGAGAAATTTAGCCCTTCCCCTCAGACATGTCCCTATTACTAAGGAATTTTTTTTCCTTTTTAACAATGAAAGCTGTCTCAAGTGCAGTGGGCTACCACGGAAGCTTGTGGTTCCTCTCTCATCAGAGCTCTTTAATCAGAAATTATATGGTCAAAAAAAATTTTTTTAAAAGAAATTATATGGTCAAAATAAAAAAAAATTTAAAAAGAGAAATTGTATGGTCACTTGTAGGAAATACTGTACAAGAAAGTCTGGGTCAGGATGTGCAAAATCTACAAATTGGAGAAGATGACCGACTTGAGAAGTATATTCCAACTCTAAGATTCTGGTTTTTCCTAAACCACTTTCCTATTCTCTCTGAGATCTTTACTGCCAACTTAAGAGTAAAGCTTACAACATGTATCCAAGGTATAAGAAAATTATCATCCAGAAAAATGATCTGCCTAGTACAGAACAGAATAGCTCTAAAACTCACTCTGTCTAAGCTAGTTTTCTACTCCCTTTCTCACCCTAAACCCTATCCTGGATTTAGATGGTTTACAGCGTCCTAATCAGGATTTGAAGTCATCTCTTCTATCTCTTCTGTTAGAGTGCCAGGTCCAAAATAAGATCTTTCCCAGGTGCTAGAGGGGTAGAGGGAAGATGGGGCTAGGGAGAGGCATATTGGCATTGCCCAGTTTTGGTGTTCTTTTTAGCTTTTTGTAGCCCTCCTCCTTGGACAACCAGGCAGTGCAGTGAATAGAGCACTGGGCCTGGAGTTAAGAAGATCTGAGTGCAAATTTGGCCTCAGATACTTCCTAGCTGTGTGACCCTGGGCAAGTCACTTAACCCTGTTTGCCTCAGTTTCCTCATCTGTAAAATGAGCTGGAGAAGGAAATGGCAAATCACTCCAGTATCTTTGCCAAGACAGCCCCAAATGGGGCCATGAAGAGTCAGACGTGACTGAAACAATTCAACAACAATAATCCTAACAAGATTGTAAGCTCCATGAAGGAAGAACCCATCTAGACTTTGTATCTCTTCTTATTTCTATCATAGTGCTCTGCATATAGATGCTTAATAAATTTTTGTGAGGTTTTAAAAAGATTTCATTCATGCTTATTAAAAATTGTTATCATTTTCTAATCTTTCCCATTGCCCAACAAAATCATCCTTTGTAATAAAGAAGTATGTTTAAGCAAAACAAATGAGCACGTTGACCACGTCTGATTCTATACTTGTAATATACCACTTCTCGACTAAGAGAAGATGGAAATGTTTCATCCTCAGTCCTTTGGAATCAAACTTGGTCATTGCATTGATTTGAGTTCTGATGCATTTTAGTGGAGTTTTTTTCCGACTTAAATGATTGTGATCATTGTGCATATTGGCCTTTATGTTTTATTTACTTCATTCTAGGTAAGTTCATACAAACCTTCCCTAATTTCCCCATTTTAAAATACTCATTCTTTCTTTTTCACATATATCATTTTCTCAGTAATATTCCATTACCTCCATATGTCACCGTTTGTTTAGCCAATCTATGGATACGTGCTTTGTTTCCATGTTTTTCTGCTAACATAAAGAGTAATGCTATGAATATTTTGTTTTCTGTGGGAACTTTCCATCACTTACTCCTTTAAGGCATGTGACAAGTAGCAGATGAAGTAAAGAGTATGAATATTTTAGTGACTTTTCCCACATGGTTACAAATTGTTTTCCAGAACTGTGGGAATGACTCTTGATGATTCTACAGAATTGGACTTGTCTTCCCACAATTTCTCCAACATTGTCTATTTCTGCTTTTTATCATCTTTGTCAATGTTATGGGTGAGAAGTAAAATCTTAGAGTTATTTTAATTTGCATTTGTTATTATTAATTATCTGGAGCACTTAAAAATATAGTCTTTATCTGTATTCTTCTAAAAACCATTCACACTCATTGACCATTATCTATTGAGAAATAGGTATTGGTCTGATATATTTGTATGTTTTCTACATCTCTTGGATATCAGACTTTTATCAAAGATATTTCATGCAAGTGTTTTTCCTTATCCTAGCTGCATTTATTTTACTCATGCAAAAGACTTTTTTTAATATTATGTAATCAAAATTGACTTTTGTCCTTTATAAGCACATCTATTTCTTGTTCTACTAAGAGTTCTCCCTCAGCCACAAATATGAAAGGCACCTTCTTCTATGATCCTCTGATTTTGTTATGATTTGACCTTCATGTTTGAGGTAAATATCTATCTGGAACTTTTATCATTTTTGTTCAGTTGTGTCTGACTCTTTTGTGACCCTGTAGACCATAGTGTGCCAACACTATCCATGGGATTTTCTTGGCAAGTATACACTGGAATGGTTTGCCATTTCCCTCTTCAGCTCATCTGTAGATGAGGAAACTGAGATAAACAGGGTTAAGTGACCTGCCCAGGGTCACACAACTAGTAAGTGTCTGAGGCCAGATTTGAACTCAGGTCTTCCTGATTCCAGACCCAGTGCTTATCCACTGAGCCACCCAGCTGCCTCAGTTGGAGCTTATTATGGTATATAGTGTGAAATATCTTTCCCCCCCCTTTTTTTGGCCAAATTTCTTTCTGGTTTTCCCAGCAGCTCTTGTTGAATAGGAAGTCTTTTCTCTAGTGTTTGTTCTTTTGAGTTTATCAAACACTGAGCCACTGTGTTTGATTGCTTCTGGGTCTTGCTTATCTAGACTATCCCACTGTTGTACTTTTCTATTTTTATTCAGCACTAAATAGTTTTGTTGCTCTGTGATATGATTTGGGATCTAATTCAGTTAGCAAGTTCTCTAACCTCAAACCCTTTTATATAGGAGGTTAGGGTTCAGGAAGAAATGTCCTTTAATTACCTTCTCAGGCAAGAATACACCTCCCATGGCCTTGTGCTTCTGCTGAAAGATGCTATTGCCAGAAATCCCCTCCCTTGTTGCACTCTGCTAGAAGAGCTGTCTCAACTCAAGTGCTTCAGAGTAGGGGAGCTTGGTTTTATCCAACGCTACAAGGGGCATGTGGCTGATCCTCTCAGTCTATCATGGGAAGTTCCCTGTGTTCCTTTAGCTGTCTTTAGCCAATGGTTAACACACCATAATTCCATCAGGTTGATTGAGGAACTTTAAATTTTATCAGTGATTAATAATACTTTGTGCTCTATTACATCATTAGGGTGGCTAAGCAGCACAGTGGATAGAGTGGGTCCTGAAGTCAGGAATATCTGGATTCAAGTCATTCAACCCTGTTTGCCTCAGTTTCCTCATCTGTAAAATGAGCTAGAGAAGGAAATGGCAAACCACTTCAGTATCTTTGCCAAGAAAACCCCAAACAGGATCACAACTAAACAACGACACTAACAACAGCAACAATATTGTATCTTTAGGTTGTTTAGGAAAATTGCCTTAAGTTGATTAGGGACTTCCCCCAATCAATTTCTCTTACAATTGGTATAGTAAGTAAATTTATAAATTAATTTAGGCTATATCATTTTGGTTATATTGATATGGCCCAAATGAATCTCTTCAATTGTTTGTCTTCCTAATAGAAAGATTTAAATCTGTAAAGAGTTTTTTATTTGTATATGTATATGACATGTGTGTATGTATGTGTGTGTGTTTGCATTTGTAAGTCCTGTGTATAGCTTCATAGGTTAATACCCAGAGAATTTATGCATTTTGTAGTTATTTTTTTTTATTTTGTAGTTATTTTGAATGGAATTTTTGATTTATTGTCTCTTGTGTTTTTTTTAATTCAGTAAATCTTTGTTGAATCAATTATTTTTATTACATTAAATTAAAAAGGTTTTGTACAAATAAACCCAATGTCACCAAGATTAGAAGGAAAGCAGAGAATTGGGAAAATTTTTTACAGATAGTTTTTTGGATAAAGTTCTCATATCTCAAATATATATAGAACTTTGTCAAATTCATAAGAATACAAATCATTCCCCAATTGATAAATGGTCAAAGGATGTGAATAGGCAGTTTAGAAATGTTTAAAAACATTTTTATTTAAAGTTTTGAGTTCCAAGTTCTATCATTCCCTCCTCTCCTCCTTAAGATGGTAAACAATCAGATATAGGTTATATGTGTGCAATTATGTAAAACATTTCCACATTAGTCATTTTGTACAAGAAGACTTGAATAAAAGAAAAAAAAGAAAGAGAAAATAGCATGCTTTAGTCTGTATTCAGTCAATATCAGTTCTTTCTCTGAAGGCAGATAGTATGCTTCATCATTAGTGCTTTGGGATTGTCTTGCATCATTGTGTGCTGAGAATTGCCAAGTCATTCACAATTCTTCATCGAACAACATTGCTGTTACTGTGTACAATGTTCTTCTGGTTCTGATCACTTTACTATGCATCAGTTCACGTAAGTCTTTCCAGGTTTTTCACACAGGTAGTTTTTCAATGAAGAAATCAAAACTATATATAGTCATATGAAAAAATGCTCTAAATCGTTATTGATTAGAGAAATGCAAATTAAAACAATTTTGAGATATCATCTCACACACCTATCAGATTGGCTAAAATGATTGAAGGGGAAAATAACCATGTTGGAGGGGATATGGAGAAGTTGGGACATTAATATGCTGTTGGTGGAACCGTGAACTGATCCAATTATTTTGGAGAACAATCTACAATTATGCCCAAAGAGTTATAAAACTGTGTGTACCGTTTGACCTAATAATACCCTTATTAGGTCTGTTTCCCAAAGTGATCAGGGAAAAGAGAAAGAACTTATATGTTCTAAAATATCTATAGCAGTTCTCATTGTGGTGGCAAAGAACTAGAAATTGAGAGGATGCCCATCAACTGGAGAATGGCTAAACAAGTTGCTGTATATGATTGTGATGGAATAGTACTGTGCTGTAAGAAATGATGAGCAGGCTGACTTTAGAAAAACATGGAAGGATGTGCATGAAGTAATTAAAAGTGAAGGAGCAGAACCAAGAGAATGTTCAGTTAAAAAATTAATTGTGAACAACTAAGTTATTCTGAGTACTCTAAACACTCAAAGCAACTGTAAAGGACCCTATAAAGGAAGACACTATATACCTCCAGAGAAAGAACTGATAAGTAAAAAATATGCATAATATGGTTTTGCATATATTTATAAATCTGCGTCAAATGGTGACCTTCTCTAGTGTAAAGTAGGAAGGGAGGGAGGGAGGGAGATAGTTTGAAACTTAAAATGTAACCAAAAAAAAAATTAAATTTTAAAAAATTTGGGCTGGGTGGGGGGGAGAAAATGGATGTTTGGTGTGTTTAAATAACTAGCCCAAGGTTACGTTGCTTGATGGCAGAATTGGGACTTCATCTCAGGACTCCCGACCCTGTGCTCTTTCTGCACATCATTCTGTCTCTACATATCTGGATTTATATAGAACTTTACTTTACCATCCATATTTTCATTCTATTATGACAGAGTGTGACAGAAAGGAAGAGAAAGAGAGATGAATAGAAGAGTGAGATGAAAAGATTGAGGAGAGAATGAAAGTGAGATGATGGGGGGAAGCCAATGAATAAAATTGAAAAAAGTGTCCAAGTAGAACAAGGGAGATCCTGGTCCTTGTTTTCCCCCTGCCTGGGATTATTCATATGCCTGGAGTCAGGAAGACTCCTGTCTGTGAGTTCAAATCTGGCCTGAGAAACTTACTAGCTGCGTGACCCTGGACAAGTCACTTAACCCTGTTTGCCTTAGTTTCCTTGTCTGTAAAATGAGCTGGAGAAGGAAGTGGCAAAACCAGTCCAGTATCTTTGCCAAGAAAACCCCAAATAGGGTCAGGAAGAGTCAAATACAATTGAAAAACAACTCAACAAAACAACAATAACAAAAACAAACAAACAAAAAAACAGGAGACATCAATAAAAACTAATTTTTAAAAAAATGTAATGAATGAGATGACCTCTCCAGGTCCCTTTTAGCTCTGGTTTTCTGTGGGGCTGGATTCTTTTCCAATCAAAAGATAACTTGTGTGTCCTCATCCACCTATAATACAAAGTATTCTCATCCTTTGAATCTGAGGATGGGAATATTGCCACTGTGCCCACATTGGACCCTGCAGCTAATGCCAAAGGAAGGAGGCCCTTGTTGCCCCTGGTTGCCACATGGGAGTCCCACGAGAGGGTAGAATTTGCCTTTTCCTTTTTTCTCTATCCTATTGCTGGACAACATGAGAGCTGCCCCTATATCCACAGGACTGTTCTCCCCTTTTCCTCAGTACCAATGAAGAGGACAATCTGACAACAGGGGCCATCATTTAATAGAGAGGTGAAATATAAAGCAAATGATCTCCAATTGAGGGGAAGCTATAGAAGGAGGGACATCTACGTGGAGGGGAGACAATAAATAAAAGGGAAGCTTGGAGGTCTTGAGCACCTTGTGCACAAAGAGGTAAACCAGTACCATGAGCCTCAAATCCCAAGAAGTAGGGCTGGGCAGCTGGTCATTGACAAGAGGAAGCAGCCCAGGTCCTTTCCCCCTCCGAAGTCCTCTCCTCCACTGGCAACTGAGCTTTCCCTGGATTGGTTCTTACCAAATCTACTCCATGTGTAGGAGAGTGAGAAAAGCCCAGCTGCCCACAGGCATCAGCAGATGTGAATAAGTCCAGAGGTAGCCTTCACTCCAACCATGGGGAATTATAGTAGAAAGAGCATGAAGATTTTAGAGTCAGGAAGACCTGGCTTTGACTCTCATCTCAGCTCTTCTTAGCTATGTGACTCTGGGCAAGTCTCTTAACCTTTCTAAGCCTCCATTTTCTCATCTATAAAACTGGCATAACAATATCCTTAGTACCTTTTATGAGGTTCAAATGAAATAATGTGTATAAAGTGGTTTACAAACTTTTAAGAGGTAAGTAAATGTCAGCTACTATTCAGATGTGCAGGCAGAGGAGGCAATTATCTTTGTGGCAAGGTCTGAGGGGTATTGGGGAAGGCCCCCAAGTGTCTTTCCCAACAGTCTGGAATTCTGCCATCAGACAAATTGACCTGTCTAGCTCTCCAGGTCTTTTAAAATTCACACACTCTTGGGAGGGGTCATATATTAACTACTTTTATGATATAATATGATATAATATAATATGATTATACAACACAATACAATATAATACAGCACAGCACAATGTAATATAATATATTAATATTAACTATATAGAAACTACTTTTAGCTAATAGTCCTCAGTGAAGTAAGTTAGACTAAGTTAAATCAGTTAACTAAGCCAGGGAGTGGGTCACAGAAGGCAGTGGTGGGGGTCTAAAGAATAAAAGAGGCTGGCTTGACTCTCCTCTCTGTGTAGATGACCATGTTTATAGTCATCTATGTCTTCAAAACTATGTCCCCAAATCTCTATATTCTTCAACCTTCCCCAGAACTCCAGCCCCATATTTCCAAATGCTTGCTAAATATCTCCATCGGAATGTCCTACCAACCTCAAACATAAGCTGTCCCACGTTGAATGTGTGCACCCTTCCCCCATCTCTTCCCCCAACTTCTGTTTCTGTCCATGGCACCACCATCTTCCCAGTCCCTCAGGCTCAATGCCTTGAATTGACTTGAACTCTTCTCTCTCCCTTAGCCTCTACTTCCAATTAGATGCTAAGACCTGATGATTCTGCCTAAAGTGTTTCTCTCATCTTTCCTTTTGTGTCAGTTCTTATTACAACCATTTTTCAGGCCATCATTCTTACCCATCCTAGACTGTTGTAGCAACCTGCTAACTAGTCTCTCTGCTTCCAGTGTTTCCCTCTTCTAAATCATCCTCTACACTGCTGGTCAAGTAAATTCCCCCCAGAACCATTGTGATCATACGAATCCTCTAAAAAAACCCAAACCCTTTAAGGAACTTACACTCTTTAATAAAAGAATAAATAAATAATATGTAATAAATGAATAATAAGTAAAACGAGAGAATAAAATGTATACAAACTAATACAGTATGATGCAAGAAAGAGTGAGGTAAGGGTATAGGGCAGGCTCTGCATTGCCTGCCCAAATAAAATGTAAACCTTGGCTCTTGACATTCAAAGCCCCCATGATCCTGCTGCATTCGGCCTTTCTAGCTTAATCTCATACTCAGGGTCCCTATCAAACTCCCTGTCCCCCATTCTCATCCTACCCTTTCTTGACTCTGTGCTTTTGTCCCCAAATCTGGGGTAGATACCACTTCTACCTCACCACCACTAGCCTTTAAAATATTGCTTCTCCTTCCAGGCCCAGCTCAGATGTTACTCTCTCCTGTTCTGTCCCCTGAAAATGATCTCTCCTCAGATTTTATAGGTGGCACAGTAAATAGAGTACCTGGCCTGGAGTCAGGAAGACTCATCTTCCTGAGTTCAAATCTGGCCTCAGACACCTACTAGCCATGTGACCCTGGGTGAGTCACTTAACCCTGTTTGCCTCAGTTTCCTCATCTGCAAAATGGGCTGGAGAAGGAAATGGCAAACCACTCCACGATCTTTGCCAAGAAAACCCCAAGTGGGGTCACGAAGAATCAGACACAACTGAACCTGAACCTGCCCTATACTCTTACCTTACTCTCTTTTGCATCATACTGTTTGTACACATCTTATTTCTATTAGAATTTAAGCTCCTAAGAATTAAGGTCTGTCCTTGCACTACCATACCTCATATAATACCATGCACCCAGAAATGTTTACTGAATGAACAAATGAGTGATGATAGACGAGGATAGCTGGGACTGTGCCAAAGTGGTATGGAGAAGATGTGAAAGTTTAAGACCTGAGTTCAAATCCAGACTCAACCCTTACTAGCTGTGATGATGGGCAAGTTATTTCACTTCTCTTTGCTTCATTTGTAAAATGGAGGTAATAACAGTGTGTTATCTTCCAGAGTTGTTTTGGGGATCAAGTGAAGTAATAATTGTAAAATGCTTAGCATGGTGCCTGACACATAGTACATGCTGAATAAATATTAGCTATCATCATCATCCTCTTCCTCATTCTCACCCTCCTCCTCCTCATCATAGGAACTTAAATCTAATCAATTTCATTCCTAGTGGATTATTTCCATTGTAGATTGGGTAGAAGAAGAAATGACTAAAGCGACAGTAACTTTGTAGCATGCTTTAGACAGAATCTAGCCGCATTGGCAGGAAAGTGGATTTCTGAAAAATTTAAGTCCCTTTTCCCAGGGATTTCCATTTGTGAGGAGGGAGGGGAGAGTTGGAGCTATGATTTCATTGGCATAGGGAACTCCTGGTCAGAACCCTTCCTCTCCCAGGGCAGATCTGCATCTGCTCAACAGTTTATAATTTTAGAGCGTTCCAAGGGCTCTGAGAGGTTAAATGACTTGCCAAGAGTCACCCGACCAGTTTATTAGAGGCAGTATTTGAACCCAGGTCTTTTCTGACCCAGAGACCAGCTATCCATCTACTCTGTCATGCTGCCCCTTCATTCCCATCACAGAAGCAAAAATATGCATCAGTAGTACTGTGGGAAAGAAGGGGAGCATGAGGACTCTTCTGGTGAGACTCTTTCCAAAATAATGAGTCAAAAACTGTAGGCAAGGAAAGAAAGGAATTACGCTATTGGACATTCCCAACTTCTCACCAAGTACTGAGGTCCTTGCAGAGCTGGCTGGTAGGACCTTTTTTCTGAGCACCCCACCCCCACTCCTCTGCTGTCATGTAACGGGTGGAGAGGTACCCTGGAAAATATCCCAGACAGGCTTTGTGGGGCCAAGGGGATCTTTTGGGCTGGGATTCTCCGGTCCTTCTCCCTGGTTACTCCAACCATGGAACTCGGGTGGTGGAGGAGTTAGGAAAAATCAGCAGACTGTTCAGAGCATCACAAATCCCTTGGCCGCAGAGCCCCTCCCCGGGCTCTGCCTGAGGCCCAAGACCAATTGTCTCCTGGTTGCCTCCTGCCGTCCCCCGCCCATCTGCCCCCTGGCCCTGTCCTTCTGCTGGGACTCATTAGTCAGAAATAATAGTTACTTTATCTAATAGAACCAAACTGTATTATTTCTCTTCACCAGTAGGTGCCACCATCTAACACATGATCTAGTCTATTAGGAAAATTTCTGTAGTTGGGAGATTCTTGGCTTGGCAAAATGAATTTGCGCCCCATTTGATTAATTTAGTACCTTAGAGATTCTGTAAAATTCACTTTAAAATGAAAGACATTCCAGCTCCACCCCTCCACCCCCCATCAGCTTGTGTATTCAAGAATTTATCTTCTAAACGTGATAGGTATATGTCACAGGACTCTTGACATATTTTCATTTTTTAAAATAGAATTCAGTTCCCTTTCCATTCATCCTTTTTTTTTTATTCAGTTAGGCAATTGGAGTTAAGTGACTTGCCCAGGGTCACACGGCTAGTAAGTGTGTCAAGTGTTTGGTCTGAGGCCGGATCCATTCGTCCTTTACCCCAGTCTATCAATTAGGAGCAAAGATGTGAGTTTTGATGAAGTTTGTCCTAGCTATCCTACCATATATGACCATTTAACAATATGTTCATTCAACAAATTTGGTAGAGGGGAAAGAACACTAGGTTTGAACTCTGCTGTGCATTACCTGTGTTATCTCGGAAAGTCATTCAATTCCTCCAAACCTCAGTTTTCTTTTCTTTTTTTTTTTTTAGGCAGTTGGGGTTAAGTGACTTGCCCAGGGTCACACAACTAGTAAGTGTCAAGTGTTTGGTCTGGGGTCATATTTGAACTCAGGTCCTCCTGACTTCAGGGCCAGTGCTCTATCCACTGTGCCACCTAGCTGCCCCAAAACCTCAGTTTTCTTATCTATGAAATAAGGAGGCTTAATTGGATGATCTCTAAAGTCCCTTGCTGATTAAAATCTTTTTAATTTATAAAACTATATGAGAAACTTGGGCCTAGTCCTGGGCAACATTGCTCCCCATCTTTCATCTGCATCTTGGTCTGATGATACTACTCTTCCTATGCCATGGGTTCCAGGGTGTACCAAGTTGGCCTTGAATTGATTGGGAGAAGAGGTAAATGAAAGTCCTCACAGGAATCTGTGCAACCCTGGGATTCTGTAGCTTCCAGAGGCAAGAGGGAAATAGGAAAAAGAGCCATAGAGCAAAAGAAAGGAAGAAAAAGGAAATGAGATAGAGGAAGGAAGAATGATTTACATTTGCCATTAGTATTTGTCTATAGGCCACACCCCTAAAATGAGATTTCTTTGAAAGGAAAGTAACACATAGGTATATACTGAAAAACATCTGGCATGGTCACGTTTAGGTTTTATACAAACCAGATTTCGGGGGAAACTTGCAGCCCACATTCAGATCAACACAGTACATAGCGCTATACAGTTACAGTGGCTTTCCTCTTGAAAACCCTGTGAGAGAGGATCATGTCAATGCTTGTTGCTTTATTAAGCACCTACTCCGTGCCAGGCACTTTGCTAAGTGCAGAAGATAATAAAGAAAGACAAAAGCAGTCCTTAACCTTAAGGAGCTTACAGTCTAACAGGGGATGCAAATAGTTATCTATAAACAAGATATATACAGGATAATTTGGACGGAATGCTGAAGCAGCAAGGGGGCCCTGCAAAAGCTTCTTTTAGAAAGTAAAAGGGCAACTAGGTGGTGTAGTAGATAGAGCACCGGCCCTGGAGCCAGGAGGGCCTAAATTCAAATCCAGCCTCAGACCAAACACTTGATACTTACTAGCTGTGTGATCCTGGGCGAGTCACTTAACCCCAATTGCCTTAAAAAAAAAAGGTGGAATTTTTTTTTTTGCTAGAAAAGGAACACAGAGATCACCTAGGCTACTTTCCTTATTTTGTAAATGAGGAGGAAATGAGGTCTATTCAAAGAAAATGACCTGCCCGTGATGTCATAGCTACCAAATGGTAGGTAAGGCCAGTTCTCAAACCCAGATCCAAATCCAGCCCACTTTCCACTCATCCCTCTTGTCTCTGAGAAGAAGAAGTAGAGAATGAAAAGAAGAATAGGAGGAGGTCTATGTGAAGGAGAAAGGAGAACCTCCCAGCTGGAGAGAGGCCCTGCTTGCGGGGCCTAAGCTCAGGGAGCTGCTCTGGTTTCTCCATGGAAGGCCTTGGCCCACTGCGGTAGCAGCAGCCTCTGGCTTCTGGCCCTGGCAAGTTGCAGAGGACAATGTGAGGCGGGTTTGTTTGGTTATGTGTTTTCAGTTCACTTTGTTTGTATTCTGTTTTCCTGGCATTGGGCATGTCTGGCTTGGGGGTGGGGCTAGAAGACCTGGCAAGCCCTGGGCCTGGGGTCTTAGAGTGTGTGAGCTCCTTTAGGCATGGTGGTGATGGTGGTGGTGGTGATGGTGGGGGATTATGGATCCCCTAGCTTCAGACCCTGGGATATTCAGGGGGCTGGAGGCTTACAAACTCAGTAGGGACTTCTTTAAGCACAGAGCTGATTTGCCCCAAGTCCTTTGTCCCCTGCCTTTCCACAGCCCGTGAAAGAAGACTGAATTTGCCTGCATGAAGTCGGCTCTGTGCCCGTGTCATTCGAGGCCTAACCTGCCTTGCAGTAAACCAGAGTAGAACAGATGGGAAGCCCTGCAGGCTTGGGGCTGGGGGTGGAGGAGAAGTGGGACTCAGAGGCTGGGGAGGGCCCAGAGGGGAGGGTTGGTGTCGGCTGAGGCTGCACCTCACCCCACCCACTCCCCCAGCCCCTAATGATTATTATGGCTTTCTCTCTCATGTCCCACAGCCCTTGGAAGCCTACATAACAAGCACTATTAAAGTTAATGAAATCCAATATTCCTCAGTTTGCTCAGTTACAAGTCTTTACGAGTTTGCTCCCTTCTCAGACTTCAGGGCTTGGCTTTTGTTCCCCTAATTTTTATTGGCCCATTAATGAGATCAGATGCTTTCCCCCAACCTGGCCCAATATCTGGTACCCAGTTTCCACCAAGCATCAGGGGGCTGATTCTCACATAACCTCTTGACTCAGGGTTAGCACCTCCCTTTCCCTAATCCCTCAAGGAGAACCATAGAACATAGAATAGAAGGGACCCACATACTCATTTCTAGCTTAGACAAAGGATATGATTTCAGGTATGATAACAACTTTCATTTCTATAATGACTTATGGTTTACAAAGCGTGTTCTTTTTAACAGCCCTATGAAGTAGGTCATGTCGGTAAGAATCACCTTCATTTGATAAATAAGGAATTCATCTATCTTGGTATGAGCTCAGGTAAGAGAGGCAACCTGCCCGTCATCACACAGCTAGTAAATACCAGAGATAGAGTGGGCCCAGGCCTTCTGACTCCAAATTTAATGCTCTTTACATAATTCCACACTGGATTCTTGCTTCCTATACCTCTCCAACCCATGGCTGGTGGCACCTGAAACTATTAGATTCCCCTCTAGTTTGAGGCACTGACTACAGCTGAAATGCAGCACCCTCCAAGGGTTAAACCTTGCCAGTCGTTTCTAGCTCAGCCACAATGGACTTATCAGACTTTTCCAGAGAGTGAAGGGAGAAAAAACACCATGGCGAATAGGCAAAAGTTGCCGAGGGACTGATTTTGGACAATTAGGTCTATCAAGATGATGGAATGGGTTGCTTTGGGAGGTAGTGGACCGCCATTGCCTGGAGGTTTTCTAACCAATGCTGAACGGTCAGTCCCTTGTTAGCAAGATTGTCACCCTGTTTGGAAGGTGTTACCCCAGATGACCTCTAATGTCTCTTCTGGATCTGAGATTCTGTTCACCTTTGAGTATCTGAGAAGGAAGAAAGGAAGTAACATTATGACAAGGTTTACTAGATGAGGGAGAGGAACAGAACTAGGAGGCTGGTACTGAGAAGGAAAGCTCTGCTGGCTCCAGCATTTTGCCCAGACCAGCTTCTTCTCCTGGGAAAAACACTTGCCTCATCCACTCACCCAACTCTCTTCTAGACCTCCCAGTGTTGAAAGCTCAACTCGTTATCTTCCTTACATTTTCATGTCTCTTCTAAATCTTGAGACCAAATTCAGGATGGAAAAGTGTACGTGTGTTTGGGGGGAAGGGAAGAGTTATGAGGAGATCCCTTTAACCATATGTTGATTTATACGCTGAGGTTATAAATGATAGGTTTAGGTACTCGTGTAAATACTCATAAACCTGATTGTAAGCACACAACATCACATGTCTTCAAAATGCCAAGATCCTCTGCAGCCACAGAGAAGTCTAGGCTGGGAAGGGGCCAGGGGAGGGAAGCAGGAGTGAGAATACCGAATGCATGATACTTGGCTATTGCCAGAGAAAAGGGGAACAGGTTTGAATCAGGGAGTAGGTAGAGCTCAGCACAGTAGCAGTGGCATGTTGGACAAGTCACTTCTTCCCCCACCCCCCTCCGAGGACCTCAGCTCTGTTCATTTGTAAATGGAGGGGAGGGTGGGAATACAGCCTCTCAGGTCCCTCCTAGCTCTAACATTCTATGTCTGTGTTAGATCTATGATTGCCTGTTTTACTTTGACCTCTTACTCCACCTTTTTTGGGGGCCTCTAATAGATGGACCCTCTTGGCAGAGTAGTAGGTGGTTCCTGTGTGGTGTGAATCGAGAGGGCCTCATTATCTTAAAATACTTTCCCCAATGACCTGCTGGTGTGCAGCAAATTTCTAAAATGAGAGTCATTCTACTGAATGAAGATACCTTCTTGCAACATTCACATTTGCATGTTGTCTCCTCCATTAAAATATGAGCTGGTTTTTTGCCTTTCTTTGTATCCCAAGCGTTTTGCATAGTTCCTGGCACATAGGAAGTGTTTAATACATTCTCACTGATTAACTGCCTGGGATTACTGAGAAGGGGATCCTTTTAACATGGCATAGGCTAATTCCTCAGATTAGCTTGAAGTCCCTTAGCAAAGATCAGGGCACTGAAGGAATGTGATTCAGGTAAGTTTCTATGGGGCAGGAAAAGGAGAGAGGAAATAAGGTTCAGGGAATTTTGAAATGTCTTCTTTTGGACTAGGCACAGAGGTGGTAAGGTGCAAAATAAGTTCAGGGGACAGAAAAAGCGACCAGTGCAGCCCGATTGGAGGGTTTCCATGGGGAAATTGAGGATAAGGTTGGAGGAGACCAGTTTGTGGAAGATATTGAATATTAGGCCAAAGAATCTGGGCTTGACCCTGGAGGGGATGGGAGCCATTGAAGGTTTTTGATTACTCAATACAATTCTTTCCAAATGATCTATGACTCTATGACTCAAGTCTGGAGAGAGGAAGAATTACTGGTGGCCCTGGCCAAAGTGAACCCCTCCCATACCTCTTCATTCTAGTGGCTTTGATAGAGGGGCAAAAACTGTGCCCTAAACACTTCTATGGTAGGAGCCAGATTTGAAGGGGGATGACTTGACCATTTCGTCAGTTAGTCCAGGGCAGAGAACTCTGGAATGTAGAGAGAAGAGATCAGAAATGGAGTTCTGCCTCCTGTCCTCACTTGCTGTGTGGCCTTACACATAGGATTAAGCACCTCTGGACCTCTGATTCCTCCTTTTGGAAAACAGGGATAACAATACCTGTTCCTCTACGAGAAGAAATGAGGTCATTCTTTGGAGCCCGGGGAGTTCAGAGAAAACAATGAATGTATTCTTCTTAACAGTAACAATAATAATCATTACTGAAGATCTAACCAGAAAGTAAATCCCTTCCAAGCTGGAGTTAGCCCCTTGTTGGATTTGTGATTGAAGTAGAAAAACCTCTTCTTGGGGGAAATGTTTCTGGACCCCTTTGAGGTATAGGAGTATTCAGAGTTGATATTTCTGCGTGAGGGAGAGATGCCTAAAGCAGCCCTCAACTCAATTCATTTGGATTAATGGGCTCATTCTTCCCTTTGAATCCCCAGAATGGAGTTAACAACAGCGCTCCTAGGCTTGGAGGGGGAAGGAGTCTACAGAACTTAACACCCGGCGCCAGTTCAGTAGCCCAGTGTGGCCTAAAATAGTGATCTGCCTGTTAGGAAACACTGGAGTTCAGGGATTGGCCCCAGTTAAAAAGGGACACAGGGGTCCATCTTGGATACCTTCCTCTCCTCAGACTTCCCTCTCACCTCGCAAACAATGCATGTCCTCATTACTAACTCCTGGCTGCTGAAGACTGCTCCCTCAATCACTCAACCACTGAGGGGACTGGTCCATATTTTGGATTAATAAATAGGCTAAATGGATACCCCCTTGGCCCCTCTGCCCATTAGAACTTTTGTGTCCTGAACCTCACTCCCTCAGAGTCCAGTTTCTTCATAGAGAAGTGATAAAGGAAACTGTACTAACATGTTAATAGATGCTAATGGAATAATGTGTTACTCTTCCCAAGTAACATATGTACATATATTTAAGGATCTTTTGAAGACAATGCATTAACCCAAGAAGTGATCATGATGGTGGAGTTTTAGGCACTATGGCAAGGCAAATGGGGAAGATATATTTGAGGAGAGAGGCTCAGGAACTGTCTCCTAAAATTGTGCCATCTAGTTGGCTCCTTACTCGATATGTATATCTGGCTGTTTTGGGGTGCTAATAGCAACAACAAACACTAATTACCTTGAATGCCTAGAACATTATACTAGATAATAACATTCAGATAAAACATAATGCCTTGCCCTCATGCAGCTTATAGTCTAGTAGTGGGATAACACACCAACATTGATAACTATAGCGTAAAATATTGCGTGGTAAGAGCTATCTGAGGTCCTTAGAGGAAGGTTGTCGTCAACAGGAAAATTAAAGGAAGCTCATGACCAAAATGGAATATGTATTGGATTTGTTTATTTTTATTTTTTAAATTGAAAAAATTCTTTATTATTAACATCATACAAGTAAGATTCTATATGAATATGCAAATTTCCATCTCATACTACTTGCTTTTTAAAAAAGTATATAATAAATTCTACATGTTGCTTTGAAAACTGTTCTGCTAGTCTGTGCTTCCTTCTGAAATTCCTTCCCTTCTTTTCTGTGCCTTTTAAAAAATGTTTCTAGCCCCCTACCCCCTGCTTTTCTGGCATTAATATTGCCATCTTTCAACTCTCCACTGCCTCCTAGATCAAAAACTTAAAGGAAAAAACAGAACAATTTGTAACAAACATAGCCATGCAAAACAAACCCACACAGTGGCCATATCCAAAAATTTATGTCTTTTTCAGTCCCTTGTGTCTATTGTCTCTGTCAAGAGATCGGGTCCTTTGGAGACATGGTTGGTCCTTGCATTGATCAAAATTCTTCAGTCTTTCAAAGTTGTTTGTCTTTACCATGTTGTCCTCATACCAACTGTTCTCCTGGTTCTGTTCATAGCATCCTGCATCAGTTCACATTAGTTTCTTTTGTCATTTCTTACAGCACAATAATATTCCACTATATTCATGTGCCATAATTTGTTCAATCATTCCACATTGGTGCAAGAGGCAATCTAAGCCACCCCCCCTTCATTTCTAGTTCTTTGCTCTTTTCGCCCCTTCAGGTTGCACAATTAATCCTGTTACATTATTTTCATATCAGTCTTCCTTTAAAATTATTCCCATTCATGTCATCACTTCCTTTCTCACAAACTCTCAATGACTACTCTCCAACATTTACCTACCTCCATTTAAGCCACTCTCCTTACCCCATATATCCAATCAGTTGCCAAATCTGGTCATTTCTACCTTAGCAACATCTGTTCCATCTATACCATTCTCACAACTCATTTGTTCCTGTTTCTTATCCCCAGAACACCCCATGCTCATTTTTTTTGGTGGGGTGCCTTTACTAACTTTTCCTATGCACCTCTGCCTACTCAAGTCCTGCTCTGCTCACAGCTCCCATTAAGAGTCCTTGGTTGTAGATGTCATATATTACTACCTTGCATTGTCATTAAACTAGTTCATGTGTGTGCCGCTTCTCTCTCCAGTGAAATGGTAAACTCTTTTAGGGCCAGGGACTATGGAATGGTATAGTGGAAAGAATGCTGAATTATGAGTCAGAAGACCTTGGACAGCATGACCTTGGACAAATTTCATCATCTCTTTAAGATCCAATTTCTTTGTTTGTAATATGGGAGCTAGGTAGTACAGTGGATAGTGTGCCATGCCTGGAGTCAGGAAGACTCATATTCTGGAGTTTAAATATGGCCTCAGATACTTACTAGCTGTGTGACTCTGGGCAAGTCACTTCACCCTGTTTGCCTCAGTTCTCTCATCTGTAAAATGGGTTGGAGAACAAAATGGCAAACCACTCTAGTAACTTTGCCAAGAAAACCCCAAATAGGTTCACAAAATGTTGGACATGACTGAAAAACAACTAAATAATAACAAAAAATATGGGGGTACAGATAATGGCATTGCTTATGTCATGGGATTGCTGCAAGGCTCACATCCAGATAGCATCCGTGAATCAGATCTGAAAACTACGAAGAGCTCTACATAGAATGAAAGGCACCCTCCATGACTCCCAGCTGACCACGTTGTAGGTGCTCAGTAACTACTTGTTGAATGAATCTGGAGGAGCAAAGGAAGGAAAGTAAAAGAATGTGTATCCAGCTGAGTAGTCAGTTGGAGAGGGACAAGAATGGAGTGTTGGCCCTGCCCCTTCTCCTAAGCCTCTTTGCTTTGAGGCTGGCTGAGAGTCAGACTAAAGACCAGACTGTCATCTGCAATTGAAGTATGCTGGTAAATGTTTAACAACCAGGTCTCTCTGGGGGGAAAATGTACGCACACATGCTTTTAAATCTAATCTGCATTATTAGTAGTTTCTTAATCTAGACAATCAATAAAACAGTAAATCAAACCCTGATTTGTAGTGATTTCAGATTTCTGAGGTATAAATACTGACATTCAGTATTCAACAATAGCTTCTCATAAGGAGGTTAGAGCTGGCTCTAACCTGGCTACAATGGTCCTTAAGCTTTATAACGATTTCAGTCATTGACCCAGGAGAACTGCCTGTACTTCTCTGGAGGGTAGAAGTGGGACAGAATGGATTATGGAAGGGCTACATATCTCCATCATTTCTTTTCCTTCTTTTATGCTGAGGGATAGGTGGGAGAACCTAGGAACCATCCCAGGCCAGGATCAGTCAACTTTTCAGATTAAGCCTGTGGAATCTTTACTACATCGGACTGGGCAGGTCAGGCTGGGCAGATAAAAAATGTGTGGAATTAAAGGGGCATTAAGGACACCACAGAATGTGCTTCCAGTCCACTGACAGGGGTCTGTGCCTGTGCCAATAAGAGTCCAGGAGCAGAACTTGGATAACATTGGTGTTCTCTGGGCCAGGCTTGAAAATTGTGTCTTTGCTCTCTGACTGTTTGAAGGCATGAACACAATTTTACCTTCCAGAAGAATAGTTTAGAGGTGAAATGATTTCAATATATTCAAATATATCCAATATATTCAAAATCATATAGCACATCAATGCTCCACTATTTGTGATTTCCTTGATGTGGATACTTTCCCTACCAACTTAGTTCATTATCCCTTCACACCTTTGTTGTTATGATAAAAAAAAAATCCTTACCTGCTGGTCAATCCACTACTGATGAAGCTCTTTGTATTTCATTGGGGTAATCCTTAGATGCCAGAGGCACGATCTATCCCTAGGCCCCTTTGATCTCGGTAGGACCTCCCGGACCTTGTGATCTGCTGGCAAAGCCTTTGAGAACTCATAATCCCCCCCCCCCACATATAGTAAGGCTCTTGAAAAGGAGGTTAGTGGGCTATAAAAAATAATGTAGTTATTTGAACGTAGGTACAGTTGCAAATTCAATAATGATTATAATATGATCTTTCTTATTTTAATGACCACAACCATTTGCATCATCAAATGAATTACCTGAACAATATCATATTCAATAGAAAGTATATTTAGATCTGGCCATCTATCTTATCCCACAGATAATATTCAGCATGGGGTATAGTGCAGGCTCCCCACCCCTGGAGTGGATACAGCACTAGACCTGGAGTCAGGAAGACCAGGATTTAAATCCTGTCTCAGAGAGTTACTAGCTGTTTGACCCTGAGCAAATCACTTAAGCTCTTTGGGCCTCAGTTTATTCATCTGTAAAATGGGAGGGTTGGGCTTGATGAACTCTAAACGTTCTTTCAGGCTCTAAATCTATGGTATAGTGGAAAGAACACTGAACTTGAACTTAAAAGACCTGGACTGAGGTCCTGTCTCACTGGTCGACTGTCCTTCCTGCCTGAAATGCTCTTCTTTCTCATCTCTGCCTCCTGGCTTCCCTGGCTTCCTTCAAGTCGTAGCTAAAACCCAACCTTCTACAAGAAGCCTTTTCTGATTTCCTTTCATTCTGTTGCCTTCCCTCTGTTGTTTATCTGCAATTGATCCTGAGTACATAGCATATTTGTCATGCAGTATAGTTGCTTCTAGTTTGTCTCTTCCATTCGGCTGTGAGCATCTCAAGAGCAGGTGTTCATTGTGGTGAGCCTGAGCTGGGATCTCAAGCCCCTGGTTGCCTCTTCAGCTCTGTGTTTCTTTGTGTGAGCATAGATGACCAAACAGCAATCCTGAGATATTTCCAGCCTCAGTGGCAACCTGGTGCCAGCTGTACAGAGGAACAGGTACAGAGGTACCCCTATACCTACTTCAGTGCTTCATTCAGGAGAAGATGATCACCAACTCTGACTTGCTAGATGACATGGACTTTGAGGTAGTTGTTTGGACAGTCCAGAGCCAAGGTGAAGGTGAAATGCCTATTTAACAATCATACTAAGTGCTTCATGTGTTAACCTCTCAGGAGAATAGATTAGTAGTATATTAGAGTATGTAATACTACATATTATAGCATATTATAAATTCCTGCTTCATTTTTTTTTTGTATGAGGCAATCAGGGTTAAGTAACTTGCCCTGGGTCACACAGCTAGTAAGTGTCAAGTATCTGAGGCCGGATTTGAACTCGGGTCCTCCTGACTCCAAGGCCGGAGCTCTATCCACTGTACCACCTAGCTGCCCCTCCTGCTTCATCTTTAAGTGTTTACCAATACATTCTTGTCAGTCTTTCATGTTTTAAACATTTTTAGGTGTGGATGAAATAAATAGCTGTCCTATACCTCACCTATATTGTGCATTGAGTACTTTTCTATTCCTCTTTTTGGAAAGACCTTAGATATGAGCCGAACCTAAGCTTTAAGTGATTCTTGCCAGACTAGAGGGTAAGTGCATAAAGAATCAGAAAGTTTAAGGGAAAAAAGCCTGAAACCTTTCTTTAGGGATGATCAGGTTCTTCCATGTCTAAACTTGGACCTTGTGCATGGATCCAGAGCTAGGGCACCTTCAGAGGAAGAAGGTGCACACCCCAGCCCTTCTGGGAGGTTTTGTTGCTACCTATGTTAATATTATGACTGAAGCTTAAAAAAGGTGACTTTCCCATGGTTACATGACTAGTAACTGTCAAAGCTGGAGTTTGAAGCCAGATGTCCTGAGTCCACCCATAGTGTTCTTTCCACTGAGTATAACATAATACTGGCCGATCTTATCTTAGTACAGAGTTGTCCACACTTTATGTAGCAACCTTCCATTTTTAAACAAAAACCTTGTTTTGTGCCTCTTGCTTTTCATAAGACAGTACACACACAAATAATTTGTATTGTAGAGACAATAAAGCATTCGAGACTATTGAAGTAGTTGAAATTTTCAAATAATGAGCTACAACTATTCTCAAGTTATTTCAATTTACAGTTTTTTTTCCAAGTTGCAGTTTTTTGGAAAGCCAGCTTATTCTATTAGACCACTACAATAGAATAATATTATAACTTATTCTTGTTGCTTACCAAAATGAATGGCATTAAGAAATATAACAGATATGATGATGCTTTTAACTTTGCACACAAAGAGTTTAATTTTGAGTTTACATACTTCAAGCTCAAATGCAGTCAAGCACCATGACAATGCAACTTGTCTTTGTCATGAGCGTGTGCCAAATGATGCTTGGTAGATTGTGCCCAAGAAGAGACGGGGCGTGAGCCAACTTAAATCTGACCCCCTTTGCACATACCATATTGTCAGTCGCTGCAATCTATTTGCTCTCGTTAGGAGTGAGTTTGCTGTTAGTCTTATTTTTGTTAACTTTGATTTGAACTCGATTTAAATCATTTTTTGAAAGTATACGTATCTACGTGGGAGCTGTATTCCAAAATGTCCAATACTTTTGGCCAGTGCTTTGTGGAGCCCCCTCCCCCCAGGGTCTCACTCGCCTCCTTCTGCTCTCAGAATATACCCCATGGTTTAGAAAACTCTGCCTTAGGGTGTTGCCTTCCTAGGAGAATTTTAACATAAATGTCTATGAGATCCCAGGAAGAAGATGTGGAACTTTAGGTACTGCCAACTCATTTCCCTTCTCAGAGATGGTATTTCCCCCTCTGCAAAAGGATGGGGTTGGACTAGATGAACTCTAAGTGTCCTCTTGACCCCAAATCCTATTATTTTAACTCACACAAGGCATTTCTCAATGACTTGAATGAAGGCATAGGTGCCCTGCTGACTGAATGTGTGGATGACGAAAAGCTGGAAGAGGTAACTAATGTGTTCATGGACCAACTTGAGATTCAGGATGAAATGGTAGGGCAGGTGCTAACAGTATCAAATTTGATAGGGATTTTATGGGAGGAATGGGCAGAAAGAAGACTAGCTGTATCTCTGAAAGCATATGGACAGCCATGACAATGGCAGCCCCTGAAGTCAAAAACTTTGGGGGGTGATTGAGTTTATAGACTTTCATAAGATATTGTAGCTGGAAGGGACTGTAAAGATAAGCTAGTCATACGATCATTTAGAGCTGGAAGGGACCTTAGATTCATCTAATTCAATCCCTTCATTTTACAGGTGAGGAACTGAAGCCCAGGGAAGGTTTATGACTTTGCCAAGGTCACACAGCTCCATCCTTTCATTCTTCAAAAAGGTGAGCTGAAACCCAGAGAAATTAAATGGTTGGTTCACAGTCACACAGGTAGTAAGCAGTAGAGATACGAACTGAGCCCGGGTCTCTAGGGCAGATAGGTGGCACAGTGGATATAGTGCCAGGACTAGAGTCAGGAAGATTTATTCTCTTGAGTTCAAATTCAGCCTCAGACACTTATTAGCTGTGTGACCCTGGGCAAGTCACTTAATCCTGTTTGCCTCAGTTTCCTTATCTGTAAAATGAGCTGGAGAAGGAAATGGCAAACCACTCTAGTCTCTTTGCCAAGAAAACTCCAAATGGGGTCACACAGAGTCAGACACAGCTGAATGACTGAGCATGGGTTTCTTGACTCCAAACACAGCGTTCTTTTGCTTGTACCACACTAACTGCTAGAAATATCAAATAACAGAGATGAGAGATCTTAGAGATAATTTAGTCCAATCCCCTTCGGATGGGTAAACTGAGACCCAGTGAGGCAGAGAGGGGAATGGTTTGTCCAAGTGGAAAGTTGTACATATGTGGATAGAAGATGTGTTGGGGGATGGGGGATCAAAGGATTGCTTTATTGTCTGAGGATTGGAGGGAAGCCAGCAGCAGTGAATAAGCTGAAACGTGGGAAAGAGGCACCATGATACTCATTGCCATATAATGATGGAATGCTCCAGAACCATTCTCTCCCTTTCCTTCTCAAGCCAAACTGTCCATTAGCTCTGATCCCACTTTGCAAGCCCCAGCCTCACCCAGATAGATAGAGCTGCTCAGCTTTAACCAGCCAGGCTGGCTCTTTCTATCCAGGACACGGCTGGACAAGTCCCTGTCTCCTGTCTCCATCTCCAAATGTGGAGCCAGACCTAGATCCCTCTTGGGACCTGTTCTGTCAGAGAGATGGCCTCTGCCCAAAGAGAGAAAGTCAGGAAACAATATGTCTTAAAATGAAAGCTTCTTTGTCTTAGCCCAACAAACAATGGTCAGAGAATTGTAATAGAAGGAGAGCAGAAATGGGAGGCGGATCTCTAGGGCTCAGGCGGGGAGATCATCTGTTCACGATGAAGGAGTCTAGGGGAAAACCGGAAGCAAAGGAATAGAGGAACTAGGTGGAGGATGGACCTGAATTGATGAAGAAGGAGGAGAAAGGTGCCTGAGATCAGCTCTCCCCCTCACCACTCAGGAACATCCCAACTTCCCCTCCCCACCTCCCAACCCACATGTTTTCCTCTATGCTTTTTCCTGGTTTGACTGCGTTTCAGCTCCTCCTCTCATCCTGGCCTCTGAAGCCTCTGGACTCTTGTTCTAGACTCCCAAGAAGCTCTGTGGATGCTTCAGGAAGGCTGTACCCTCCCAGATGGACCCCCGCTGCTCCCTTTCACCTCTATCAATGCGCACTCCTGCTCACGTGCCTTCTATAAAAGGCGACATCTCCTACACACCCCCGGGTCCTGCACAGAAGATCCCCACCCTCTGCACGCACTCGCCTGCCGAGGCTGCGCCATCCCCCACCACCCCTGCCTGGAATTTCACGAATCCCAAAAAGGAGAGGAGTTTGAAAAATAAGAAAAGACTGGTGGTGGGTGGTTAGCCTGCCCTTTGCAGTAGCTCAGTAGCAATTGCACGTCGCAGCCAGGGACTGAGGGACTTTGTGGGTGACATCAAGGGCAGTGACTAACCCCACAGTGACTAACCCCCTAATCCCATCACGGCTGGGATCACCACAACCTTGTTTATTCTTCGTGGGAGCACTGGGGGGAGGAGGTAACACTGCCTAGACAATGGGCCCCACCACGTGGGGGAGCCAGGCCCTGCCATGAGCCTGGGGATGACGCATTATCTGCGGCCACAAGCTACTTTGGCGGGGTCCTCCCCATTGGGGAGCAGCCGAAACCTCATCCCACCCAGCTCGGCCTTTGTCTGCACCACATATTTGTCTTATTTGGTGGATTTTTGTGGGTTTTCCCGTCTTTCTCCAGAGCGCTGACTGCCCTAGGGAAAGATGGGGGAAGAGGAGGGGAAGGTAGGGAGGCCATTGTGGGGGCCTAGGGAAGGGGAGAGTAGTAACTATTGGCCCTGGTGTCTCGCGGGGTGTGGCGTGCCTGATTTCAGGGAAGGAATCTGGTTCTGGAGAGCACTCTCTTTTGGCCCTGAGTGGGTGTCTTTGGGTTCCTGATAGATCCTGGATCCTGCCTCTGGTTCCCCAATCTCCTTTTCTCAACAAGAGAGCTCTCTGCTCTTGGGTCTGTTCTCACCGCTTCCTATCTCCTACTTCAGCTCCTCTTGTTTCTCTCTTTCAGCTCCTTTTTCTTTCTTTCTTTCTTTCCTTTCCTTTTCTTCTTCTGGACCTTCACACAAGCCTTTCCATTCACCTGGAATAGCCTCTCTGTCTCTCTCTGTTTCTCTCTGTGTCTCTCTCTCTGTCTCTCTGTCTGTCTCTGTCTGTCTGTCTCTCTCTCTCCTTTTTCTTTCTACCTTGGTTCACCCTACTGGTCCTGAGCAAATTTTGCCTTCATCTTGACATCTTCCCTGACTGTTCCAACTACAATGAGCTCCAAACCCTTTTAGTATCTGTGATCAATTAGCATGCTAGAGTGAAAAGAGGCCTGAATTTGGAGTCAGATGACTTGAGTGTGAATCCCTGCTTTTCTTCTTCTACTGATGAGATCTACCTGTGTCATTTTACCTCTCTAGGTGTCAGTTTACCCATCTGTAAAATTAGAGGATTTGGACTAGATAGCCCAAGATGGATTTAGGTACCTCCCAGATCTAATACTATGACCCTATGACTAGATGACCGCCCAAATTCCCTTCCAGCTCTAAATTCTATGATCTATGCCACATCTAGGTTGCACAGTAGATAGAGCGCCCTGCCTGGAGTCAGGAAGACTTATCTTCCTGAGTTCAAATCCGCCCTCGGACACTTACTAGCTGTGTGTGACCTTAGGAAAGTCACTTAACCTCTGTTTACCTCACTTTCCTCATCTGCAAAATGAGCTGGAGAAGGAAATGGCAAACCACTCCAGTATATTTGCTGACCTCAAAAAGGGATCACAAAGAATAGAACATGACTGAAAAACAACTAGGAACAGCAATGCCATTTATATGACACTGCTGATACACTGACTTATATTACTAATTATCTTTTTATGAATATTAGATATAATGAGTTCCTTAAGGGCAGGATTCCCCTTCCCCCCCTCCCCATTCCATTGTATTAGACTTGGAAGTGGGAAAGGCCTGGGTTTGACACTAATAAATGTTTGTTGAGTTTACTTGATCTGACAAATTCCTACTTCAGTTACTTTCCTTCGCACTCTCTCCCATACTTTTTTTTTCTGTTTGACCATGGACAGGTCAGTTGACCTCCCTCTCTAAGCCTCAGTTTCCTCATTTGTAAAATGGAGATAATACAACTCATAATCTATCCCATGACATTGTTGGGGAAAGCACTGTGAGGTGGGAAAGAAGTAGACGGACAGGTAGATCTCAGCTCTCGCAGCCATTCATTGAGTCAGGTAAATGGCTAACCGTAGAGGTGGGGAACCTGTAGCCTCCAGGCCACATGTGGCCCTTTAGGTCCTCAAGTGAGGCCCTTTGACTGAATCCAAACTTCACAGAACAAATCCACTCAACCTTGAGGCTGCAGAATCCCCACCGCTGCACTAGCCCTTTTCTTCAATCTCCAGTTGCCTTTCTTGGTTTCAAGCCACTTTTCAGGAAGTAGTGGGAGGGGTCTACTTCTGGGCAGGTGCAGGGTTCTGCCCTGGGTAATGAAGAAGAGTCCCCTAACTCCCTGCTGAGCTGGGAGGGAGAGCTGACGACTCTAGCTCTTGTAGTAGGAGATGATGGAATTTCCTAATTGGCTGTTTTACCAGAACTAAGTGGATACATAAAAGGGATGACCAGCCCCTCTGCCTTCTTCTCTTCCTGTCTCTAAGCTTGAGGACTATTCTGAGTTGCATCAGGATTATAGGCCCTCCCTACTCCCTTTCCACCTTCCTTCCATCCCCCTTCTCAAGCTTCCATATATGTGGTAACTGGGCATGCTCTATGGGGTGGGGGAAGGGCCCCAGGGCTTGGCACAGTATAAAGAACATAGTAGATGGCTTAGAAAATAGATGAATGAATGAATGAATAAATGAATGAATGAGGTAAATGGACAAGGAAGGGGACAAAGACCAGCTGCCCTACTGAGACAGGAATCTTGGAGATCCTGGACAGGGGGAAAGGTCGCCATATTCTATATATATATATATATATATATATATATATATATATATACATACATATATATATACACACACACACATATATATATACATATATATACACACATATATATATACATATATAATATGTGTATATGTATATATTATACATATATTTATATATACTTACAAATTTCCTTACTGCTTTCCTCAGTAGAGTGTAAGGTCCTTGTGAAGAAAGATCTCATTCATTTGTATTTCTACTCCCAGTGTCTAGTATATTACCCAGAGCATAATAGGTGCTTAATAAATATTTGTTGATTGACTGATTGATCCAGACTACTAGAGAAGGAGACTATGGGGACACCAAAGACCAGGAGAGGGCAGCTTACTGTCTGGGTTGCTCTGCTCAATGCCTCTCGCATCTCTTAATAAGGGAATTAATAAGGAATATCCCCACTACTTTCATCCTAGTTCAGGTTGAGAGTTGGGTGCCAGGCGGACACCAAAGGTGGATTAGCAGCCCTGAAAAGGGCTCAGCAAGCATTCATGTCAGAGGTGCTGGCCCTCCCTGAACATCCCAGGGATGTCTGCCCCAAGCATGTGAAGACTTTCCCTGCTGGAATGGGTGGATGAGAACAATTTGTTCCAACAGCCATGAAGGCGGCTGAAGCAGGAGCTTAGAGCACTTAGAGCTCAGTCAGATATTAAGACACCAAGGTCATCTACTATAGCAAGGGCCATCACCACTTGTCCTGACTCTTGTCTTGCCACTGGACTTTATAATGACTCCAGAAGAGAGAATGAGACTGACAACTTTGTGCAGCTCTGCCTCACTTAGGTCCAATTCAGAGGAAAGTCAAGACATTATCCCATGATGTCATTGGTCCTCTTAAAAAAAACATCAATGAACGATGAACAGCAACCCTAGTTCAGGATCTTATTACCTATTATTTCAACGAATTCAATTCAATAAACATTTATTAAGTAACTAATGTGTTATGTTAAACACTGGAGATTCAAAGACAAAATGAAAAATAGTGCCTGCCCTCAGGAAGCTTACATTCTATTACAGTGATACAACATGGAAAGAGTACCAACTGTGCAGTCAGAGGCCCTAGGTTCAAATCCTATTGTATGTCCTTAGGCCAGTCACTGAACCTACCCGTGCCTCAGTTTCCTCAGCTGTTAAATGAAGGTATGAACTAGATTAAGCTTCTGATGTCACTTCCAGCTCTAGATTTATGATCTCATATACACAGATAAGTAAACAAATATACACGTACACAGAGTAATACAAATTTCAAGAGAAGGCATTGAACACTAACCCCTGGAGGGCATGGAGGTTCTTAGGTGGTGGCAGCTGAGTTGTGCTTTGAAAGAAACTAGGGGGGCAGCTAGGTGGTGCAGTGGACAGAGCCTTGGAGTCAGGAGGACCTGAGTTCAAATCTGACCTCAGACACATAATACTCACTAACTGTGTGACCCTGGGCAAGTCACTTAACTCCAATTCCCTCACCAAAAAAAAAAATTTAAGTTAAATTAAATTAAAAACAAAGAAAAAAGCTAGGGATTCTAGGAAACAGAGAATGGGAGGAAAGACATACTGGATATGGAGGATCACCTTGCAGAGTCAAGAAGTAGAATGTCATGTACAGGGAATAGCCAGTGGACCAGTTTGACTAGAGGGGGGATTAAAGAAAGGGGAGAAATATGAACCAACTAAAACTGGGAAAAGGTGGGAGGGGAGCACGCACCCCTAGATGGGTTAGCTTTTATCCTAGAGATAATAGGGAGCTACTGAATGTTTTTCAAGTAGGCTAGTGACATGATTAGATCTGTGTTTTAAAACATCAATCTGACATCTACATTATTTGGATTATCATAATAGGTTTCTAACCCTTCTATATGCCTCCAGTCTCTCCTTCATCCCATATACTGCTGTCAGATTAATCTTCCTATACTCTGCTCTCATCATAGTACTTCCTTGCACAAAGCATTCAGCAGCTCACTGCCTACTGAATAAACCCAACTTCCTTAGCTTGACATTCTAAAGTTCTCAAAAACCTGTCTTCGGATGTGTTTTTACTTGACAAAGTCTCTCACAATATCGTTGTAGGCAACATGGAGCGATGTGGCCTGGATTGTAGTTAGTTTGATATAGAAGTAGTTGATTTAACAAATCCAATGATTAATGTGTCATCTGCTTTTGGCAGAGAGAGAGAGAGAGAGAGAGAGAGAGAGGAGAGAGAGAGCTAGAGAGAGATGGGGCAAGGGGGAGAGAGAAACAGAGAGAGAGAGAGAGAGAGAGAGAGAGAGAGAGAGAGAGAGAGAGAGAGAGAGAGAGAGAGAGAGAGAGAGAGTTGTAGCATATGTAACAATGATTGAAGTTGCCCGTCACCTGGATTACTAAGAGGGCAATTCTTACTGGTATGTCAAAGAGCTCTGTCCTTATCCCATTACGTTCTACATTTGTATTAATCACTTGAAGGAAGGCACAGATGGCCTCCTTATTGAATGTGTGGATGACATAAAACTGGAAAAGATTAACTAATATGTCAGAGAACAGAATTGAAATCCAGCATAAAATGGTAGAGAACATGGTAACAAAGTAAAATTTAATAGGGAAATATGTAAATTCCTGCTTAGGTTAAAAAAACAAACAAACCAGCCAACTATATAAGTATAGGATATAGAAGGTAGTTCTTATGTAAAAGACCTGGGAATTCTGGTGGATTTCAAGGTCAACATGAATTATCTGTGTGACATAGCCAAGAAAAAGGGTAAAGTGAACTTGGCCTACACTAAGAAGGGAATAGTGTCCAGGGCATCAGAGGTGATTGTCGTAATATACCATAGTGTGGTCAGATACTGTTTGTAATCTTGGGTCTGGTTCTTTGAAGAACATTTTAGAATGCATTAGTGTCTTTGGAGCATATTCAGAAGAGAATAACCAATACAGTAAAAAGAGCATGGAATCTTGTAATTCAATTCAATGAATATTTATATAATATCTAATATGTATAAGGCAGTATGTAAGGTGCTGGGGGTATAAAGATGAAATGAAGACATGATCCTTGTCCTTGAACAGGGCAATTAGGTGTCACAATGGATAGAGTGCTAGGCCTAGAGTCAAGAAAACCTGAGTTCAAATCCAGTCTCAGATACTTGTTAGCTGTGTGATCCTGGACAAGTCATTTAACCCTGTTTGCCTCAGTTCCTCATCTGTAAAATGATCTGGAGAAGGAAATGGCAAACCACTTGAGTATCTTTGCCAAGAAAACCTCAAATGGGGTCATGGAGAGTTGGACATGACTGAAAATTAACAAAACCTTGCTCCTGAGACAGTCTATTAGGGCAATAAAACATATCAACAGATAATTGTAAGATACAGTAGGATATGATGGGAGTAAGGAGAGATCCAGTCAAAGTGCTCTAGGAAAAATTCTGGTCAGGAAAGTTTTGCCCTTTAAATCCTTCCTTTTAAATTTTGGGCCCAGTATATTGTCTATCTGAGACATATGTATCAATGGAGCAGCCCTATAGACTCTCCAGGCAACAGCATTTTTTCTGAACAATAGACATTTTTTTTTTTTGGTGAGGCAACTGGGGGTTAAGTGACTTGCCCAGAGTCACACAGCTAGTGTTATGTGTCTGAGGCCGGATTTGAACTCAGGCCCTCCTGACTCCAAGGCCAGTGCTCTATCCACTGCACCACCTAGCTGCCCCCATTTTTCTTCTACTTGGTCTTGATTGGGAGGTTAATTAGATCAAACTAGATATTGTAAAAATAAGAGCCTATGATAAAGGAAAAGTGGCAATAAAGGTACCCAGATAAAATACAGATGACAAATTTGTCGTTGTTGTTATTTGGTTGTTTCAGTCATCACCAACTCTTAGTGACCCCTTTTGGCAAAGAGAGTGGTTTGCCATGTCCTTCTCCAGCTCATTGGACATATGAGGAACTGAGGAAAACAGGGTTAAATGACTTGCCCAGGGTCACACAGCTAGTAAGTGACAAATATAAGAGACAGCAACCTATGAAAGTCTATAGTCTTCTTAGCCTGGTAATCAAGGCTAGCATATGTTTATTATATACAAGTGTTATACAAGTATAATAACAAGCTTAGTAAACTAGAAATCCTAAGACAAGGAAGGAAATCTGAACTCATAGATTTGAATTCATTTGATTTGGTGAGATGAGGTACGTGGCTGAAATATAGAACTGAGAGTAGATTTGTCATTGTTGTTCAGTCATTTCAGTTGTGTCCAACTCTTCGTGACTCCATTTGGGGTTTTCTTGGCAAAGAGAGAAATGATGCCTAATCTAAAAGGAAGAGAATAAACAAAGGTAGAGCACAGTAGTATTTTATATTTAAGAAGTCATATTGACACGTGCAAATACAGGGGCCAAGAAGAGGGATTTTAGTGGAAAGCATTTGGGTGAGGATGACCAGAGAGATAAACAGTCAGTATACATTATGAAACACCTACTATGTGCCAGGCACTGGGCTAAGTGCTAGAAAGAGGCAAAAGACAGTCCATGCCCTTAGTGTG
Organism: Phascolarctos cinereus; assembly: GCF_003287225.1. Taxonomy (NCBI): domain Eukaryota; kingdom Metazoa; phylum Chordata; class Mammalia; order Diprotodontia; family Phascolarctidae; genus Phascolarctos; species Phascolarctos cinereus. The sequence continues at coordinate 242,055,223 of NW_027555958.1, forward strand.
TTTGTAACCTAATGGGTGAGGCAAACAGAAAACAAATATGTACAAGCAAGTTCTACACAGGCTAAATAGGAAATAAATAAGAGAGGAAAGTCCCTAGAATGAAGAGGTGTTGGGAAGAGCTTCCTGTAGAAGATGGGATTTTAGTTGTAACTTAAAGGAAGCTAGGAAAACCAGTAGGTGGAAGAAAGGAGGGAGAATATTCCAGACATGGGGGACAGTCAGAGAAAATACCTAGAGCTGAGAGATGGAGTATCTTAATCATGGAACAGCCAGGAGGCCGGCATCGCTGGCTCAGAGTACATGGTAGGCAGTAAGGTATGAGAAGATTGGAAAGGTAGGAGAGGGCTAGGTCATGAAGGGCTTTGAATGCCAAAAAAGAGAATTCTGTATTTGATCCTAGATGCAATAGGGAGCCACTGGAGTTTATTAAGTAGAGGAGTGACATGGTCAGACCTGGGATTTAGGAAAATCACTTTGGTGGCTGAATGGAAGATGGCTTGGAGTGGGGAGAGACTTAAAGCACACAGAACCAGGTTATTGTTATGGGAGTATACTACAGATCACATGGACTCCTGAATTTCACTGGATTTGTGATCTTATCAATATGGGAACTCTTTCCAGTGAAAACTATCTATGCTTCTTTGTCTTGTGTGACTCTTGTCCATGTCCTCTCTTAAATCCTCCATGGTGTCTACCCAAAGTGCTCTGGGGCATTCCTCTAATTTTCTTAACATTTTTATGCATAATCATGCTTTCCGTCAATTATCCTTTGCTCTCACAACATGTCTGACCCATTTCTTTTCTGGCCATGCCTCTCTCAATTGGTAATGTGCTGCAGCCTATTCACACTAGATACAATATTATCTCTCTATTGTCCGTTAAGTGACTTGAAGCTTCTTCAAAGACATGGTCATACAACATTACTGTGAGAATATTGATGGCTTTTGTTTCAGAAAGAAGCTTGTGGTCACTAAAAGTACTAGACGGTTTCCCAAAGGCAATCTGTCCAGCCCTCTGTGCTTTTCATATTAGATCTGAGGCCCAGTTCATTGTCCATCAGAAGTGTTTATCCAAGACATATGTTCAATGGACCAGTTCTATAGGGTATCCGGCCAACTGCATTCTGTCTGAACAGTAGGCATTCTTAATTTGCATCGTTTTTCCTGGGTGGATGGTTAGGCCAAATTCTTTTGAGTGATTGTGGGTCTTATTTAGAAGGCTTTGAAGTGTTCTGGGGCTTGATGCAATAGCGCAATGTTGGCCACAAACAAGGACATCTGGAGGACTTTGCCATCTATCGTCTCTCTTCAGTATGTACCCTCTTCTGACCATCTTCTATGTTAGCTGTAAACACTCTTCATGAGCATATATCTCTCTGTGTTCTGTGTCTCACTGGATATTAATAATCAGAGGGTCATTGAACAGAGTTACTTTTGTTGTTTCTTTCAAGGAATCTTTGTGTGATCTCAATTTATGCATGAAAGACATTTTGTTGGAAGAAAGCCTTTAAAGTGACAATTTGCTCTACTAGCCAAATGCTTTTTAAAAAAAAAAATCAACAAATAATAATCACAGGGGGCTCTTATATTCACTACCCCTTTCACTCAGTTGTGTGATCTTAAAACATGTGTTATGCTGTAGTAGAATATCATTTACAGATGGTTATCTGTTCTTTTCTCACACCTATCACACACCCTTACACAATCCATGTGTAAGACCCTTAAAGATTTTGAAGAGATGGGAAAGTAGGCCTATTGGTTAGTTATTATGGACGTTTTCTCTGCTACCATTTTGGAGATAGCAGTAATGTCTTGGTTTTGTTCGTTTGTTCCTGAAGTGATCAGTATCCTTTCTTTCAGATAACTATATCATATAAAATAGTATCTATATAAGAAATACACTATAGAAACATAATAAATATAATATATAGATATAGATATGATAAATTCACTTGGTCACTGCTTTTGGCATACAGAACACACCAGCATATATACAGGTAACTGAAGTCACCCACCACTACTTCATACCTGCCTGTCAGGCTTTCCTTGTTTCCAGAATTCCTCCTCTGTTTTCTGATTCTATCCAGGTGGTTATCTTGACTGAAGAACTCATGACCAAGATTTCTGGGTGCTCCATCAGGGAGGTGACTAACTAGTTCAGAGCATCTCAAAGAAGAGTTTTGTTTCAAGTGCCAGATGCAGTGGACTTGGGGGAGGGGGTGTTCAGTGGGTTTTTGATTCCTCAAAGACAAGAGGCATGGGAGATGATTTGGCTGCCCTGGTTATAGAGCTAAAAAAGAGAAACAAGATTTAGTTCTTTAGCAGGATGAGAGCAGACTTTGAACTAAGTTGTGTTTTTGTAGCTTGCCAACCAGATTATCATCAGCAATATGTGGTTGGCATCCAGGACTTTCCTCATGGAAGGAGGCTCGACAGAGCTGGCTGTCAACCTGTCAAGAGAAAGCATGAAATGTGGACTGGAGAGAGGGAAACAGCTGGAGTGGATTTTCATCAGCTGATCCTCACCTGAAACCAGTGAAGGCAGTGAACTCCTGGGTACGAGAAGTATGGATAGACTCATCCTGGTAATCTCATGCTGGCCATTTGTCCCAGTTTAGGCAGACAGGTTATTATTGTATGAACACTTTTGGGCTTTGTTTCCCAGCTGAGACATTTGCGGAACTGTGAATCCAACTTCATGCCTATTGTACAGAAATATGAACTGGTATGACTTCCTCTAAACTGGGGATCATTAGCTTAGGGTTCATGAACTTGTTTTTGTTCTTTTTAAAATATATATTTGATAATTATTTCATGCATGCAATTAACTTCCTTTATAGTCTTATACATTTTATTTTATCAATTCATAATGGGAGTGCATGTCCAGATCATCTGGTAGAGGCAGCTGGTGGAATAATGGATAGAGTACTGGGCCTGGAGTCAGGAAGACCTGAGTTCAAATGCAGCCTCAGAAGCTTACTAGTTATAACCCCAGACAAATCACTTAACTGCTCTTTGCTTCAGTTTCCTCAAGTATGAAGTGGGGGTCATCATAGCACCTACCTCCCAGGGTTGTTGTGAGGATCGAATGAGATTATACTTGTAAAAAGCCTTAGCACAGTGCCTGGCACATAGTAGGTGCTATATAAATGCTTATTGCCTTCCCTTCCCCACCTAAAATGGGGCATCTTTCCATAAGAAGAGGCTGAGAAGCTGCTACTGGAAGGCTTCAGCACACTTGGACATTCTACATTAACCTACTGCATGGTTGGTCGAAGGCTCTTTCCATTGGCTACATAGCCAGAACTGAGCATATCTTCAAAGGTTCTGACCTAGCACCCACTGGGGCCTTTGGCTGCATCAAGTCTGAGGGAGGAGGTGATTACTCCACTCATGACCAGTAAAACTGTGTATATACCACACCTACATTACACGTTTAAAAACATTCTTCTTAGAAGGTCTTTATAGGCTGCACCAGACTGCTAAAGGGGGCCACAACACAGAAGATATTAAGAATTCCTGGTTTAAACCCATGCATTCAGATCTAGATCCAGCAAGTAGTGTCTAATTTATGTGCTCTTGGGAGAAGAGGGATCCCTGAGCAGAAATCCTATTAGTCTGTATCTATCTACCTGTGGAAGAGTAGCTAGGTGGTGCAGTGGATAGAGTGCCTGGCCTGGAGTCAGGAAGACTCTTCAAATCTCATCTGAGATGCTGACTAGCTGCATGGACCCTGGTCAAGTCACTTAACCCTCTTTGCCTCAGTTTCCTCATCTGGAAAATGACCTGGAGAAGGAAATGGCAAACTACTTCAGTGTCTCTGCCAAGAAAACCCCAAATGAGGTCATGAAGAGTCAGACATGACTCAAATGATTGAACAACAGTATCTACCTGTGAGCATTGCGGAAGAACTGAGCTGGTTAGATTACTAAAAATAGTCACTACTAAAGAGAATTTGCTCCAGATTAGGTGAAAGTAGGCCTTTGTTTCAGCTCATAGCTCTGAAGCTTCTCCTGCTCTGTTCTCCAAACTTGACTTCTGAAGAAGAAAAAAATAGCTGGCATTTATACAGTGCTGTAAAGTGCTTTACAAATATTACCTCGTTTGAAACTCACCAAGTCACCCTTATGAAACCTTCTTATTCATTGTTTCTACTTTCCTCCTCTATTCCAGGCTGTCTTTGTCTTCATCCTGCATTTCCCCTCCCCCCCATCTTTTAAAGCCCAGGTCAACTGTCAGCTCTTCTGAAAAGCTTTCCCTGACCTCTGTGAGCAAAGACTTTTATCCTTGGAACTCAATTTGTTTTGAACATCTCTAATGTGCTTATCATGTAATGTTACGCATTATCGTTATCTGTGCTTATGTCCTATACCCCTGGGGTGGCTAGGTATCACAGTGTAGATAGAGCGCTGGGCTTGGAATCAGGAAGACTCATCTTCCTGAATTCAAATCTGGCCTCAGACACTTTCTACTGGTGCGACCCTGGGCAAGTCACTTAACCCTGTTTGTCTCAGTTTTCTCATCTGTAAAATGAGCTGGAGAAGGAAATGGCAAACCATTCCAGCATCTTTGCCAAGAAAACCCCCACTGGGGTCATGAAGAGTCGGACATAACTGAACAATTTATCCCCCTATTAGACTGTGTCCATGGAGGTAGAAATAATGTCTTCTCTAAACTTTATATCTTCCCCAGTGCCTACCTAGCATAATACTCCTCACACAGGTGCTCATGAAATGCTTCATGAATGAATTCCCCTTTGCAACCCAACCACATATTGCAGTAGAGACCAGAGATAGGTATGAGCTCCAAGGTGGTACTTTTGTCTGTTGATGGAGTGGACTCTGTCAGTAAGGAAACTGTGAGAAAGCCCCAGGCAGGAATGTGGAGACATGTAGCTTAATTTGTCTCCCAGACTCTTTAAACTACCTGCCTCATCAAAGCTACTGGAACACAAATAAGTAAGATCAGCAGAGACAGGATGTGAGTCCTTGCTTTATTACAGGAGAGAAAAAGACACAGACACCTCAGAGTAACACCCTGGATTTCCCTAAAACTTTACTTGTGAATTATGAAAAAGCATTTGATTTAGTAGGGCAAAACACATTTTATAAGTTCTCTTCCAACAAGGTTCCTCTTATTCATGCATCAAAATCATTCAAGATCCTTTTGAAGATTTAGCAATGGTGGTGACCTTAGTCAGTGACCCTCTGATAATACATCAGGCAAAGTATAAGAGAGAGAGATGTATACTCACCAAAGGTGTTTGCCAGTGAGAAGCCCCAAATTAAAGAGGGGTTCCCTATGAATGTCAAGGTCCTGTACATAGATGCTTCTGGTTTTGAATGACATAGTGCTGGTTGTATCAAACCCTAGAACACTGCAGAACTTCCTGAAAGAGGTCTATAACCTCTCAAGAGAGATTGGCCTAACCATCCACACAGGGAAATCAGGAAGATGGAAAATGTCTATTGCTCAGGGTATGACCTGCATTTAGATGAGCTTGTCTATGAGCATGTTGGGAACAGACACAGAGATGGACAACAAGTTGGAACCAGAGTTGAACAAGAGGAAGAGAGCAGTTGGACTGTATTTAAGAAACTAAAGGAAGCTCCTTTAATGACCCTAAGTTTTTCCCAGAAACAAATGTCCATTTTTTAATATCACCACTCTACTGATGCTACTGCATGGCAGCAAGACGTGGTATATTTCTGAAAAACTGAAAATGGACTACTATGACAGAAAAGGAAAATGATAAATGTTGGAGGGTATGTGGCAAAATTGGACACAAATACACTGCTGGTGGAGTTGTGAACTCATCCAACCATTCTGGAGAGCAATTTGGAACTATATCCAAAGGGTTGTAAAGCTATGTATACGCTTTGACCCACTACCAGGTCTGTATCTGAAAGAGATCAGAGAAAAGGGGAAAGTACCTATATGTACAAAAATATTTATAGCAGCCCTTTTGGTGGTGGCAAAGAATTGGAAATTGAGGGGATGCCCATCAATTGGGTAATAGCTGAACAAGTTGTGATATATGATTACGATGGAATACTATTGTGCTAGAAGAAATGATGAGCAGGATTGTTTCAGAAAAACCTGGGAAGACTTAGATGAACTGATGCAAAGTGAAATGAGCAGAACCAGAAGAACAGTGTACACAATAATGACAATATTGTATGATGATCAATTGTAAATGACTTAGCTATTCTCAGCAATACAATGACCCAAAACAGTTCCAAAGGACTTATGATGAAAAATGCTATCCACCTTCTGAGAAAGAACTGATAGAATCTGAATGCAGACTGAAACATACTTTTTAAATTTTGTTATTCTTGCTTTTTTTTTTTTAATCTGTGTTGTCTTTTGCAACATGGCTGATGTGGAAATGTTTGCATGACTTCATGTGTATAATCTGTATAAAAATGCCAGCCTTCTCAAGGAACAAGGAGAGGTTGGGAGGGAGGGAAAATTTGGAATTCAAAATTTTTAAAAATGAATATTAAACTTTTGTTTATACGTAATTGAGAAAAATAAAAATTAAATGTAAAAAAACTGAAAATGAATATTATTCCAATACCATTGGTGGAACCATGCATTGGTCCAACTATTCTGAAAAGCAATTTAAAATTATGCTAGGTAAGTGTCTAAAATATCCACACTCTTTGATCTAGAGATTTTACTGCCAAGCACATACTCCAAGGAGGTCAATGACAAAAGAAAGGCCCAAACTATACCAAAATGCTCATAGCAGCACTTTTTGTAGTAGCAAAGAACTAGAAAAAAAGTAGATATCCATTGTTGGTGACTGGCCAAACAAGCCGTGTTTGAATAAAAAGAAATATTGTTACACAGTAAGAAAATGATGAATATGAAGAATAAAGAAGTTCATGTGAAGATTTATATGAACTGATATGAAGTTAAGTAAGCAGAATGAAGAAGACAATATATACAATGACTAATAACAGTGTAAGTGAAAAGAACAAAAACAACAACAAAAAAAATGGGAACTAAATGCTGTAAATATAAAGATCAAGTTCAGCCCTGAGGAAGAGATATGAGAATGTACCTACTTCCTTTCTTGCAGAAGGGACAGACTTCGAATATAGAACACTGCATATAACTATGAAACTTAGTTGATATGTTGGCTCGTTTTATTAAGCTATTTTTCCTTTCTCTTCTCTTTTTATTCTTTGTTATAAAGGATAGCTCTTTGGGTGGAAGTGGATAAGGGATGTATTAGGAAAGGAAAAAAGCAACTATTAAAGCAATAATAATAATAATATATAGTATATAATACATTAAATAAATAAAATAAATATAAATAATAAAAATAATAAAGCAATGAAAGCAAAAAATATCAATAAAATGTTTTTTTAAAAAGTTTTACACAGAAGGCAGTGGAAAGGCTCATGGTAGATGAGAGCTGGCTGGAATTTATAACCAATGAAGAACCTTGAAGAACAGGAGTAAAAGATGTCGTCTGAGAAATGTATGCTAGGAAGAGAAATGAGCTGACTACATGGCAAGGGTGAAGGATTATAGATGGACAGAGTGTCTACTGGTCTACTCACAGTGCTAGGAGAAATCCAGGAATGTGTGATAGACTTTTGGAAGGACATGGACAAGTTTCACATAGAATAGGCAGGTGTGGATTGGCTGCATTCTGAATTGTCGGAGAAAACATCCAAATCTATGACATTTCTCAGCTATGAGTATTGAGAGCTCAAAGCCCTTTTCTGATTTCATTTAGCATCATAGACTCAAAATTGACTTACCTGAGAAAAGGGGGGAATAGCATAAGGCATTATTCTCCCTTTTCACCCCAGCAGATGGAGGCCCTAACAGGGAAGTAAGTCTAAGATGAGAAAGGTAGCCTGGTACAGAGAAAAGATCACTTGCCCATGAGTCCTGCCTCTTGAGCCTTGCTCCACTGGTCACCGAGAGGCAGCCCCAGCCATTGGGGACCAACCTGAAGAGTTCTCTTAGGCCTCTTAGTGATGAGCTGGGGTACATATCTAGTTCCATGAGAGGTGCCCCCCTTTCCACAAAGGTCCATGCCCTGGAATCTCATTATTTTGATTGGGAATTCATCAAATAGGTCAGGGTTTCCCTCAATTACTCCGATTACATCAATAGAATGGAAGGAATAATAAACAATACTCATACTCTATGTTTCATAAATAATGTGAGGACAATGCATTGTACCCCTTAAAATGCTATAGAAATGTGAGTTATTAGTAGGGGTCAGAGCCACTCCTACTGGCTCTGATTATTATATTTTCACATGAGTATTTACACTTCAGCAATCGGCAGTCACTACAAATCAGAGCTTGATTTGTTCTTTTGTTGATTTCTAGACTTAAGGAAAAAATGTTAATAATGCAGATTAAGCTTGAAGTGTGCCAATCTTTTCTTTCTTTCTTTCTTTCTTTCTTTCTTTCTTTCTTTCTTTCTTTCTTTCTTTCTTTCTTTCTTTCTTTCTTTCTTTTTTCTTTCTTTCTTTCTTCCTTTCTTTCTTTCTTTTTTTGAGGAGGTGAAGAAGAGCCAGCTGTTAAACATTTACCAGCATACTTCTGATTATTAATATTAGAAGTTCATGGGGACAGGTAGGTGGCTCAGTGGATAGGGCACTGGCCCTAGAGTCAGGAGGACCTGAGTTCAAATGTGGACTCAGACACTTACTAGCTGTGTGACCTTGGGCAAGTCATTTAACCCCAATAATAATAAAAGGGAGGGAGTGTGTTGTTGGGGATCAGAATGAGCACTCCCTTTGCAAGAACAGACTTTCAAGCATCAGTCCAGTGAGCAAGCAAAGCGATAAACATGTGTCAGGCTGACCTAGCTGATGTCTTGAGCCCTTTTCCCTCCCTCAGCCCCAGTCAAGGCCAGGAATGGAAGCCAGGAGGATCAGCAGACTGAGGCCAGCCTCTCGTTTTTCTTCCCTACCTCCCTCTCTCTCCCCAGGAGCCACCGTTGGCAGGTAGGTCCAACTGCTGAGGCCACAGGCGGGAGGTTGGTCTCACATGGCGGCCAGAAAGCTGGGTGTAAAAAGTACCCAAATACATCATCCCCCACATTGATGGCCCAGTATCCACGTTGAAAAAGTGACATTTGGGGCTTTAATTAGCTCCCAACTCTGGAGCCCCAGAGCGTAAGCAGAGCTATTAATTCCCCAGCACTGGAGAAAACTCTGTCATTCTATTTGCACAGGTTGTAGAAGATCTCAGGCATTTCCCACCTGCCCCCTCCTTGCTTCGGTTTTGCTATACAGTTTAACAGGGGATGAGTTTATTTCTAGCCGTGGGCTGTGGCCCAAAAACCAACTGCATAAATATTTTGTGTCCCCCCACCCCCACCATGACACCAGCAGAGTCAATAGCAAGTCCTGTAGGTATTTTCTTTTTAACCTAACAGTCTCCACAATGATGTGTAACTTGTTCTAAAATATACATCTATGTGAGGGTGAGGGGAAGCCCCAAAGAATCTGCCTTTCAGTTCTGCTTACTCAGAAGCAGAGAGCCTGAGTTCTAATAGGGGCAGATGCTGGCTAGGAACGAAGTGGGAAAAACACTTGATTATACCCTGCCTCTGTGTGCACTGTATTAGGAGGATAGAGCTGGCATCGAAGGGACCTCAGGGACTGTCTATTCTAACCCCTTCATGTTACATATGGGGAAACTGAGGTGCAAGGAGGTTGAGTGACTTACCCAAGATCACACAGGTTGTTTGCTAAGTGGGTAGGATCTGAACCCAGTCTCTCTGAGTGCTCTGTCTCGTTTTTCTATTATTCTCATATACAGATATTGCTATCTCCTCAACTAAAATTTTTTTGTCGATGATTCGTTTCAGTTGCATCTGACTCTTTGTGACCCCATTTGGGTTTTTTTTTGGCAGAGAAACTAGAGTGGTTTGCCATTTCCTTCTCCAGTTCATTTGACAGGTAAGGAAACTGAGGCAAACAGGGTGAAGCGACTTGCCCAGGGTCACACAGCTAGCTAGATTTGAACTCAGGTCTTCCTGACTCCAGGCCCAGTACTTCATACACTGTACCACCTAAATGCCCTCAACTAAACTAGAAACTCTTCAGAGGTACTGGCTGCCTTCTGCTTCCTTTGCAGACTGTCAAAGCATGTAGCACTAGCCTAGTGCTTTCCTGAGATGTATTATAGTGTAGGGGAAAAAATGCTGAACCTGGATTGAGGACCTGATGCTCTAAGACTTACTAGCTGTGTGACCTTGGGCAAGTCACTCTAAGCTTCAATTTCTTCCCAGCAGGCTAGTAATAGTGATAATAATAAGTACACATATACACACACATGCATATATACATAATCCATACATATGTATACATATACATGTTAGATGTCATGTAGTGCCCACACACTGTACTAATAGCTAAGAGTAATAGCATTTAATATTTATGTAGTGCCTACCACGTGCCAGGCTCTGTACTAAGTGCTTTACAATTATTCTTTCATTTGAGCCTTATAACAACCCTGGGAGGTAGGTGCTATTACTATCCTCATTTTACAGATAAGGAAACTGAGGTAGTCAAAGGTTAAATGACTTATATCTTACATCGAGCAGGCCAGATTTGAGCTCAGGCTCAGCTTTCTCTCTGTCCCATCACCTAGCTGCCTCCTTATTTCACAGGGTTGTTCTGAGGAAAGTGATTTGTACACCTTAAAGGGCTATAAAAATGAGTTATTATTATTATTATTCCTAATTCCAAACAGCATCAGCGTTTCCTCTCTCTTTCCCAGCTAAATTACTTGGATATGTTGTTATATCTTTAGAACTATTAGAACTGAGAGAGGCCTTTCCAAAAACACCTTGATCAAACCAAGGCCTGGAGAGGTTAGGATCATATAGCCAGTCAACAACAATAGAGCCAGAACTAGAACTTGGTTCTCCTGATTTGCGGCCAAATGCCTTTTTAGGGCAGATGGGCCTGCTGGTGTAGTAGTACTTGACTTCTCAGCTCGGCCACTGCTTGGCTAAAGCTGCTTCTCAGCCACGCTCTGTTCCTCTGGTTTTCCCTGTTCCTCCCTGATTACTTTGTTCACCTTCCCTTTCTCTTCTGCCCCACTTCAAATTAACTGTAGGTCCCCTTTCAATGCTCATTCAGGCCTCATTCAGTCTTATGTTCTTGTCTTTTAGTAATGTCTCCATCAGAGAGCTCTACTACAGTTTCAAGGAATTCCCTCTTGTACACATCTTCCATCTTTATGGGACTCGTGGCTCTGGACTGAAGTTCTGGGATCACATGAATAAATAAATAAATGATGAGTGAAAAACCATTTAGTAAGCACTTACTGTGTGCCTGATGCTGTTCTAGGTGCAAATACAAAAGAGAGAAAATTCCTGCCCTCAAGGAGCCTACTTTCTAATGGGGAAATGAAGGCACACAGGGAAGTGGTTGCCGGGAAGGGAGTTTTGGTGTAGGGAGACCCAAGGATGATAAGTTGATCTATGAGGCAGTTGACTGACATGCCCTTTCCAGACACAGTGGTAGTATTAATTTGATTACTATGCCCACAGCAGAAAGCAAGAGCAGGAGATGGGGGGAAAGTATGTGTGTGGCAGCGGGGCAGGTGGTAAGTTGCTCCATCCAGGTGGGTGGCCAGGTGGAATAGAAAGCCTGCCTGGTTTGTTTGATCTGAGTCTGGCTAGATATGGCAGAGAAGGTGAATCTGCAGTCACTCACCAATCTAGACAGCTCAGCTCCGGGGCAGGCATTCCAAAGCTGGGATTCCCCATGAACACTCCTTCCATTTACATTTTATTTTATTTTTATTTTTAGTGAGGCAATTGGGGTTAAGTGACTCACCCAGGGTCATACAGCTAATAAGTATCAAGTGTCTCTCATGCCGGATTTGAACTCAGGTCCTCCTGATTATCACTGCTCTCCCTAGCTGCCCCCATTTATATTTTATTTTGTAGATACTGCTTTTTGTATATGTTGTCTCCCCCAATTGTATCTAAGCTCCATGAGGGGAGGAACAGTTTCACTTTGTCTTTGTATCCCAGCACTTAGCTCCGTTTTCAAACATGCCCAGCTTTCCTGAGGTGTATTATAGTATAGGGGAAAGAATGCTGAACCTGGATTGAGTTGTTTTGTTGATTTCTAGACTTTTGGAAGACTTTTAATACTCATTTACTAAATTACTGATTGGTCAGGCAAAGTCTTACAGCCTTCTCAATAATCATCCTTTTTTTTTTTGACTCATTGACCTCAGAAATCTCTTTAGAAATATCTATCTTTGACATATGTCGAGATCTTACCTAGGGGTAACTAGGTGGAGCAGTGGATAAAGCTCCAGCCCTGGAGACAGGAAGACTCATCTTCCTGAGTTCAAATCTGTCCTCAGATGCTTACTACCTCTGTGACCCTGGGCAAGTCACTTAATCCTGTTTGCCTCAGTTTTCTCATGTTTGGGGGGCAGCTAGGTGGCCCAGTGTATAAAGTGCTGAGCCCACAGTCAGGAAGATTCATTTTTTTGAGTTCAAATACTGCCTGAGACACTTACTAACTGTGTGACCCTGGTCAAGTCACTTCACCCTGTTTGCTTCAGTTTTCTTATCTGGAAAATGAGCCAGAGAAGGAAATGGCAAACCACTCCTGTGTATTTGCCAAGAAAATCTCAAATGACATCACAAAGAGTCAGACACAACCAAAATGACCACAAAACATCTCACCTGGCAGTATCCATCGCCTATAGAAGGGTCAGGCTAACAAGGTATGTAATTAGAAGAAAAGGGAGTAGTATTCTAGCCCAGGTGGCCGAGGAAACAGTTATAACCCACTTCTCATTAAGTGCTAATCCTTCTTCCTCAAGGGTTCAAATCACATAGTCCCTCCCTGCCCCCCAAAATGCTGTTGTTCATCAGTTGTGACTGGCTCCTTGAGACGGCAAGTTTTCTTTGCAGAGATACTGGAGTGGTCTGCAATTTCCTTCTCCACCTCATTTTACAGATGAAGAAACTGAGGCAACTAGGGTTAAGTGACTTGCCCAAGGTCACAAAGCTAGTAAGTGTCTGAGGCCAGATTTGGACATGGGAAGATGAGTCTTCTTGACTCCCGGCGTGTACCAGTTAGCTGCCCCCTACGTGATTGGTAGTGGTAGATATAATAGTATTGGTATGGTGGGGTTAGAGTATAGAAGGTTTTGAAAGCCACGCAGAAAAGTTTACATTTGACATGGTTGGAAATAAGTCATCCCTGGAAGCTCTTCAAGCAGGGGTGTGATGAGAAGCAAGTGGTGTTTAGTGAAATTGTGACCCCAAGGTTGGGGTTTGGTGAGTGTGAATGTCAACAGGACAAGAGAATAAGGGAATTGAAAGGAGAGGACAGGCTTGTGTTGAATTGATTATGTATAAGATAGAGACTGGGGAGGAAAGTGTAATGAAAACACAGGTGATGACCTAGGACAGGGTGGGGAACCTGTGGCCTTCTAGATCCTGAAGGGCAGCCTTCTGACTGAATCCAAATTTATAGAATTTACAATTCTGGCAACAATGTCCTGTAAATTCTGTAAAAATTCTGACCTAGGATAATTTCAGAGAAATCAAAGGAAAGGCCAGAGTTTCTTTCTCTGTAACAATCAATCGATGAACATTTTTTATTAAGCACCTACTATGTGCTGGGCACCATGCTAAGTGCTGTAACATGAACAGATTAGGTGGATTGGTCTCCAAAATTCCTTCTACCTCTAGTCTGGGGCTTCCCAGCCTTTCCTTCTAACTTTCCGTAAACTCTCCTGTATCCTCTATTGAATTTGAAAGGAAATAAACTCAGAGGTTACCAGGCATATGCATGTAAGAAATAAAATAGATCAATTTTTTCACAAAGAAAACTTGATTCAGTACAAAACGTTTTCGTATCATAAAGTTGTTAAATATTTATGAGAATGCAGTCAAATAAATTAGTGAGACCCTTGATTCTGTTTCTTGTCAGCCAACAGTTTTATTCTCAGTAGAGTTTTTGAGAGAGATTAGCCACATATCACGTTCAGCCTCCGCTTTGTTTCTTGCTTTCAGTTTGATTGAGAACAGGACTGAGAACCCCGAACGCACAGAAATAAGTTGTTATAAATGGAATTAAAGCCTCATAAGCACATTTAATAATAAAAGGGTAAGTTTCTCTAAGAGTACACCAAAAATGTCGTAACCTTATTGATTCAAAGTTTCTGGTTATTGCAAAGATCAATTGCCTCATCTTTCACGGGATTGTTGTTGCTGCTTTTTTTCCTCACTCTATATGAAAAAGATTTCATATCCAAATTCATTCATCTGGTTTTGGTCACTAGGAATTGTTCCTTAAACTGCCTCTTTCAAATTTTTCAGATGCACTGAACCTATCCTAATGTTATTTCCTTTTCTAACTCTGTCCCAGATTCTTCACTGTTTTCTCTGCAATCCGCATTTTTTCCCCCACTAACATTACTCTTTTGGAAATATTACAGAAGGGTAATACTGTAACTATTTATTAAATATTTCCCATATTCCTGTGAAAGCTTCTCCTGACCTCTGGAAGTATATGTATCCCGGATTGGGAACATAGGTTCTAATCAGCCAGTACCTACTACATGCCGGGCACTGTGCTAGGTACTAGAGATTCAAAGACAAAAGTGAGAGAGTCCCTGCCCTCAAAGATTACAGGGATTACAACACATACAATATTTTTTTCGTTGTTGAGTTGTTTCAGACTCTTTGTGACCCTATCTGAGGTTTTCTTAACAAAGATACTGGAGTGGTTTGCCATTTTCTTTTCCAGCTCATTTTCCAGATGAAGAAACTGAGGCAAATGGGGTTAAGTGACTTGCCCAGGGTCACACAGCTAGTAAATGTTTCAGGCTGGATTTGATCTCATAAAGATGAGCCTTCCTAACTCCAGGCCAGGCACTCTAACCACTGTGCCACCTAGCTGCCCACGTGTGTGTGTGTGTGTGTGAGTATCACCTAGCTACCCCTTGTTTCTCATATATAAAATAGGGATAATAATAGCGCCTACCTTGAAAAGTTGTTGTGAGGATCAAATGAGATAATTTTAAAGCACTTAGCACAGTGCCTGGCACATAGCAAGTGCTATATAAGCAGTAGCTACTACTACTACTACTACTACTACTATTATGTTAATTTGTGGTTTTCTAGGTTAATATGCAGTCTGTAGGGATCCATTTCTAAACACAGGACAGATGTCTATATTCTCATTCTATGAGAGAAGAGATTTGTTCAGATCCCATAGCCACCACCAGCCACTCTTCTAACTGCATTCTAATTCTCTTTGATAATAGGTGATGCATACATGGCATGTGTGGTAACTTTCTGTAGAATATTCACTTAACCAAAATCCTACCTATTTTAGATAAGCAGGAACTTTTGTACCACAATTCTATGTGGATAACTCCCTCTAAACTAGGAGACCCTTCAGAGCCAGAACTATGTTTTATGTGTTTTTATAATTTCTCTGGTGCCTGCCACAGTGCCAGAGCCTTTCTTGCACACAGTAGGAACTTAAGAAATGTTTATTGAGTGACCGAATACCCACAACCAGCTATAGCTGAGGACATAATATGAACTATACAATCAAGTTGCCATATTTCTCCTAGGTGCCAGCTCCACCCCGTATGTCCAGGTCTCCTTTTGAGGCTGGGAGGCTCAGGCAGGGCCCATAGTAAAACAGCCATCCTGTGTATGAGGCTGGCTCTTCTCCATCCAAGTCAGGGAGCTTAGGGATGACCAGGATGGTCTTACACTGGCGCCAGCTTTCAGCCCTTAGAGTTTCCTGAGAATGAAGCTGTGAGTCACCAGGGCAGGTCAGTTCGGTCTCATCGCCTGAGGGAGTGAGACCCCATCGTGTAGAATGGAATCCTTAACCTCGAGGAAAGCAAATGTTCACCCAGGGCCAAGGAAACCACTCTGGGATTTTCCAAAGAGGGAAGGGCTGACTCTTTCTGACAGCAGGCAGCCTGGGGAGGATCTATGGCTCCGGCTGCTGGCTGCTTTCGCTTCTATATTTACCCTCCTTCACCTGAAGAGAACATTGTCAAGCTCTGGAGTGCTGGCTGTTCCCCAGGAAGGAAGCAGGAGGGAAAGGAAAGAACAGGAGGCACTTAGGCACAATTCCAAGCTCAGGGTGCCTGCCTGGGGGCTGCTTTTGGGTTAAGGGGCAGTACAGCTTTGGAACTGTTGCCAGACCCTAACCTTTAACACTTCCACCTGTATCCCTACACCCCCTTTTCAACGAGGAGTTACTAGCAATATACTCTCCAGTCAATAGCATACAAAAACTACTACATAGAATGTGGAAGGAAACTTAATTAAAATCTAGGAAACTTCAGATTTTTTTTCCTTTTTAAAAAAATCTTATTAATTTATTTTGATTTATCAACAATCACTTCCATATGCTTTTGAGTTTAAAATTTTTCTCTACCTTCTTCCTCCCCACCACCCTCCCCAAGACCGCGCACAATCTGATATAGGCTATACATTTACATTCCTATTAAACATATTTTCACATTAGTGGTGTTGTAAGTAAAAATTAAAACCAGTAGGAGAAACCATCAGAAAGAGGAAACAAAACTCAACAGAAGAGAAAAAAATAGCAATTCAGCTTCCATAGTTCTTTCTTTGGATGTGGATAGCATTTTCCATCACGAGGCCTCTGGAGATGTCTTAGATCCTTGTATTGCTGGGAAGGGTTAAATTTATCAATATTAGTCATCACACAACGTGGCTGTTATTGTGTACAATGTTCTCTTGGTTCTGCTCACTTCACTCAGCATCAGACCATACAAGTCTTTCCCAGTTTTTCTGAAGTCAGCCTGTTCATCATTTCTTATAGCACAATAGTATTCCATTACATTCATATACCACAACTTGCTCAGCCATTCCCCAATTGATAGGTATCCTCTCAATTTCCAATTCTTTGCCACCACAGAAAGAGCTGCTATGAATATTTTTGTACATGTGGGTCCTTTTCCCATTTGTGTGATCTCTTTGGGATATAGCCCTAGAAGTACTATTGCTGGGTCAAAGGGTATGCACATTTTTATAGCCCTTTGGGTATAGGAACTTCAGATTTTTTTCAATGATTGACGATGATGATGATGATGATAACTCACATTTAATACAGTGCTTTAGGGTTTGCATTATCTCATTTGATCCTAACATTGATCATGTGAGGAAGGTGCTATTATTATTCCCATGTTTTATAGGAAAAGGGTGAACTGGCATATGGAGGACCAGTCCTTGGAGCAGGCACAGATATTTCTCCACTTGATTTCAGCTCAAGCTACCACCTGACAGAGAGCCGATTTCTGGCCAAGATGACCCAGGGGTGTGACCATCAAAAGTCTTCTAATTCGCCAGAAGAAATGCCGACTCAGGAGTTGTTAAGCTAGAACTCTGTGAGCCTGCAAAAGGGGCAACCTGTCCTTCTCCCAATCTCTTTCCTTTGTGGCTGTGAGGATGAAGGAACCCCCACCCCTTTCCTCCTACCCGGCTATAAGCACATGGCTGCTTCTTTTTTTTTTTTTTCCTTATGTGTTTGTTCTTTCTTGATCGTAGGTGAGTGTATATTTTGAGGTGGACGTGTCCAGGCAGTGACCTGGTGAGTTTAAGAGATCCAGAGGTCCCCTCAGAGGTCCCGCTGGCAGTAGAAGTAGCCATCAGAGAGGTAGTGGCCAATGGTGGTGGTAGCAGCTACAGTAGAAGAGGAGAGACAGTCACCTCCGAATGGCAGCAACTTCCAAGAGCTTGACCTCTCCTGTTGGAGAGAGATGCCTGTAAAGGCCCTGATCTTCAGAGACCAGCAGAGAGAGATTCCTATGGGGAACTTGGTGAGGGCTCCACAAACGGAAAAATGGATTTCCAGGGCCAGGAGTTGAGAAATACCCCTCTGCTATGTGTCTTCTCTACATGCATGCCTCACTGGCATTATGCATTGAGTTTGAGCCCAGTCTTTCCAGGGATTTTGTGTGTGCAAAGGGATCATGTACCCCTGGTTTGGGGGAAAATGTTTTTGTATAACTGTCTATAACACACATCCTCAGGAAATCCCTTTTCTAAAAGTTAATTGATGTTTACAGGGAGCATGCTGGTGGGGGCTTGGAAGTCACAGTACTAGAAACCTAGCCATCTACAGATTTACCCTAGAACCGTGAGAATAGTAGCAGCTATTTCTCTGTGTACAAGAAGTTCTCAACCATTTTTCCTGGATTCTGTGATAGGAAAGGGAGAGTGTGCTTCAAGGAAATCCTGTGAACTGAATGAACAGAAGCTGTGGAACTGGGGTTCAAGTGTCCTCAGAGACAGTACCCTCTGACCTGGACCCAAAGCTTACACTTGGGCCCCAGACATTTAAAAGCGCCTTGCTTCCTCAGTGGGCAGAAGAATTGTAAGCGTTTAGGAAGGGTGAACTTGACAGTGGAGCTAGAGATAGTTACAGAAGCCTGGTGTATATGGTAACCTGTGCCAAGCTAAAATGAGTAATAAGCCTGGACTTATAATTACACATCTGAATATAGTTTGTACCCCCAAACTTCCACACACTGCAGTAAAATAACTTTTGCTCTCTATAAACAGTAGAATGCTCAAGGGCCCTCCTACAATGGAGACAGTAAGGGGTGGGGATGGGGAGGCAGAAGGGAGGGCTACTGCAAGAGACATTTGCGGGGAGGCCAACAGCATGGGCCTTGAAGACTGGGCCAAGTCAAGGGCATGGTCTTGTTAGAGGAAACTCCTGATCCCCTGTGGGTGGGGAGGGTAGTAGAGATTTACCAGAGAGCAGTGGAGGACAAGAAACTGTGGAACCTTCTCTCTGCGGGCTGCCCGGGGCAATGTTTCCTCACCACATTAGCACAAATAGGATCATGGCTCTAGAACTGGAAGGGCTCTTGAAGTTCTAAAACCCCTCATTTGGTGAATGAGGGGGTTAGGACTAGACTAAGGCCGCCCGGGCAATGTTTCCTCACCACATTAGCACAAATAGGATCATGGCTCTAGAACTGGAAGGGCTCTTGAAGTTCTAAAACCCCTCATTTGGTGAATGAGGGGGTTAGGACTAGACTAAGGCCTTGGGAAGGGCAGCTAGGTGGCGCCATAGTGGGCAGAGTGTTGGAACTAGAGTCGAGAAGACTCATCATCCTGAGTTCAAGTCCAACCTCAGACACTTCCTAGCTGTGTGACCCTGGGCAAGTCACTTAACCCTGTTTGCCTCAGTTTCCTCATCTGTAAAATGAGCTGGAGAAGAAAATGGCAAACCATTCCAGTATCTTTGCCAAGAAAACTCCAAATGGGGTCATGAAGAGCCAGACACAACTGAATAATAGCAAAAGGGAAGGGACTTGCCCAAGATAGTAAGCATCAAAGGCAGGTTTTGAACCCAGGTCCTCTGATTCTGGGGCTAGTGTTCTTTCCACTGGGTTGAAGGAGTAAGGAAGGCAGAATTGCTTTCTGCTCTTGCACAGAGTACTTGCCCTCCACACACACACACACACACACTCTCCCTCAGGATTAGTCCACATTCTGAAGTGTTCTACTTAACTGGCCAAGGTAAGAGGGTGAAGAACTGGCTGTTCTCTGAATTTGTTTTGAAACCTCCAATGAATTCCCATTGCTTATTGAATCAAGTTCCAAGTCCACCCTCAGGGCATGCATAATCAACCTAGTCCATTTACCTCCTACAGCTCCCTTTGCTCTGGCCAGCCTGGTTCCCTCACTGCCCCCTACACAAGTCATGCTCAGCTCTGGCCCTCAGCTCTGGCCCCTACAAGGAATGCCTTCACCTCATCCATATGGAGATCTTCCCCAAGATCCAGTTCGATGTTAATCATAAGTCACCTTCCCAAAGCAGTTTGAAGGGGAGTGAGTTTTAGAACTTAAATGACCCTGTGAAATAGGTCATTTGTCATGGGACAACAAGGAGGCTCAGTAAGTAGCTCATTCATTAAATGAGGGGGTTTAGGAGTGGATGGCCTATGAGGTCCCTTCCTGTTCTAGAGTTCAGTAATTTGCTCAAGGTCATGCAACAGCTAAATATCAGGACTGGGAACTGAACCCCTGACACCAAGTCCTGTGACCTTTCCATCTCTTCTATGTAAAGGCCTTTATAACCTAGACTTTTCAGAATTTCCATGGCATGATTGGTCCATACCACACCCTCCTTGCCTTGAGAGAGGTGATCTTGCCTCTCCAACTTGGTCCTTGAAGGTAGAGGAATTGCTTTATGTTTCCTGCATATAGCAGACCTTCAATAAATTAATACATTCTTGTGGATGGGTTGATGGCGGTTACATTACTGTGCCCCTCTGATCCTCCAGCAAGATCCTACTGCTCCCTCCCAGGAAGGGTCTTCTTCCTGGCAGTATGGAGCTGATTCCAGGGACAAGATGGAAGAAGAGGAAGAGGAGTCTCCCCTGCCCCACCATACTTGGAAAGCAAATGCCAGGGTTCTTTCCAATTGCAAAGGGAAGAATGAAGACCAAAGACTGGGAACTAAACTGAGCTGACTCAGGTTGTGTCCACGTGATATCAACACAATAATTTGAAAAGTAAAAAATAAAAACAACCAGTTCATTAAGAGGGAGGGCCAAAAGAGGTAGAGCTCTAGGGTTTTCTTTGGTTCTACTTGGTGCCAAGCTACCAAATAACGGACCTGGATGGTTTGTTGTTTTGTTTTGTTTATCCATCGACTTGACCAGTGTGTTTGACTAGACTGACCCAATCAATCAGCCAGTTGTCTTGGCCTCCTGCAGTTCTGTCCCGAATCCCTCCTGGGTTTTGGCCCCCTGTTGTCCTTGACCACTCCCCTGAGTGTTCTGTCCTTCTTCCCCCATGGTGGTATCCTGTCTGGTCTCTTCTGCCAGGCTCTTTGCTTTCCACATTTACCACAAACAGCTGCCCTTGAGAAATATCCAGAATCTCAGAATTAGAAGGCACTTATGAGGTCATCTAGTCCAGCTTGCACGTCTAAGCACTTACTATGTGCCAAGCACCATGCTAAACACTGAGGATTCAAAATGTAAAAGCAAAATTCCTGCCCTAAAAGAGCTTACATTCTAGTGAGAGAGACAACACCCAAAATTAGAGTGGTGGCCAGGGTGGATAGAGCATTTGGGTCCAAAATTGGAAGACATAGTGAGGCAAGGCAAGACACCACCCATGATGCCACTGGCCCTCTTTGAAAAGAAAGAACAAACAACAGAAAATTACAAGGATGTTAGATGGGATATGGGAGAGTAGATTGGCAGAGTTGATTTGATCGTGGGGTTGAGAGGAATGAAAGGGCACAGTCTAAAGGAAACAAGGCAATTGACAAGAAGATGACCTCCTTGGGACTTATCTGAATTAGTGGAGTGGGAAAGACCCAGGACAGGAAGGCCCCAGGGTGGAAGTTTCTTCAGGAGGGCAAGGTGATTGGTGAGGATCTGACGGCCAGAGAATAAGGAATGCCAGAATCGCCTCTAAAATATTCTCAATGAAAGATTATTCAGCCTCCACTGGAAGACTTCTAGTGATCAGGGATTCCTAAAACAATGGGTCCCACTTTTGGATTGTACTAATCATTAGGAAGTTTTTCCTTAGATGGAACTGAAATTTGCATCTCTGTACCTTCTATCTTTTGTTCTTGATTCTATCCCCTGAGGCTAAGCAGAACCATACTGAGCAAATCTGGTACCTGGGGCAACCCTCAAATTAACTTTTTAAGTCAAATTAAATTGGAATGGGGAGATTTTGGAGAGAGACCTTGCACCCTATTAGGACTTTTGACACAAGGTCCCATGGGCTAAGAGACTCACTGAAATGTTGAGGAGAAATTGAGTGTGTCTGAAGACCCTAGGGCACCATTAGGCTACTGTTTCGGGGTGTGCTGCTATGGGAGAGAGTCAGGTAGGGCTGAGCCAGGCAGGAGATATAGAGAGAATGACTTCTTGTAGCTTCCTACCTTGATTAATTTTTTCTAACTGGATGCTAAACTCAGTTGTTTCTAAGCTTCTGAAGGCTGTTAGCATCCTCTATATTTCAGTGCCCTTGGGGCAAAGCTCTAGTTATCCTATCCTAGTTACAATTTTGAGAATAAGTCTACTTATTCTTCTACTGGATAACCATTTGAATACTGGAAGAACACTATGTCCCTCCTTCCCTCCCCATTCAATTCAACAAGCATTCATTTAAGACTTCTTCAAATTAAATCTCCAGTTCTTTCAAACAGTCCTCATATGGCATGGTTTCCAGTCCTCTCACCATCCTTAGCCCTCCTCTGCACACTCTTTAGTGTGTCAAAATCCTTCCTAAAAGTTGGCTCCCAGAAGGAATAAACCCCCTTGCTCATAATTGCTCTAATGCCACACACCAATTTCAGAATGATTATGATGATCACTTCCCATCTTGAACCACAAGTGCATCTACTCTTGTGGAACATCCCCCTTTTTTGGTGCTTACATCTGGGAAAAGGAACAATGAATGTTACCCTTAATAATAACAGAACCACAACTTATATAGCACTATCTAGTTTAAAAAGCCTCTTCACATATGTTACCTTGTTGGATCATCAGCACATTCTTTAAAGGCAAGAAGAACGAGGGAAGTACAAGTTTTACTTTTCCCTTTTACCAATGAGGAAACTGAGGCAGGGTTAGAACTAGAGCTTAGGTCTTCTGATCCAATCCAGGGATCTTTATATTGTCCCAGTCCACCCTTCATTCATACTGTCCACCCTCCATCCCACTTTTTGAACATTTGAGAAGGAAGGGATCTTATCTTGAAAACATCAGAACAGTTCACTTTTACCAGAAAGGCAGGTGTCTTCTCATAAGAACCTGAGGCTGTCTATGTCCTAAAAAATACACCATAGCAGCCTCTGCTGCTAAGTCCCCTTGGCCCTTCATATAGCTGTAACATAACTGTGAAGAGGAATGAATATCTCTGTGGATTACTATTGAAGCAAAACAGGTGACATAGTAGCTCTCAATTCCTAGACTTCTAAAAGAAGGCACCTTAGAGATCACTTACTCTCACCCTCTCAATTTACAGAGTGGGAAAATGAAGCCCCAAATGGGGAAATGACTTACTCAAGGCCATATGGGTAATTACTGAGAGAACTACTTAATATGGTAGTGTTATATCTTAAACACCTTTCCCAGAGTTGGTTTTATTCATCCATTCATTCAAAGAATGTTTATTAGGTGCCTGCTGTATACCAGGTGCCGGGGATGAAAAGGAAAAAAAAACAATACATAAAATATCTTTAAAACCACTTCTCCACTCTTGGGGTGATGTATATTAGAGGAAAGGCCAGGGAGAATGTCTTCCATAAAGGACAGTAGCAACAATATTTCCACATACTTTTTCATAATGTTTGTCACAAGCACTGAAATACTTCTACCACTAATATAATAGACAAAAAATAACCTTAGAGATTCCAAGCAGGGGAGGACCTGTAGTCTAAAACTGAAGATCCAAGTTCTACTCTCATTCTGACTCTCTTTGACCTTTGGCAAGTTTTTTTCACTCTCAGGACCATAGTTTCCTCCTCTGGAAATTGTCATGATTAGACTAAATGATTTTTAAGGTCTTTCCAGTCCTGACATTCTAAAAAAATGGAGCATTCCTTAAAATGCTAAGCAGTATCTATCTAAAACCATTAGCAAGCATTATCTGTAATAGGGATAAGCTAGAAACCTTCCCAGTAAGACCAGGGGTGAAGCAAGGATGTCCCTTATCACCACTATTATTCAATATAGTACTAGAGATGTTAGCAATAGCAGTAAGAGGAGAAAAAGAAATGGAAGGAATTAGAACAGGCCATGAGGAAACAAAACTATCACTCTTTGCAGATGATATGATAGTATACTTAGAGAACCCTAGGGAATCAACTGAAAAACTACTTGAAATAATGAACAACTTTAGCAAAGTTGCAGGATATGGGATAAACCCACTCCTGACATTCTAGAACCATAGAGAAAAGTAGCCTTATCTAGTAGAAAGAAAGCTGGAGTTCGGGTTAGGAGAGTCTTGGGCACAAATTCCAACTTTTGCACTTTCTGGCTGTGTTACTAGGAGGTAGCTAGGTGGTGCAGTGGTTAGAGTGCTGGACCTACAGTCAGGAAGACCTGAGTTCAGATGTGGCCTCAGACACTTAATAGCTGTGTGACCTTGCTTTGTCTTGGTTTTCTCCACTGTGAAATGGGGATAATAATAGCACTTACCTCCCAGTATTGTTGTGAGAATCAAATGAGTTAATACTTGCAAAGCACTTAGCACAATGCCGGCACATAATAGGTGCTATATAAATGCTAGTTGTTATTATCGTCATTGTTCTTGTTGGCAAGTCATTTTAGTTCCCTGATTTTCCATTTTCTCATCTGTAAAATGGGAATAATGATATTCATACTACGTACCTTGCAAGGTGGTTTTGAGGAACGTACTTTGTAAAAGTGATGTATGAATAGGAATTGTAATCAGCATAGTAGGTGACTGACCTATGAGGGTGTAGTCTTGGCATGCACAGGGGACATGGCCTGATGCCAACCTACTTGAATGCTTGAGGAACCAGCCCCTGGAGGTCCCCAACCTACTGCTTAAGGTAGTGGGGATGTAAATGAGAGTGGAAATCACCCACGCCCCAGTTTCTATCCCTTAACCTTACCTGCCCTACTACTTCCTAACTCTTAAACTGTAGCCCTAGGCACATTAAGATATAGCTCTCCATTTTCGACCTCTCTGGCCTTCATTTTTTGCTGTCTGCAGGATGTCTCCTCTTGAATGTACTTTTGGTATTTAAAACTTAACCTGAAGGTAACGAGTAATTATTAAACCCATACTATGTGCCAGGCACTGTGCTAAGCACTGGGGATACAAAGAAAGGCAAAAGACCGTCTCTGCCCTCAAGGAGCTTACAGTCTAATGAGAGAGACAACATGCAAACAACCTTGTACAAATAAGCTACGTACAGGTTTAAATGGAGATAGGCATTTATTGGTGTGGAGAACGCTGGGCTAGGCTAGAGGTCAGGAGAACAGGACTATAGTCTCATGTCTGAACCTGGCTAATTCACATGATGTCTCCAGGCCTCAGTTTCCTCAGTAATAATAATAATAATAGCTAACATTTATATAGCATGTACACTGTGCCACACACTATTAAAAAGTACTTTATAAATATTACCTCATTTGATCCTCACAGCAATCCTGATGAGGAAACTGAGGCAAACAGAGGCTGAGTGACTTGCCCGAGGTCACCCAGTTAATAAGTATCTGAGGCTGTATTTGAATTTGGGTCTTCCTAACTCTAGGGCCAGTGCTATGTCTGCTCTATCACCTTCGTACTCAGCTGGCAGATGAAGGGATTGGACTTTTTCCCCCAAGACACCTTCAAGTTTAATGAGGCTGGATGACAACTTGTGGGGTATGTTGTAGTGGGAATTCCTTTCAGGTATGGACGAGATGGCTGCAGTAGTCCCTTCCCAAATCTGAACACTCTGTGAAGCCCTCCTCTCCCTGACAAAGCTGCCCTGTGTGCCTCCTGTTGCCCAGTTCCTTGGCCTCCTCTCCCTCTCCCCCAACTCCCTACCACTCTCAAGCAGAGAACCTTGGAGCTATTTTAGACTTTACAGTGGCAGACCCTGTCAGAGGAAAATCTGAGGTCCTGGCTCCAAGGTCTAGGGTCTGACCATTGGGAAAAAAACCACCTTCCTTAGAAGGTATGAAGGTCACTGCCTTGGTCTTGAGTACATCTCAATCCGGTTTACCCAATACCACTTTTCTGGACCCCACGATGACAGTGAGTGGTCAGAAGATCCATCACCAGGGATGGGTTTCCTGTTGACAAATGCCAGCTTGTGGCATTGGGTTGTGGTTATGGTCAAAAAGAGCACCTATCTAAAAATGGACCCCTTTTGCTCAGAAGATCTGGAGTGTGTGTGTGTTTTGTGTGTGTGTGTGTGTGTGTGTGTGTGTGTGTGTGTGTGTGTGTCTTTGAGTCATCACTGTTTCCTTCATGCGGAAAAAAAAAACCCAACCCACTTCCCTCCCCCCTCCACTGTTTTCCCCTACACAACCCCACACGTCCTACAAGCCCCTCAGCTATGAAAAATCTGGAGTCTATTCAGTCCTAGGCCTCCTCCCCCAAATTGACAGCTCAACTTTCCTGGCAGAATCCATAGGGTGGCCAAGACGTCATCATGGGAGCCAGTGTGTTTATTGGTTAGAGCAGAAGGAGTTAGTACTTTTATGTTTTGTTCCTAGCTCACTGTGTGGCCTTAGGCGAGTTATTTGACCTCTCCATGCTTCTGTTTTCCCAGCTGGAAAAAAAAGGACCATAATACCATTCTTCTCAACATTTATTTTGGCAATGAATTTGAAACAATGGAAAGAGCATTCATTGGCTTTTGGGTCAGAGAATCTAGGTTCAAATCGTGTCCCTAAAGTTCATTACGTGTGTGACCTTGGGTAAGTCACTTAACCTCCATGGGCCTCAATTTCCTCATCTTTAAGGGGGTTGGACTAGATGGACTAGAGGTCCCTTCCAACTCTAGAGCTATGACTGGTTATCCCTTACTAAGTGCTTACTAGATAGTGGAGTGGATGACCAAGAAAGGGCATAGAATCCAGAAGGATCCTTAAAGATCATCTTGTTCACAAACTCTCACTTTACAGATGAAGAAACTGAGGCCAGAAGCATTAAGTGCCACACAGGAAGCAAAGCAGAGCCAGAATTAAAAAAAAACAAGGTCCCTCAACTCCTGACTCAGTGTTCTTTCCATTGTGGCATGTAACCAGAGGACAGATTGGCATTGGTTTAGCACAGCAAATTAAACATACAGTCTGGAATGGGGTCGGGGTACAGGGCAGCTGTGACCAGCGCTATCAAAACCCACATTCCCACATTTCAATTCTGTCAGCCAGTATCTCATGCTGGGGACTAAAATGGTTCTGTTCTATGATATGTGTTTAACATTCTGCAAGTTTTATTGCAATCTCTGCCCATTTCTCCCGCTTGTTCTCTGAGCAGTTCTGTTCTATCTCTACCAAATGAAAAACAAGAGGAAGGGACCTTCAGTTGCAACAAGAGATCCTTAAACATAATCTAAGGGAAGAACTTCTGGAGATAGCAGGCTAGGTTGTGAAATCTGTAGGAGTAGGCACTTCCAAGAAGATACCAAGGACATACCCATTTGTCTGGGATGGTTTTGGAGACAGGGTGCTTGGAAGGATGACCCAGGCAAAGCAGACTAGGAAGGGGTATTTCTTTGTTGACTTCCCATTCTAAGCCTCCATCTTGTTGACAGTGGACTGAAATCTCTCTAACTTAAGTTTTGATCCCTATTAAATGCAAATACATTTTGGAAGATTACTATTTTAAGCTGTTTATTACTCATTTATACCTGTGGGTAAATGAATTTCAGGTCCTTTCCTGAAAGCAAATTCTAGAAAGGGGGTTGGCAAGCAAGGGTGAACTAGGCACTTTATAGGAGAGAGAGATGAGCATTGAGCCACACCAGTACAGGGGTAGGGTGGGGTGAGGGTAAAAGGTACAAAATAGAAGAGTGAGGGTACTTCAAAATTACACTGAGGACAATGGGGCCAGATACCCATCTTGAATTCCTTTCCCCCTCAATAATAGGAGTGAGGCAGTGAAAGAAGTGGAAGGACAAGGGATTGTAATCAAAGAGGGAAATTCCAGAGTTAAAGGACATGAGATGGTATAGTTTTGTGTGATATTGAGGTCTAAGGTATGACCACTTCTGTAGTAGCTGAGATTGAATGGAGATGAAAGTCATAAGAATTAAGGAGATGGTAGAACTGGGAGATTATGCTGTTTATAGGTCATCAGTATGAACATTAAATCACCAAGGATGAGGTCACAGGTTGGGATGGAGAGAAAGACCATAACTCATCGAGAAAGGAGTATGTGGGGGGTGGGGGGGAACTGACAGATGACAGCAACAAGGATATGGATGGAATGAGATCAACAGATGGAATTAACTTCAAAGGAAGAGAGGATGATGAGGGATGGTGGCAGAGGGGGGTTCTGGAAGTTAATCAAACAATCAATCAATAGACATTTATTAAGCACCTACAACGTCCCAGGTACTGTGCTAACCACGGGAAGTGGTATTAAGGAGTAAATGCCATATTAACTCTTCCTCCCAGCCTAGGATGTATGTGTGGTGGTGGTGGTGGTGGGCAGGCCAGAAGATGGTGAAAGGAGAGGATCATTGCTGGAGAGGGTGACAAGGAAGAGATGACTTCAGGTAAAAGCCAGGTTTCTGACAGCAACAGAAGATGGAAAGAGTAAAAGGGGAAGACTTCTAGGATGGAGAAGAATTTGTCAACCACAGGTTTCCGGAGAGCATAATGGAAGGAGAAGGAAGAAAAGAAGAGGGACCAGAAATGGGTAGACCTAAGGCCAATGGAGATAAAAGTGCCAAGAGTTCAGTGGAGAAGGGCAAGAGGGGACTGTAAATTACAGAGATTAGGGGAGCAGAATGTCAAAATATGTTAGCCATAGAGCAGGAGAAATACCAAGTATGGTGCTAGTGTTCAGCAAGGGAATAAGCATTTATTATTGAGTGGATCTCTCTTTTGTCCCCATCACAGCATATCTTATCACACTTATGTATGTACATTTCAACACCACCTCTAGAATATAAACTCCTTGAGGGCAGGAAGATAAGATAGTCTGTGTGGTACAATCAATCAACCAATCTATCCATCCATCTATAAGCTTTTATTAAGCCCTTGCTGTGTGCCTGGCAGTGCACCTTAGAATTGGGGATACAGAAAATGGCAGAGCTCTCCAGCATCTTTGCCAAGAAAACCCCAAATGGGGTCATGAAGAGTCAGACACGACTTAACAACAAAACCGTTTGGTTAAGAGCTACCTCGGTTTGGGAAGAGCTATGTCCATGCAGTCTATGTTAGAGTTGTTTAACTGTGCTTGCTTTTACCCCTATTACCTCTCTGGGGTCAAATAATATATACAGTTAAACCATGACTGTATGAATAACTTCACTATGCCATACTCACATGACTGAGGTTCATTAAAGCACAATACAGAAGTGGAAGGGAGCTGAGCAAAGAGACTAAATAAAATCCACGTAAACTATACCTCTACGCTAAAGAGTCAAGTATTGCTACCTTTGAATGAGCTGAAGATAACAATAATAATAATAATAATAATAATAATAATAATGATTATTATTATTGCCAGCATTAATGTGGCACTTAGCTGTTCAGTTGTTTCAGTTGCGTCTGACTCTTCATGACCCATTTGGGGTTTTCTTGCCAGAGATACTGGAAGTGGTTTGCCATTTTCTTCTCTAGCTCATTTGATGGATGAAGAAACTGAGGCACAGAGGGTTAAGTGACTTGTCCAGGGCCACACAGCTAGTAAATGTCTGAGCCAGATTTGAACTCAGGAAGATAAATCTTCCTGATTCCAGGCCTGGTGCTCTATTGTGACTGAGTAAAAAAAGCCTGGCTCTGTTTCCTTCTCTGTCTTTTCTATCTCTTTATGTTTCTATCTCTATCCCTGCCTCTCTCTTTATCTCTGTCTGTCTCTTGTCCCTATCTTGTCTGTTTTTTTTCCCATGTCTCTTTATGTCTGTCTCAGGGAGGGAAGCAGGGTCAGAAATGTGGTTAACTGGGGGGGGTTCAGAGAAGTGGTCCTAGGTCAGGGATGCTTTTGAATCCATCCCTTCATCCCTTCTCTCCTGGAGAACTTGCTTCTCATGCTGACTCAGACTTTCATCTCCCTTTGGGATCCGCTTGCCTTTTCATAAACAGACTGGGCATTTTTCTTGGCCAGGCACTGCTGCTCATAGCCCAGTGGATTGTGCCCTTTAAATGTCTACTCCCAGGTGATTTGGATCAGGATATACCAGGAAGTTGGTTTTTCGATGCTGGAGTCAACATGTGGGTGTGTAAACACTGACCAATTTCACTGTCGAGTCAACTGCTTTTAAATGGGGACTTTCACATGCGTCAGACCTTTCAAACTAACATAATATTTAAACAGAAATCTATTTCCCCTTCTAGGACCAGCAGCCAGGACTGATGATATTCCTGTTCCAACCGGAGGCTTCCCCCTTTCATTCTTGTAACTAGCTTCCTCCAGGGTCACAACTGGGGTGAATGAGGTCATAATGTGGAGGGCATGATGTCATCCCCTATTCTGGGTCTCAGTTTACCTAACCATCCTATTGGTGAAGTCCAGTTTATAAAAAGACCTTTATGCAGCTCAGACCCTGGATGGGCCAGACTCTCTCTATGATTTCATTACAACTTAGCAAGGGCCCCACCCCACCCCAGGGCTGACCCTAGGCTGATTTATAGTGGCACCTAAACTCTTTGAGGGCATGAGCTATCTCTTTTGAAGGGGAGATGGATTGCTTTTGAGGGAGATTGTTTTCTATCTCCAGGCACAGTGCTTGGTACACAGTAAACACTTCATTAATGTTATTGAATTGATCTGAATTATGATGCGACAGAGTGTACCTTGTGGGCAGCTAGGTGGCAAAGTGGGTAGAACTCTCAGCCTGGAATCAGGAAGACTCATCTTCCTGAGTTCAAATCTGGCCTCAGACACTTATTAGCTGTGTGACCCTGGGCAACTCTGCTTCCAGTTGGTGGCTATGCTATTCTCCTGCCTCTTGAACTCTAGCCACCATCCAAAGGATGTAAGGTGGGGTCCCATTCTCTCAAGGTCTTGTTCTCAGCTAGTTGTCAGCTCTGTGTATGGAAGTATATCTGATCTGAATGAACACTTCCTGAGGTATTTACATTTTAATAGTTAAATGTGTAGAAATCTGAAAAGCCCTTTAAGACCCTGAAATTAAGTTATAATGATAGAATGAATTTATACCACTACTATTGTTGTTGTTCAGTCCTGTCCAACTCTTCATGACCCCATGGACCACAGCACACCAGGCCCTTCTATCCTCCACTATCTCTGTCTTTCTGTCCAAGTTTGTTGTTTCTATGACACTGCCTATTCATCTCATCCTCTGCCATCCCCTTTTCCTTTTGCTTTCAATCTTTCCTAGCTTTAGGGTCTTTTCTAGTAAGTCTCATCTTTTCATTTATGTGGCCAAAATATTTCATTTTCAACTTCAGTATTTGACCTTCCAGTGAATAGCCTGAATTGATTTCTTTAACTATGACTGATTTTATCACCTTGCTCTTCAAGGGACTCTGAAAAAGTCTCCTCTAGCACCACAGTTAAAAACATTGATTCTGTAGCACTCAGCTTTCCTTATAGTCCAGCTCTCCCAGCCATACATTGCTACTGGAAAAACCATAGCTTTGACTATGTGGACCTTTGTTGGCAAGGTTATGTCTCAGCTTTTTTTTTTTTAGTATGCTGTCCAGTGTTGCCATAACTTTCCTTCCAAAGAGCAAGCATTTTTTAATTTAATAAGTACAGTTGCCGTCTGCAGTGATCTTTGAGCCCAAGAATATAAAATCTGACACTGCTTCCATTTCTGCTCCCTCTCTTTGCCAGGATGTGATGGGACCTGTTGCCAAGATCTTCATTTTTTTAATGTTAAGCTTGAACTTGTTTGTATTTTCTTCTTTTACCCTCATCAAGAGGCTTCTGAATCCCTCTTTACTTTCTGCCATCAGAGCGGTATTATCTACATATCTGAGATTGTTGATATTTTTCTGGGCAACCTTCACTCCAGTCTTTGAATCATCCAGCCTGGCATTTCACATGATGTACTCTGCATATAAATTAAATAAATAAGGTGACAATTTTAATAGTTAAATGTGTGGAAATCTGAAAAGCCTTCAAGATCCTGGAATTAAGCTATAATGATAGAATGAACTGATATTTCTGGCCAAGGTCTTCTTAATATATTATTGTCCTTTGACCCATCTATACCATTAGTATACTATATCTCAAAGAGATCAAACAATGAAAAAAAGGTCTTACATGTACAAAAATATTTGTAGCTGCTCTTTTTGTAGTGGCAAAGAATTGGAAACTGAGAGTGCATCCATCAATTGGTGACTGATTGAACAAGTTATGGTAAATGAATGTAATAGAATACTATTGTGCTGTAAGAAATGATGAAGGGGATGGCTTCAGAGAAACCTGGGAAGACTTGTTTGAACTGATGAAAAGTGATGCAAGCGGTGAAGTAAGAACAACTTATACATTGATAAGGGTGTAAAAATAAACAATTTGGGGGGCAGCTAGGTGGCGCAGTGGATAGAACACCAGCCCTGAAGTCAGGAGGACCTGAGTTCAAATACAGCCTCAGACCAAAACTTGACACTTACTAGCTGTGTGACCCTGGGCAAGTCACTTAACCCCAACTGCCTAAAAATAAAAAAAAAATAAATAAATAAAATAAAAAATTCGGACTTGAGAAATTTGATCAACACAATGACCAACCATGATTGCAGAAGACTGATGAATAATGCTGCCCATCTCCTGACAGAGAAGTGATAAATATGAAGAGCCAAGACATACCTTTTTGGACATGACCAGTATGGGAATTTATTTTGCTTGACAATGCTGGTCCTTCTCAATTTTAATGCTTTCCCTCTGTTGATTATCTCCAGTTTATCCTATATAGATATTAGTCGTGCATGGTTGTTGGCATGTTATCTCCCCAGTTGAAGTGAGCCCCATGGAGCTGGGGACTGTCTTTTACCTTTCTTTATATCTCTAGCATGTAGCTCAGTGCCTGACATATAATAGGTGCTTAATAAATGCTTTTTGAATGAATGACTGTGCATATTTATTACAAGGGTCTTGTTTTTCTTTTCTTTCTTTTTCTAGTGGGATCAGAGAAAATTAGGAGGGAGAAAAAAATAAATGCTTAATAATTTTTAAAAATTTTAATTAAAAAGAATTATAATTCCTATTTCTGAAGCACTTTAAAGTTTACAAAGTCCTTTCCTCACAACACCAGGTAATGGTAATATTATTCTCATTTTTCATATGAGAATGTGTGGATTACCCAAGCAAGATCATGTAGCTAGAGCTGGGACTCACCAGGTTCCTAGGTCACATGCTCTTTCCCTGCCTTACTTTTATTTTTTTGTTTTTTTCCTAGGGACCTCCCTTCCTTAGATATCCCTCTAAGTATGGACCACCCAAAGATCAACATCTCAAAACAATCACCCTCTTCCTGATTCAGATCACACCTCGTAGTTCATTTATTCATTCAACAAACATTTGCAGTGTGCCTTTTATGTGTAAGGCCTTGTGTTAGAGACTGTGTGAAGGATACTCCCCTCCTCCCTCAGAAAGAAAGAAAGAAAGAAAGAAAGAAAGAAAGAAAAAGAAAGAAAGAAAGAAAACATCAACTTGCTCTCCAGGAGCTCCCTCTATCAGTAAGGAAGGAAGGAGAGCCCTGGTAATGAATGAGCGAGGTCTAGAGTAGCATACCAGGGCTAACATAATTTCCTCACTGATTTACCTAGCTCATTAAAATAAGACAAGTTAGAAGTATACTCAGCGGCTGGCCCCATCCTTTCATCTTCAAAGCCCTTCCTAAACTCAAACCAAATTAATCCTTACAACACCTCCTGGTTCCATAGGCAAATATTTATCTTCATTCATATCCAGACAAACTGAGACACACACAGGCTGAAATGAATGTCTCAGGGTCAGGGAAATGGAGTGTCCGAAAATTCTGGCTCTCCAGATGCCCCTGGAAGTGTCAGCTAACTAAGTCTTCAGGGAGCAGAGGCATTCTTCCTGTAGGCTTGCAGGAATCTGAGCTAAAAGGGAATTTAGAGATCACTCATTCTCACCCTTTCCTCCCCCCCCCCCCAGACATTTTTATAGAGGAGGATAAACTACAGTTCAGTGAAGGAAAGGAAATTCAATTCAATACAGTGGAAAGAGTATACTGGCTGAGGATTCAGGGGATCTGAGTTTGGTTCTAGCTCTACTGCCATGTTCCTGTCACTGGGATCCCATATAAGTCACTGGGGTTACAAAGATAAAAATCAGATGGTACCTAACCTCAAGGAGCTTTCATTGTCCTGTGATCGAGAGCGGAGGGTTGGGAAATGTGCCACTGCCCAGTATTGGAGTGTCATGGGGACCATTCTGACCATGGTGAACACTGAGAGCCCTAGCATCCGGTTGAGTTTGGCCTCTACAACTCTCTCAAGCAGTTCTACCCCATGGGATCTGAGCATGAAGGCATTGGGAGCTGTCTCCTGGCAGGCCGCACCACAAGGGCATTGGCAGTGGGCAGAGTCCAACCCACAGATGCGGTGATGGTACATTTCCAGGACCAGGCTTGTGCGGGTGGCAGCCAGAGGCAGCAGGGCACAGTGGATGCCTCTAAGACGGTTACCCTAGAGGAGGGGCTTCAGGGCCTATGGAAAGGAGCTTCATCCAGTGTCTCCCACAATGCTATTGTCAGCTGTGCTGAGTAGGTAACCTACGCTGTCATCAAAGATGCCCCCCTGAAGGTCCACCTCCTGACTGGTGACCTTCCATGCCACTTCACATCAGCCTTTGGGGCTGGCTTCTGCACCACCATTATTGCCTCCCCCATGGATGAGATATGTGTGCCCTCACTATGCTTTGGAAGGAGGGACCCCAAGCCTTCTACAAAGGGTTCATGTCTTTTTTCCACTTGGGCTACTGGAATGTAGTGATGTCTGTCATCCACAAGCAACTGAAATAGGCTCTGATGGACATTCCTGCTTCCTAGGAAGCTCTTTCCTGAGCCCTCTCCTGCTAGCTTTCCACCTTATACCCCATCCTGCCCCTCCTTCCTCCCACTTTTCCCCTATTCCTCTCCTCCCCTGCCTCACCACTAAAGAACCCCCTGCCCCTTCTAGAGTTCGCTCCACTTAATGCTTCTCCAGCCCCATTCCTCTACCATTGCAGCCTCACTCAATTCTCAAACTCCTTGCTTCTAACAAAGCCAGACTAGGATCCAGAAAAAAAAAAATCCCCACTCCTGACACTCCCCACCTGTGTGACTTTGGGAAAGTCAAAATTGGGGAAAAACTGAGTCTTTATCGCCTCATCTGTAAAATGGTCTATGAGGAGGGGGGAACCTGCGGCCTTGAGGCCACATGTGGCCCTCTCGATCCTCAAGTGTGGCCCTTTGACTGAATCTAACTTGGATTCAGTCAAAGGGCCGCACTTGAGGACCTAGAAGGCCACAGGTTCCTTACCCCTGGACTCTAGTTAGCTTCTGAGGTCCCTTTTAGCTCTACAGCTATGTTCCTGTGATCCCCTACAGGTCACTGGGAATACAAAAATAAAAATCAGATAGCCCCTCACCACAAGGAGCTTCCATTATCCTATGATGGAGAGAGGAGGGTTGGGAATATGCACAGAAGCTAGGGAGTGATGAAGGCAAAACAGAGAATTGGACAAAGTTTTCCGAGAAAATTGGAAGAGGAGGGAATGCTCTGGGCTGTGGGGGAAGGCAAAGGAAAGGTTCCCTGGGTAGGCCTGGGCCAAGGTCACACATAGGTAACAAGGAGCAGAGCCCTGGCTTAGGTCTTCCTTCAGATTCCAAAGGGCCCCCCCCTCCCCCACCCCTTTCCATTACACGGCCCTATCCTCTCTCCTCTTTTATGAAAGCAAGGCCTTTTGGAAGTTCAGAAGAATTAGATTTCTTTAATAGCAACCTGCAGGAAATACATTAAAAACACATTCTATCAGTTACAAATCTTAATGTCACCAGTCAAGGATGAGGGAATTAAAGTCAGGGCCCAAAATACATATAGTCAGCAACTCTGGGGCAAGGGCAGAAAGGATTTATAGAGTGCGAGGTCTGGACGTCTGGAACTAGGCGTGCTGAGCTCTGGGCTGAAATGGAAACAGGGCTGGTTTCAGGCTAGGGCGGGGGGAGGTCATCCACATCGATTCAATCATTGTTTCCCATTTATTCTCAATGTAAATAATTTTTGAAATGTTCCTAAGGCAGGGTTCTGGTTTGTAGCATGGAGACTGAATTCATTAAGGTGAGCTGCTGTCGGGGGCATTTTGAAAAAATCCACACAAAGAAAAGCAAGATCTTTAAAAAACAAGTTCCCTCCCTAACCTCAGTCCCCTCTGCCCCAGCCCCCAGACCAATCCATTAAACCCTGAACACATCTCTAAGCAGAACGCTGGGTAAGTTGCCCAGAGCAACAAAGTCTTTGCCCAGGGCACCAATATCAGGGGGCAACTTCCAGCCTGTGGTGGCCACTGCTTTTGAGCCCTCCCAAAGGGGAGGCTTTGTTCCTTCTCTCAAATTTTCCCTCTCGTTGACTTGTTACTCTTTTCTCTGGCCCCACTCTGTTTGGGACAGATCATTTCGTCTCCTAGCCCAAACCCCCCTACATTGCTGTCTTCCGTGATACCACCTCCTTCCCTACCCACCTCCAACTGATATGCCCCAGGGGCAAAAATTTCTGGTCATGGCTTTGATCTCCCGTCTGTACAGGGAAAATAAAGGTGAGGCCCGATCGATGGTTCACCGGGGAATCTGCAGAGAATGGACAATCTGGATAATTAAAATGTTTTCCCCCATTTTGTCAAATCTGGAGTTTATTCGGTCTACCAAAAGTCAAACTTCAAACAGAATGGGGAGGGGGGGGTGTCTAATTTTCCCCCTACCATAGGTAAATTGCTCAGGGAAGTCCAGGGCACATACAATCATCAGCTTTGTTCACAGGTGCTCTCAGACGAGTGCTCTGTGCACCCTGGCTGATTAAGGCAAATGATGTTTTAAATTAGGACCTGGAAATAAGTGTTGCCTTCAAGAAATAAAACATCCCAACTCAATGAGCAGAGGTCAGACCTAGGTTCTTAGCTACTAGCCTTCCTCATCACAATAATTCAGTAAAGCATTTCCATTGCCCCGACCCTGGCCTTCCTGGAATGTCTGTGTAGCTCTCCTTTAATGTGGGTATGTGGAGAGGGAAGTAGGGGGGAGGGGGAGGAATGAGGGTTGCTTCCCTTAGAATGACAAGCCAGAGCTGGAAGAGATCAGCTAGTCCAGCGCCTTCATGTTACAAATGAGGAAACTGAGGTCCAAGGGAAGTGACTTACTCGTGGTCACACAGACGGTTTTAAGCAAAGCCAGGATGAGAACCCCAGTTTCTAGATTCCCAGGCCACTGATTTTTCCACCACACCCCCCTTTCTACTAAGCTGCCTCCAGCCTCATCTAAGTCACTGATTCTGAGAACCCCAAAGCTTTGGCTTTGCACCCTAAATAATGAAAGAAGACCAGC
This sequence comes from Phascolarctos cinereus, assembly GCF_003287225.1. NCBI lineage: Eukaryota > Metazoa > Chordata > Mammalia > Diprotodontia > Phascolarctidae > Phascolarctos > Phascolarctos cinereus. The sequence continues at coordinate 242,092,444 of NW_027555958.1, forward strand.
CACCCATTGGCAAAGACCTTGTATTACTGCATTACTGTTGGTCGTGGTGTCCTGAGTTTGAATCCTGGGTCTTACTTTGGGAATGGGGTACAGGGGAAAGAGAGCTTGTTTGGGAGTCTGAGGAAATGAGTTTGAGTCTTTTAGCTTTGCTATTTAATTACTTCAATCTCCGGCCTGCCACTTCACTACTCCTCAAATTCAGGGTTTGGATTAGATCAGCTCTAAGTTCTGGATCCTGTGATTCATTCTCTTTTCAAAAAACGTATTGCTATCTTTTGTTTTCACATCACCTTCAACTTGGGACACATCTCTCTTTCCTCCCCTACCCAGGAAGCCATCCCTTGTAACAAAGAATAAAAAAGAGGAGCAGGGAAAGAAACCAGTTCAGCAAAATCAACTGATTAATCAACCGAGTCTGATAGCATGGTCATTATCATTATGCTCTATAATTATAACAAGTAGGCAACTAGGTGGTGCAGTGGATAGAGTGCTGGATTTGGACTCATGAGACCTGACACTAGGTGGGTGACTTACCGATTGTGTTAATCTTCTTCAGCCTCAGTTTCCTCATCTGTAAAATAGGGATAATAATAGTATTCACCTCACAGAGCTGTTGTAAGAAGCAAATGAAATGACACAGACTTTAAATAAAGCACTATATGCATGCTAGTTGTTATTTTTCAGTGTTTAGTTTGTGGTTTTTTGTCCTTTCCATTCACACTGTTATAGTTGTTAAGTTGTTTTCCTGAGTCTGGTCCCTTTACTTGAAATCATTCCATTTCTTCCCATGCTAGAATTCTTCATATTCATTTTTTCCTATGGTTTAATAATATTCAGCATTCAATTACATTCATGTACCAGAATTTGTTGTGTCATTCTCCAAACAATGGGCATTGACTTTGTTTCCAATTCTTTGCTACTTTGCAAAGATGTGCTGCTATTTTGGTATATATATATATTATATATAATACACACACACACACATATATATATATGAGACCTTTCTTTCTGTCTTTGACTTTTTACTTGGGAAATAGATCTAGAATTAAAATGGTCAAAGGATATAGACTTTTTAGTCACCTTTAAAAAAACAACCATAATTCCAAATTTCTTCTCAAAGTGGTTAGAACAGTATACAGTTCAACCAACAATGCATCAGTGTGCTTATCTTTCCATAGTCCCTTGAATATTAACTATTCCCATTTTTGTCATCTTTACCAATTGTTCTGATTTACATCTGCCTTATTATTAGTGACTTGGAATAATCATTAATATGATTTTTAATAGTTTGCAATTCTCCTTTTGAGAGCTGTTCTCCACAGCATGCTCTCTGTTCTCCAGTTATTGTCATGTCCCTCCTATAAGAACCTTGGAATCTGCTCCCTGGTCTGATAGGTGAGCTTTAAATTTATCCAGCCTAAGCCCGGGTCTCTTTGCACCATGCTCCCCACCTACTTCCATTAGGATATAAGCTCCTTGAGGACAGAGACTACCTCAATTTTTGTCTTGTATCGTGACCACTTAACACAGAGTCTGACATATAGTAAGCACCTAAATGCTCTGTCTGTCTATCTCTATCTCCCCATCTCTATTTGCTATAATCACTTATCTATTGGGGGATGGTTTTTCATCTTATATTTATTTGTGTAAGTTCCCTATATATCTTCAGCAGCAGAAATATTTGATGCAAAGATTTTCGTTCTTATCAACTGCTTCCTTTCTTATCCTACTTGCATTGATTTTGTTAGTGCAAAAGCTTTTCAGTTCCTGTGATCTATTCTTGTCCCCTGAACCTGCATGTTAGAATTTAGAGAGGGTCTTTTCCTGTATTTTCCTCTTCCACAAAGCTTTCCTTTGTTCTGGCCATTCATATTGACATCTATTGTAATTATGTTCTATACCGTATAGTTTAAGTTGATCACAGACCTACATAGTATTTCTTTGGTTTCTATGTCATTCCATTGGCTTCAAAATGTTTTCAGATGTTTTGGTCATAGTCTATTATGTTTAGTTCATCTCTAATTATTTCTTGTATTGAATCAATACTTAATTTTTTTTCAGTATGTGTCCCTGCCCCTGGCATGTACAACCCGGTTGGAGAGATAAAATATGTATATATCTATGTGTGTGTATATATGTGTGTGGATGTATTCAATCAATACTTAATTATTTTAGCATGAATCCCTGCCCTTAGCATGTACAATCTGGATGGGGAGATAGGATAGGTGTTTATGTATATGTATATATGTGTGTATATGTGCATGCATACATATGTACACACATACATTACACACACATATATGTATGTACACACCTATAAACATCTATACACACTCACATATAAATGGATACATGTATATATATATTTATACGTGCATATACATGTAGATATATACATTATTCTTATATAAATATAAGAAACAATTAGAGATGATCCAAGCGTTAAACAATATGGTGCATAACATTTTTACAATATGTATTACATATTGTAAATACATATTACAATATGTATATACATATATATAATATATAGTATCTGTGTGTGTATCACACATATACAGCTAAATGAGTTGGTCAGAAGCCCTTTATTAATCACCTCCTTGTTTGCTTACAGGAGAGGCAAAATATTGTGCCTTGTTTACTGAGAAGTAATAGCTGTTCTGAAGGAATACAATCTTCATCGCCATTTTGAATCAAAACATCCTGACTTAAGCAAATTGGATACCAATGAAAAACAAATCAAAGTATCCAAATTGTTGAAAAATCTCAATAGGGAACAATGGTTTTCAAGAAAGTAAACTCAGAAAATGAGGTTAGTTAAGGTTAGTTTTCAGATTTCTAAAGAAATTGCTGCTGCTAGGAAGTCTTTTACCGAAGGTGACTTCATAAAGAAGTGTTTGCTAATTGCAGTTTCTGGATTATGTCCCAATAAAAAAAAAGTATTTTTAAGAAATAGTTTAATCATTAATTATACCTTTACTTAGAAAGTAAGCCACTAAAAACCTACCTTTGGCCCAAAGAAGTTTAGCCTGTTTTAATTTCGGCCCCTACCTACTGCCAAGTTGTGCAGGTCTGCTATACAAATTTTAAAAAAAACAGAGATAATTTTCCCTCTCCCTCAATCCCACTTTACCCATGCAACCAGCAGACTATGACCAAAACATTTGAAAACATTTTGAAACTAATGGAATGATATAGAAACTAAAGAAATACCATAGGACTGTAATCAAGTGGTAGGGGCAACAAGGTGGCACAGTGGACAGAGTGTCAGGCCTGGATTGAAGATGCCTCATCTTCCTGAGTTCAAATCCAGCCTCAGACACCATGCTAGCTGTATGACTCTAGGTAACCTTGGCCTTTTAACTTATTAACCTATTAACACTGTTTGCCTCAGTTTCCTCATTTGTCAAATGAGCTGGAGAAGGATATGGCAAACCACTCCAGTATCTCAGCCAAGAAAACCTCAAATGGAGTCACAAAAAGTTGGACACAACTGAAAATGATCAAGCAATAAATTTTGAATGATACACTTCAGGTCATCAGATTTAGGGCAGTTAATTCAACCGTTTCGTTTTATAAGGAAGGAGGAATGACCTCTTGGAAGTCACACGAGTAGTAAGTAGGAGAGCACGGCCTAGATCAAATGTAATGCCCTTCCCATTATAAAAGAGAACACAATTAATTAACATTTTGTTAAAAAAGGAGAGAGATCTGGTTTGAAATGGATGCTGATGGCAATGATAAATATGGAAGCCATCAGTGGGAGTGGAGGGGCAGCCTGGAAACTGTAGAGGGCTAAGAGCCAGGAAAGAAGCCCACCTCTGACACATCCTAGCTCTCTGTGACATTGGACAAATCACAACCTCTTGGTGCCCTGGGCAACTCTCTAAGCCTATTAGTTGCAGAATAGTCCCAAAACTTCATTGGTGAAGAGAACTTCCCCCCGGGAATTCCCTACATCAATGAAATTGCAGGTCCAACTTGCAAATGGTAGTAAGGCTGGGAATGGGAATCATGATAAAATCTTCCCTCTTCACATTGGTTCTTATCTATTCAGTTGTGTCTGACTCTTCCTGAATCTGTTTGGGGTTTTTTGGCAAAGGTAATGGAGTGGTTTACTGTTTCCTTCTCTAGCTCATTTTTACAGATAAGGACACTAAGGCAAACAAGGTTAAGTGACTTTCCCAGGGCGACACAGCTAGGAAGTGTCTGAGGCTGGATTTGAACGTGGGTCTTCCTGATCCAGGTCCTTTACCCTATTCACTACGCCTTTTTAGCTGCCCTGGTTCTTATCTAGGACCCAGTAAAAACAAATGTAATTAATATTCCCTTGTAGGTAGGTCTGCTGATGCAGACGCTTTTTTCTTTCCTGGAGGTCTTTGTTTGTACTTGGAAACAAATATTCTCCAGAGGAGGTGAGGATGAGCATGATTTAGCTCTTGAGGAGGAGAAAAGCCAAAGAGTCGATAATAATAATGTCCTATCTGAACTGAATACACACACATACACACATATATTTTTTTTTTTTTTTTTAATGCAATTGGGGTTAAGGGACTTGCCCAGGATCACACAGCTAGTAAGTGTCAAGTGTTTGGTCTGAGACCGGATTTGAACTCAGTTCCTCCTGACTTCAGGGCCAGTGCTCTATCCACTGTGCCACCTAGCTGCCCCCACATATGTAAATTCTGCTCTAAGACCCCCTAAAGTTTGATGCCACTGAATGAATAATCTATTATCACTACCACCCTAGATGTCCATAGAAATTCCCTTGAAAGTCCTTCCTTCCAGAGCTCTTGCAAATGGTATATGCTCACAGAATTAGGAAATGCTTCTTTCTTGACCCATTGGGAGTTGTATGAACATGGTAACTGATGGGCTTTGACCACTGGCAGAGCCAGAGGCAATCTGCCCTCATCTTCCCACTTGCCATCCAGTGCCAATTTCTCCCCATCCCACCGTCTCTCAGAAAAGTAACTCCTGTAGAGCCCGGGGGTCCAGAAACGGCACATAAGACATTTCCTTCTCATCCCCAAATGCAGGTTTGCTTCCTCAGCTTGGAAGAAGGCATCAGATTCTTTATATTGAATTTGACAGGTAAAGGGAATCATTCATTAATTAGCATTCATTAGCAATAGGGAGTAGGATAAAAGCTAGACCTGGAGTTCCAATCTAGCCTCAGACATTTGCTAGCTATGTAACCCTAGACAAGTGAACATTTTTTTTTTGCGAGGCAATTGAGGTTAAGTGACTTGCCCAGGGTCACACAGCTAGTAAGTGTCAAGTGTCAAGTCTGAGACTGGATTTGAACTCAGGACCTCCTCACTCCAGGGCCAGTGCTATATCCACTACGTCACCTAGCTGCCCCGTGAACTAAGTTTTGTCTGCCTCAGTTTCCTTAATTGTGAAACGGGGATAATAATAGTACCTTCCCTCCCAGGATTGTTGTGAGAGTAAAATAAGATAATATTTGTAAAGCATTTTGTATACCCTAAAGTTCCATATGAATGCTAGCTACTATAGCAACTAAGTTGAGAGATTCACAGCTGTGCAATTATCCAAATAATTGCACGTGTATGTTTTAATTTAGGAAAAAGTGGAGGGTGGGGAGGCTTAGTCCTATATTTTTCAACTATCCACTGCACCTGCACCAGTAGCTGCCTCTACCTGGAATATAGCAGACACTTGATAAACAAACACTTGTTGAAAGAATAAACTTTAGTCCCTGGACATTGACTGAACCTGGGCTTTCCTGCCTTGTTGAGGAAGAGAGGGCTGGGGGCTGCATTTTTTTTTAACTCAATTTCAAGGCACTTGGATTAACACCAAAATAATTCTCTGACTAGAGTCAAGCTCTCAGAAATGAATTTTGGTGGGGCCAAAGAATAACACTCATTCACTAGGCTAACGACTAATTTAGCTTTGCCCTGTACAGTCTGATACCTAGCAGCCTCTGGTGCCTTTGTGGGCTCTTGGCCCAGCTGCCATTAATATACTCTGGCATCTCTCTGTCTCTTTCTGTCTCTTTCTGTCTCTCTCTGTCTCTGTCTCTCTCTCTCTCTCTCTCTCTCTCTCTCTCTCTCTCTCTCTCTCTCTCTCTCTCTTCTCTCTCTCTCTGTCTCACTGTCTCTCCCCCCCACCCCATCTCTCTCTAGCTCTCTGTGTCCCCCTCCTTCTCTCTGTTTCTATCTCTCTGTCTTCTCTCTCTGTTCTCTCTCTCTCTGTCTCTCTCTCTCTCCCCCTCTCTCTCCCCCTCTCCCTTCTCTGTCTCTCTCTTCCTCCCCTCTCTCTGTCTGTACGTTTCTACGTCTCTGTCTCTCTGTCCTCTCTGTCTCTGTCTCTCTCTGTCTTCTCTCTGTTCTCTCTCTCTCTCTCTCTCTCTCTCTCTCTATATATATATATATATATATATATAGATAGATATATAGATATATATCTATATATCTATCTATCTATCTCTGTCTCTCTCTCCCTCCCCTCTCCCTGTCTCTACATCTCTGTCTCTCTGTCCTCTCTGTCTCTGTCTCTCCCTCTCCCTCTCTCGGTCTCTCTCTATCTCTCTGTCCCCTGTCTCCATCTCTGTCTCACTTTGTCTCTCATCTCCCCTCCCCTCCTCCCACGCTTAAGGAGAAGAGACTATATGCCTCTGAAATTAGAGCTGGAAGTGAAATGCTTAGCTGAGCTTTTCGTTTTTTAAGGCCTTTCTTCTCTCCTGGGTTTTAACTGCTTTCTCTGGCCTCAGGGAATCCCTTGCAAGTTAATAAAACTCACTACATCAAAGCCCTACACAGCCATTACCCAATTAAAACCTCACCACGCTCCAGCAGCAGGTACGAATTATTAACCCCATTTTACAGATGGGGAAACTGAGGTTAAGTGGCATGCCCCAGGCTACTGAGGAAATGAGTGTTACAGCTGGCATTCAAATGAAGGGTGTATTAAGCTGGAGCCAACAGGCCAGGCAGGTTCCAGGGACAGTTTTTTTTGTTTGTTTGTTTATAATCCAACTTTAAAAACACCTTCCTTCTCAAAACTTTTCCTTCCAGAGGAAATCCGTTCTTTACCTAGTTCACCTCTGGCCTGGATTATTTCAATAGCCTTCTAATTTGTCCCTCTTACTCCCCACGCCAGTGCATTCACCATTTATCTGCCAAAGTGATTTTTCTATAGCACATTCTGACCATGTTGGCTCTCTGCTGCCTTCCGAATCAGTCAGACAGAAAAATGAGCATTTATTAAGCACTTACTAAGTGTCAGACATTACTAAGCAGTGGAGCTACAAAGAAAGACAAAAACAGTCTTTGCCTTCTAGGAACTCCCATTCTATATATATATATATATTTTTTTTGAGGCAATGAGGGTCAAGTGACTTGCCCAGGGTCACACAGCTAGGGAACGCCCATTCTAAACAAAGCTCTTTATAACCTGGCCCCTTCCTCCTTTTCTGGTCTCCTTATACTTTACTCACTCTATGATCCACTTATACTGACCTACTAGCAATTCCTTCCAAGTCACCCAGTGCACCCCATTTGTCTTGACCTATGTCTTGGCCCTGGACTTTGATGACTGTGGAGGAGAGAGTGAGGCTGATGACTCTGTACAGCTCTGCCTCACTTAAGACCCAATTCACAAAGATGATGTCGGTCCTCTTTGAGAAGGAAGGATGAAGTCCTCTCCTGTCTCCTTGCCTTTGCATTAGCTGTCCTGGAAAGCTCTCTTGCCTAGAATCCCTGGCTTCAAAACACAGCTCAAAGTCCACCTTCTGCAGAAGGCTTTCCTAGTCCCTCTAGCTCCTTGTGCCTTCTCTTCTGACATTACCTTCAATTTACTCTGAATATATCTTGTATGTGCCTTAATTATTTGCCTGTTGTATACTCCTTGAGGTCAGGGACCATGGATTTGCCTTTCTTTGTAGCCACTGTGCTTAGCATAGTGCCTGAAACATTCTTGTTTTTGTTATTGAGTCTTTTGTCTACGTCCGACTCTTCATGACCCCATGGACCACAGTACACCAGGCCCTTCTATCCCGCACTATCTCTCTTAGTCTGTCCAAGTTCATGTTTATTGTTTCCATGACACTATCTATCCATCTCATCTTCCCCTCTCCTCTTTTCCTTTGGCCTTCAATCTTTCCCAACATCATGGTCTTTTCCAATGAGTGCCATCTTCTCATTATGTGGTCAACGTATTTAAGCTTCAGCTCCAGAAACATGGCAGGTGTTTAATGATCGCTTTTTGACTGTTGACTATTAGTTTCTTCCATATAGATTGTGAATTGCTATAAATTTGGCTCTTCCAATGTGGCTGCTCAGCCTGTCCTCCAAGAGGGCCTTCATAAAAATAACAGTTGAAAGAGTTCAAAAATTAGTGTTATTTAAAGACAGATTCATCCCCCACAGCTGTGTCCTAGGAGCTCTTAAGGCACCAGCTGGCTCAATCCATCCATTTTCTTTCTTCTCTAATCCTCATAAATTTTATGTGTGAGAGTGTTCCTGGGGCTCTCTCAGCAGGAAGAAACACCTAAGACCCTGCCCTTTACCCAGTCATCTCTTGCCCTTTGCCAAGCAGCTTTCAATTCCTAATCCTGGGGATTCTTAGTGTGGCTATGAAATTCATGTTTCAACAGAGGATGCATTGAGAGTTCCAGTCTACCACCCCAGAGGTCGTATTCTCCCCTTTTGGGCATGCCCAGAAGGGTGAGGATGGTGCCTTGAATTTTTTTTTGAGGAGGGGGAGGTAAGAAATCAGTAGATTGTCTAGGAAACTGGAGTGGGGAGGGCGCAGCTTTGGGAAGCAACTTGCTCAGACACGTCTGGGGAGAAGAAAGGGGGGGAACCCCATTCTGGTTTGACAATCTGGAAATAGGACACAGGGAAGATTTCAAAGACACAGGTGAGAGTTTTCAAAGGGGAGATTTCAATTCCTGTCCCAGTTGCTTTCGTCCCCCACTCCTGTTTCCTGTTCCAGCAAGGCGCCTCCAATTATAACCCACAGAGCAGTGTGCTGTGTTTACATAAATAATTACCAGATTTGCTATAAGCAGACATGTTGTGGCACATAAGAGGCAAGCCCATAAATTGCATTTTAGGAATTAGGGGTCAGATTGATCTTATCTTTGTAAATCAGTCCAAATTCCAGTGAACTGAGCTGAATGCGCCTTTGGAGGAGAGGGGCCTTGGGGAGGAGGGGCAGTGGCTTAGAACCAAGGCTTCCTTTCTCAACTTCACTACTTTGCAAATCACTAGTTGTCTTTGGGACCAAGGGGGTGAAAATAAGGGGTAAAGGGCCCTAAATGGCTCTTTGGCTATAGAAGCTCAGCTCCTGAGGAGGCTGGACGGAAAGCAGTTTCAAGTATCCCGTGTTCCACCTCAGTGGGGGTACATGGAGATCTTTCTGCAGGTCTGGACACAGCAGAGGGTAGTCAGAGTGGAAAACAGCAGGGCCTCTCATGATAACATCTTTGCTTAAGGCCAGGCCTCTGCTGGAGGGAGTGGCAAGGGACCCAGAGAGGTCATTTAACCCCAGCCCTCAACTCTTTTTAAAAAGACGATGCTCAGAGAAGTGGAGCAACTTGTCCAAGTTCACACAAGTAAGTCAAGCTCATCTCTGACAGTCTAGATGTTATACTCTGCCTACTGGACCACATGGCCTATACTATGATTCATTCAACAAATAAGTGATCGGTGCGTGTTGAGAAATTTGTAATAGGTGCCCAGGTATATACATAAAGTAGCCTATCCTGGCTTTCAGCCTACTTCAAACCTAGGTGAACTCAAGCAATTACCCCCAAAAGCTAAATAACAGTATGGGGGGGGAGCTAGGTGGCACAGTGGATAGAGCACTGGCCCTGGAGTCAGGAGGACCCAAGATCAAATGCGGCCTCAGACACTTGATACTTCCTAGCCTTGAGACTCTGGGCAAGTCACCTAACCCCAATTGCCTCACAAACAAAAACAAAAAAATAACAGTACATGAGTCAAGGTGAAAACCAATCACGTCCGGTCCTGACATTTACTACATGTATGACCTTAGATAAGTCATCACTTCCTTTCCTCCAAGTCTCAGTTTTCTCATCTGTAAAAGGAGATAAAATGTTTGCACTAGTATCTTGGGAGATTGTTCTAAGAATCAAATGAGACAATGTTTGTAAAGGTTTTATTTATTTATTTTACAAGGCAATGGGGTGAAGTGACTTGCCCAGGGTCACACAGCTAGTAAGTGTCAAGTGTCTGAGGCCAGATTTGAACTCATACCTTCCTGAATCCAGGGACGATGTTCTATCCACTGTGCCCTCTAGCTATCCCTGTAAAGGGTTTTTAAAGGATGATATAAGTGTCAGCTATAAATAAATCTATTCCGTCATCAATACGATGGGAGTTCAGAGGGTGAGGTCAAGCTGGGCTGGAATGGAGCAGGAATGGTCACTTCTAGCTCTAAATTGTCTGATCCAGTGGGCTGTGGAGACCTGAGGGAAGATGAAGATATGGTAGTTAATCCAAGGATGTTCCAAGGTTTCGAATAGAGAGAAAGAAGGGAAGACTTTTGAGGATGTTGAAGGATTCTGAGAGGATGGGATAAATCAGACACCCAGATCCTTTGCGTCCTTCCAGGCCCACTTTTTCCCTGAAATAAAGATTCCTCCAGACCTGCAATGATTTCACTTGCCAATGATCTCTTGTTGTACGTGTTCATGTATATACACTAATCTGGCAATGTTAGAAAGAGGAGGCAATATCTTTGTGTAATAATAATATAATAATAAATAAAATGCTATATATAAAATAAAATTTATTTTATATATAAAATAAATTTAAATAAAAATTATATCCATAATAAAATAATAATAAGTAAAGTATAATAATAGGTAACTGCTTTAAGGTTTGCAAAGTATTATCTCCTTATCCTCCATATTATATATGTCTTCCATATTATATATAAAATAAATTTAAATAAATAAACTTTATTATATATAAAATAAAATTATAATAAATAAAACATAGTAATAGCTAACACTTAGTACTTTAAGGCTTGCAAAGCGTTATCTCTTTATCCTCCATCACTCATTCTATGTTCTCACCAGACTAACCTGGGACCATGTTTTATCTCCACAGTGGAATGCAAGCTGTCTGAGGGCATGGGGCTCTTCATTTTTGTCTTTGGATGCCCAGTACCTGGAACTCAGTAATAAATGCTTTTGAACTGAATTGGATTAAATCTAGTCCTGCCTTTGTAAAGAGGTAAATCTAGGCTTGATATAAGGAAAAATTTTCTCACAATTAGAGCTGGCAAGGTAGGAGAAAATCAGATCAGGCCTGCCATTGACCTGTATGACCTTGGCTAAGTCACTTCCCTTTCTCTAAGTCCGTTTCCTCATTTGTAAAGAGAAATAAAATGTTTGTACTAGTATTTTACAAGATTGCTCTAAGGAAGAAATTAAAGGGCAACATAAGTATCAGCTGTTATCATCATTAATAATGAATGGTACCCAAAATCAATTCCATTCAAAATGGATTGGGCTGCCTCTGAAGGGAATAGGTTCCTTCACATTTTGTTCTTGTTCAGTGGGTTTTTAGTTGTGTTCGACCCTTCATGACCCTATTTGGGGTTTTCGTGGCAAAGATACTGGAATGGTTTGCATTTCCTTCTCCAGCTCATTTGACAGATGAGGAAACTGAGGCAAGCAGGATTAAATGACTTGCCCAGGGTCACACAGCTAGGAATTGTCTGAGGCTGGATTTGAACTCAGGAAGCTAAGTCTTCCTGACTCCAGGCCTACAGCCTCTATGCACTATGGCGCCACCTAGAGGCCTTCACATTGGAGGTCTTTAAGTAGATGCTGGGTAACCTCACGTTTTCCGTGTGATACTGAAAGAGGTGGTTGCTTTGGGGTATAGATTGGAGCATCTGACTACCAACGCCCCTAGGTGGCGTAGTAGGTAGAGCCCTGAATGTAGAGTCAGAACAGACCTGCATGCATTCAGATCCTGTCTCTGACACTTAATATCTGTGTGACCATGGGAAAACTTTGATAAGCCTCCTTGTGTCTCATTTCCCTTATCTGTAAAAAGAGAGGGTTGTACTGGATGGCCCGGAAGGTCTCTTCTAATTCCAAATCTATGGTTCTATGAAGTTCTAGACCTATCACTGACTTAACCTCCATGGACTGTTTTACTCATCCATAAGACAGGAATAATAATAGTAATAGCTAGTATTTATATAGCTCTTTAAGGTTTACAAAACCATTTATAAATATCTCATTTCAGCTTTGCAGTAACCCTGGAAGGCAAATGCTATTATTATCCCCATTTTACAGATGGAGAAGCTAAGGCAGACATAGGTTAAATGATCTATAGGTTAAATAAATATAGGTTAAATAATAAACATATATATTTATATAGAGAGGTTAAATAAATAACATAGGTTAAATCCAGGATCACACACACACACACAAATCTAAAGCCAGATTTGAACTCAGGTCATCCTGACTTCAGGAAGACTTCAGGTGACACTGTCACCACCTAGTTGCCTACCTTGTAGGAAGGTTATAAGGATCAAGAAAAATAACATAGGGTAAAACATTGTGGAGCATTATAACCACACCCCACACAGCTTATAGAATACCTGAAAATCAGACAGCAAATGATAAAAGCCAAGAGAAGGAATGTCAGTCTTATACTTGGCGTGTTCTATATTTGAAATTGGTTGTTAAAAATTAACAAAGACATTCATGATTAAAGCCAGATAGATGTGACATATGCTTTGCTTCACAATATCGTTTGGCCCTCCTTCATGTTGCCTGTTCACACAACTTCTCAGACGAAATCTGGTCCTTACCTATTTGTAACTGTCACTGCTGTCGGATAGAAGTGACCTGGGCTCTCTAAGACTGTGTCAGAACTGAGGCTCTGAGCACAAGTTCTACCAAGGTGAAGCGACTTCAAGAACAGGCCTAAGGAAGGACAATCCATCTGTCACCGGAGACGCAGCTTAGCTAAGCCTATGCCGGGACAGCTGAAACTCACAAAGTGAGCTTGAAGGGTGCATCATGAAAACAATCCCCATACAGACAAAATCACAGATGCCTGAAGTATCACTTATGTGGCAGTAATTTAATTACTTTTTGAAAATCTTGGATCCTGAGCCCAATGTCCCCCAAACCAGTAGACCTGTTTCCCACCCAACCCCCACAGACACCATTGAGGGCAGAAATCACCACCTTGTCACCACCAGCAACCACGCACAATCACACACAAGAGGGCAGATAAGCCAGCCTAGATGAAATAGCAAGTCACCCCAAAAGAGAGATGGGAGGCAGCATTAACCAAGCAAGTCAAATCACCACCATCACTTTGGCCACCATCTTCCTTCAGACCGTGAAGGAAATAACCCAAGACCTTGAACCCAAGAGCTTGGGAATAACAGTGCTTCCAGCCCAGAGCCCTCAGGCATCATCCTGAGAAGGAATTTCTGTGAAGATGCAGCCTGGCAGCTACTCCTGCAGGTGCACGGCTACTGAAGACCCAGAAAAAAAAAAGTTGCTTTTTTTTCCATCAAATACCTTGGTATTGTCAAATGTTTCGACATCAGAAACAGTCAGTGGAAATGACTGGGCCATTAACATTGGTTTTGCTAATGCACCCTTAGGATCACAGGACCTTTCCATCTGACTTGTAGCTGGAACCTCCATAAGTCTTGTCTCCCCATTAGAATATGAGCTCCTTGAGATCAGGGACTATCTTATTTATCTATTTGAATCCCTGGTGCTTAGTACAATGCTTTGTGCATAATAAATGCCTAATTAATGTTTTATTCATTTGACTAAAAAAATAGCAAAACTGATTTTGTGACCGAAATCCAGAATTATTGCTCTCTTAAAAGCAATACCAATTATGATAATTTAATTCAAGAAAGGCAGACTGGTGTAGTGGAAAGAACCCTGTAGTAGAGTATGTGGAAAGATTGGGCCATTAACACACAGTTGGTGCAGTTGTGAACTGGTCCAACCATTCTAAAGGACAATTTGGAACTATGATCAAAGGGCTATAAAACTATGCATACCCTTTAACCCAGGAATACCCCTACTATGTCTGCATCCCAAAAAGATCAAAGGAAAAGGACTTATATGTACAAATATATTTATAGCAGCTCTTTTTGTGGCAAAGAATTGGAAATCTAGGGAATGGTCATCAATTGTGGAATGGCTGAACAAGATGTGGATGATTGTGATGGAGTATGCTATAAGAAATGACGAGGGGCAGCTAGGTGGTGCAGTGGATAGAGCTCTGGCCTTGGAGTCAGGAGGACCTCAGTTCAAATCCAGCCTCAGACACTTGACACTTACTAGGTGTGGGACCCTGGGCAAGTCACTTAACCCCAGTTGCCTCACCAAAAAGCTAAATAAATAAAGAAATAAATAAATTATGATGAGTGGGTGGTTTCAGAAAAAAACTGGAATACTCATACGAACTGATGCAAAGCAAAGAGAGTAGGACAAGGAGAACACTGCATACAGTAACAGCAATATTATAATGAAAATCAACTGTGAAAGACTTAGCTACTCTGATCAATACAACAATCCACAACAATTCCAAGGGATTCCTGACAAAAATGTTATTCACCTCCAGAGAGAGAACTAATGAACTCTGAATACAGATCAAAGCTCTTTTTTCAATTTATTTTTCTTGCCTTTTTTTTTTCTTGCAACATGGCTAATATGGAAATGTTTCATAGGCTAGCACATATTGTATTTTCTTGCCTTCTTAAAGAATCAAGGAGAGAGTGGAGGGAGGCAGAGAACTTGGAATTGAAAATAAAAATTTTAAATGATAATAATAATAATAATCAAAAGCAGATTAAAGTAGCAATTTTTGTTGCATAAATTTTAAAAGCTTTAGCACAAAAAAAGAGCCTTCTAGTGAGAGGCAGAAGACCTGAGTTTGATTTCCAGCTCTACTTTTCTCCTTGTGTGACCCTGGGCAAATCACTTCCTCTGTCCTGTTCTCAGTTTTCTCATCTGTAAAATGAAGTTAAACTATTTGACCTCCAAATTCCCTCCTCATTCTAAACCTAGGATCCTAGGATCCAATATGAAGCATTTATTGAACACTCACGATACCACTGTGGCAGTAGGAGAAAGATTTTAAGAAGTAGAAGCCCCCTCTGCTTTCCTGGTGCTTTAATGTAAATAAGAGATAGAAGCCCTCATGTTTGTATTGTATACTTTACAATTTTCTGATTAGGTCATAGATGAATTTTCATTCATTATCATTTTTCATCCTCACAATAACCTTGTGGGATTAAACAAGCATTATGATTAATTTTACAAATGAAGAAACTGAGGCTCCTACATAACACTGCCTAAGAAGGACTTGGGACAAGGACCCAGGTCTCTTGATTTCAAGTTCCAGACACTTTCCACTGTACTACAATGTCCCTCATTAATATAGATGAGTGAAAAAACCTAAACAAAATGCTGTAATAACATAGTGTAATTGATATCATAAGGGCAAAGGAAGACAAAGGAAAGGAATTCTGAAATATATTGTCATTTTGTAATCTTAATTTTTCAGTTTTCAGTGAAATTATAGTGATCAAGCTTGGCTCCAAAGAAGAGATATGAAAATAGACTTCCCTCCCTTCTTGGTTGGGGGTGGGGTAGTAGAGTGGAGGATTATGGGTGCAGAGCCCCGCATATAATAATGTTGGACTTGGTTGGTTTGTTGGCTAGTTTTGCTGAGGTTTGTTTTTTGTTTTTCTCTTTTAAAAAAATTATTTGTTTTAAGAGGGAGGGAGAAAGGAAGAAATGTTATTGGGAAAATGTTGGTGATGGAAAAATAGAAAAGTTATCAATCTGATTTTTAAAAAAAATCCATTTCAGCTTTTAAAAGTGGTTGGTTGACCTTTCAAAAGTCAAACTTCCCATTTGACAAGAATAGCAGTAGGAGCTGACTTTATGTAGTGCTTTAGGGTTTGCAAAGTACTCTACATACCAAGAGGTCTTTGATGTCTCAGTCACATGGTCCAAACATGCTTTGGCTTGGCCATGCTTTTCAGATGAGGCTTTCTGCTCAAGCCCCTACAGACTTAGAACCATGCATTTCCTCATGGTTTATCAAAATATATTGCTCTTTATTAAAACAGCTGTATTTAACATGAATCAACTAACAGCTTCGAAGATGATATTTTAGATCAACTTTTAAAGAACCAAATGCCAAGAGAGCAATCGGTACCTTTGTCACTAAATCCTTAACTTCCTTTGTTAGCCTACTTTGAATTCTTAGGTTGGAGTCTAGGGTTTTCATCCTCAACCTTCAGCTTGGCTTAACTTCAAAGTAGCTCTGGGGTACTTATCTCTCAGTGTCTGGATGGATGGAGAGAGAGACAGAGAGAGAGAGACAGAGAGAGACAGACAGAGACAGACAGAGACACACACAGAGAGACAGAGACAGAAACAGACAGAGACAGAGACACACACAGAGGTAGGGAGGGGGAGAGGGAGAAAGAGAAATGGAGAGAAGGAGAGAGAAGGAGAGAAAGACAGTGAGAGACAGAGAGACAGACAGAGACAGAGACACACACACAGAGACAGAGACAGAAACAGACAGACAGAGACACACACATAGGTAGGAAGGGGAGAGAGAGAAAGAGAAATGGAGAGGAGAGAGAAAGAAAGGGAGAGAGAGACAGAGAGAGAAAGGAGAGAGTGGGAAGGAGAGAGAGACAGAGAGACACACACAAAGAGAAAGGGGGGGGGAGACAGAGAGAGGAGAGAGAGAGAGAGCCATATAGTGGTGTGATGCCAGAAACCTTAAAAACTCTCCTTTGGCTATTCTTCCTTCCATCCAAAATCAATAGGTACATTGATACATTGAATGAATAGGTAAGGTAGTCTATTCTAGATGTAGGTTAATGGGCATAAAATTGCCAAGTTGTACATTAGTGCTTGGTAGCTGATCCCATTTAGGAACTCTCTAGCATCAGATATTGGCTTTGGTTCCAAGCTATCTAATTAAATGGTCATATTCCTCACCAAAGCATTTTTCCTCCTACAGATATAACTTTTTTTTAAAAAAAGTCATTTTCAGTTCCAAATTTTCTCCCTCCTTTCACCTCTCCCCCAGCATTGAGAAGGCAAAAAATATGATACCCACTATACATGTGAAGTCGTGCAAAACATATTTCCACATTAACCATTTTGTGGTGGTAGTGGTGATGGGGATCAAGAAAAATAAAGAAAGTGAAAAAAATATGCTTCAATCTGCACTCAGAGTTCATCAGTTTTCTCTGTGGAAGTGGATAGCATTTTTCATCATGGGTCCTTTGGAATTGCTATGGACCATTGTGTTGATCAGAACAGCTAAGGCTTTCACAGTTGATTATCATCACAATATTGCTTCAACAGAGCATTTTGGATGAAGGTGAAATATACGGTATCTGAAGAGAGGGTTAAAGAGATTTTCATTATAGGAATAATGAGCACAGAGGGTACCACTGATATTGAAGATGGGGCTTAATTTTAGTCTTTGACCCCCTCAACCTATATTTCCAGCCTTTTCTCCAGGGGTGTGCTAAAACAGTTGACTCTCCAGGGAAAAAAATGTACCCACAATTTCTGAGGCGTGCATGCTCACCGAAAATTTAACCATCAGCTCTCAATGCTGGTCTGAGCTGCCTCCAGCATACCCCTGCTTCTCTCGCAATATTCTTTCTTCGCGCTCACTAAGATGCAGTCAACCTGAGTCATTCTGCTGTTCTCCAAACATTCTGTGCGCTCTTTCAATAATATGATTTTGCTTAGACTCTTCTTTTCACTTGCAATGACCTTCTTACTTCCCTTTGCCTGCTGAAATCCTACCTGCTCAAGGCAGGCCAATCTCCTTCATGGAAACTTCCTTTCCCCCCCCTTGCTACTGATGCCAATTGGGCAGGATGGGTGAGGCAGGAATCATCCCTGATCAGGTGCTGTCCAGCACCCTGGAAGTTTTTGACTGGTTGCTTAGCTTTGATGCTGACGCCACCTCTGGGTGCCCTTTCCTAACAGAGCAAGATTTGCAAAATGTATTACATATTTTAATCTCCTCTGATCTTCACTTGTGAACTTTTTGAAGTCAGTGTTACTATTATCCCCATTTTACAGGCAAGCAAACTGAAGCTGACAGAGGTTGAATGACTTGTCCAGGGTCATATAGCGAGTGTCTGACACAGAATTCACACTCTGATCTTGCTCACTCCAAGGTCAGACACTCTATCTTCAAAGTCACCTTGCTATCTTGGTGCTTGTTTCTCCCTTCTTAAATTTTTTTTTTTTACCTTCTGTGTCCCCACATTCCAGACCACAAGGTAGTCTTCCAGGTTTATTACCAAGGGGAAGGAATATAAGCAAATTCAGAAAAGAATTACCAGGTTGAAGTACTGTGAAATGCCTACATTGTAAAAGAATTCCTCCTAGGTAGTAACAAATTTTCTAAGCTATCTTAGATTCCAGGCAAATTGCTTAACACATCTTGTCCTCAGTTTCCTTGAATGTAAAAAAGGTATGGCGATACTTATACTATCAACCTCCTAGAGTTGACAAGGCTTAAATGAGAACATTCATGAAAGCACTTGGTAAACCTTATAGCACTCTCTAAATGATGAGGAGATGATGATATTGATGGCAGCACTGTGGCCTTGTACATAGAAAGGCAGCCTTAGGATCAGGAAAACTTGAGTTCAAATGCTGCCTCTGACATCAATGGATTGCACGACAGGGACAAGGTCACTTAACCTCTCAGCACTCCCAGTCAAGTCCCTGAGATTATCAATTGCAGAACTTGTCTGCACTGATAGAGGCGATGTCTTCACCTAGAATTCCCTACATCAAAGAAATTGCAGGTTTCTGTCCAACACTTCCCACCCTGAGGCAGCTCCCCTCCCCACTCACACCCCACCCTCACCCTCTAATAAATCCAATAGCCAAATTCTCTCATATTTTGCCTGGTCTATGATCCTCTAGGTTGGGAGTCACACAGCTACTTTTCACATGGTCTTAGACAAAAAGAATGACTTTCTTTCAGAATATTTCTAAGCCAGATTCAGGACTCACCTATCCAGGCTTTCTGGACAGAGTTCTTTGGTCCATTCTGCCTTTCCCAGGCAGCCTCCGGATGGAATGGCTAGTTTATACGGTTCCACTCAGAGTATTACCTAATCCCATAACTAACTAGGTATCTAATTGAACTTCACCTGCCTCCCACCTTCCCTCAGACAAACAAGGCAAGACTGTAAGAGAAGTTCCCGTCACCTTGAAATCAGAATAATTCAATAGAACAAAACAGTCACCTCTTGAAGTTCATAAAAGAGGGCTCCATTTCTTGTTCTTTTCATAATAGTGGTTATATTTAATCTTATATTAGAATTATGTGTATGTAATTATGAGCAGGTAGGTGGCATGGTGGAGAGAGTGCCAGGCCCGGAGTCAGGAAAACCTGAGTTCAAATCTGGCCTCAGACACTTCTATAGCTGTATGACCCTAGACAAGTCACTTAACCTTCTTTGCCTCAGTTTCATGAATTGGTGAAGGAAATGGCAAACCACTCCAGTATCTTTGCAAAGAAAACCCCAAATAGGGTCACAAAGAGTCAAGCAGGACTGAAATGGCTGGACAACAATAACATGTGCATTTATGTATATCTATGTATCCATTAGATTTTAAGCAACTTGAAGGCAGGAACTATCTTTTGCCTCTTTTTTGTATCCCCAGCACTTAGCACAGTGCCTGCCACATAGTAGGTGTTTAATAAGTGTTTATGGATTGGTTATGTGGCTCTCATCTCCCCCTTGAGGACGAAGATCCTGGTATTATTATTATTTTTTTATCTACACCTTCCCTTCATTACTTCCAAGTGCTCTGCTTGTATGAGGGACTCAATGAAAATTTCACTGAATGAATGAAATCAGGAAAATCCAGATTTGATGGAAGAATCTGTTGGTCTATTATCATAATTCTGTTCCAGCATTATAGCTGGTTTTCCAACATATTCTTTGTTTCATATAGCGAATTTCCAGTTATCTGTGTGTGGATTATTCATTTGAATAAATCTGCAGCAAGGGCTCAATCCCAGGTTAGTTTCTTATTGGTGCCCAGTAAGTTCCTTCACCACAAGGCAATATGATTAATGATAATGATGATATCTAGCATTTCTATGGTGCTTTAAGGTTTACAAAGTGCTTTACACTGAAAGGTAAGGTGTTATCATCAGCATCCCCATTTTATAGATAAAGTGAGGCGGAGAGGAGTGAAATGACTTATTTAGGGTCACAAATGGTTGAGGCAGAATTTGAACTTGGGTCTTTCATGTCCGGGTCTCACTCTTGACTAGTTGCCCTCCTAAAGATGCTCTGAGGGATGCGTGGTAGAAATGGGAGCTATTATGAGGTAGCTAGGCAGTGCAGTGGACAGAGTACTAGGTGAAGTCGGGAGAACCTGAATTCAAATCCAGCTTCAGATATTTACTAGCTGTGTGACTGTGGGCAAGTTGCTTAACCTCTGCTTGTCTCAGTTTCCTCATCTGTAAAGTAAGGATAGTAATAGGACCTACTTCCCAGGGTTGTTGTGAGGTTCAAATGAGATAATAATTGAATAAGTGCTTGGTACATTGCCCAGCGCATAGTAGACACTTAATAAATGATAGCTCTGATTATGATTATTATTATTACTAGCTGTGGGACCCTGGGTAAGTCATTTAACCTCTCTCTGCCTCTGTTTCCTCAACTGTAAAGTATGGATCATAATAGCATCTCCCTTCCAGGGTTGCTGTGAGGATCAGATGAGATAATAATTATATAAGCAGTTAGCACAGTGCCTGGCATGCAATGAGTGCTTATATAAATGTTAGCTATTATTATTATTGAACTTCTCTCTGCCTCTCAGATTCCTCATCTGTGAAATTATCATGCTTACCTCCCAAGGTCATAGTGAGGATAAGATGAGATAATATTTGTAAAACGCCTTGCAAACCTTAAAAGCGCTAATTAAATGCTAGCTATCATTATTATTATTTTCATTGGCTGAAGGGACTGAGCAGGCCTATGGCCCTGAGGCTGGGCTGGCCTGACAGTGGAGTGTTATCAAGTTAGATCTTAAAACCACCGCAGATCTGATTGCCATCAGATGTCTCATAGTCTCAGTTCCTAGGATGGCTGAGTGTATTCAGGGGTTCCAAGCACCGTGACCAAGGTTAAAACAAAACTAGACGTCATGTGCAATTCTGAGTCCATGTGACCTGGCCACAAATTGGTCAAAGAAATGTAAATTCTGTAGGGGTTGTAAATGATATGCCCAGCACTCTTGTTTCTTGCTTTTCTTTGAGGGTACATGGTGTGGAATGTGAGAAACTCCCATACCATAGAATTCGGAGGTCCCCAAGTTTACACTTCATGTGTCTTCTTGCATTATTGTTCTCTATTAGCCCTGACAGATCTAAGGTTAATGCCCCCGCTGGAGCTGACAGGCACTAAATTGGGGCCACGCATGGGCTTTAGACACAAAACCAATCCTGCTGCCCATAGCGTGGTTACTTCCTCTGACTATAGAACTCAGAAAATTCCTGCCATTCCTGAGCATGTAACAGAGACCCAGACCCAGGGACTGTCTTTTGTTCTTGATGGGAGGGGACTGCAGCCCCCTCTGCAAGTCGAAACCTTCCAGAAGCACTGAAACTTCACCTCAGAGACACTGTTAATGGAACAGAGTGAAAGGGGGCAGGGCCAGAAGGGGACATTGCAAAAATGGGCTCTTCAAGCAGTGCTCTGCCCCCTTCAATGGCGTGCTACAACTTCAGCCGATGTACATAGAGAGAAACTGGTGCAAGATGGGAAGAGGGAAACTCTTAAGGGCTTTTTATTGATTCATTTCAAATAGGTTCACTCTTATTCTGATCAATGAACAAGGGCTCAGACTCAGACTCTGTAACTTACTAACTGTGTGTTTTGGGGCAGATTATGTACCTCCTCTGGGCTTCAGTTTTTTCACCTATATAAGGAGGGACCAGGCAGCGTGTAAGGTCGAATTTCAGCCTTCGGGCTCTAAATCTATTGTTAAATAGATACAGAACCTAATCTGCTATCTAATAGAGATACAATAGATAATATCTATCTAGATACAAAATCTAATCTATTGTTGGATAAATACAGAATCTAATCTTTGTTGTTGAGTTATTTCAGTCCTGTCCAAATCTTTGTGACCCCACTTGGGGTTTTCTTGGCAGAGACACTGGAATGATTTGCCTTTTCCTGCTCCAGCTCATTTTCCAGATGAGGAAATTGAGGCAGACAGGGTTAAGTGACTTGACCAGGGTCATGCAGCTGGTGTCTGAGGTCAGATTTGAACTCAGGTCTTCCAGATTCCTGGCCCAGTGCTCTCTATCCACTGGGCCACTTAGCTGCCCCAGAATCCAAACTATTGTTAGGTAAATATAGACTCTAATCTATCATTAGAAAGATTTAGAGCCTGTTGTGGGTTATAAAAATAGCTTAGGTCAAAAGACCACCTGTTACATTCTCTGAAGACCCTTCAAGGAGCCTATGAACCAGAACCAGGGTAAGAAGGTAATGAAGCTAGTTTATTCCTAAAAAGTTTGGGTCATTTGAATGAATGAATAAAAAAGTATTATATTAAATACTGACTATATGCTAAGCACTGGGGTTACAAATAGAAAACCCATCTAGTTCCTGTTCTCAAGGAGCTCATTTTCTCAGAAGGGGAGACAACATAAATAGGAGGTTTCAGATGTAAGTGATATGAGATTTTTTCATAAATGGCTAAAGTGGCAAAGCAGATGATAATGCATCTTCTGCAATGCTATTTCCACTTTATCTCATAATCATCATGGCACAGGGAAATCCTATTAGAGTTGGAGGACATTTTGGTCCTTCCTGAAGTGAGGAAGATATCTTTTGGACCATATCTGCAGGAAAATCCTGTTGCAAGAAAACCACATATGTGAATTTACATAGTATCTCAGATTTAAAGCTGAAAAAGACTTCATGGCAATCTTTTCATTTTACAAGTGAAGAAGTCCAGAAGTTAAGTGACTTGATCAAAGGCCCACACATTTAGAAAGCAAGTGGAAGAGCTGGGATTTGAATCTAGGCCCTTTAAAGTTCAGACCCAGTGTTGTTTTTATCATCCCTCTCTGGAATTACAAAACAGACAAATTAGGGAAATGATTATTTCAAAAGGGGATGCGCTCAAGATGCAGAATGAGACATATATGTTTTGGACATGGCCGATGAGAGAATTTGTTATGCTATTATATGTGTGTGTGAGAGAGTATGTATTGGTTAAAAGAGGGTTCTTTTTTTTGCTTTTATTTTGTCTTCTTTCAATCAGAGGGGAAGATGGGAGGGAGAGAAAATAATTGGAAAAAAATAAAATTTTAGAAAAGAAATAATTATTTCACAGAATCAAGTTTGAAAGGCCTTCCAATTGGAAGTAGCCTTCCAATCCAACTCATAACAGAAAAAGAATCATTGCTATAGCATACCAAGAAATCATCACCCCATCACCAATAGTTAGTATAGTGTTTAGCATATAGCACTTAATGCTTTTTCACTGAGAGGATGCCCATCAATTGGGGAATGGCTGAACAAGTTGTGGTATATGGATGTAATGGAATACTATTTGTGCTATAAGAAATGATGAACAGGCTGACTTGAGAAAAACCTGGAAAGACTTGTATGATCTGATGCTGAGTGAAGCGAGCAGAACCAGGAGAAGGTTGTACACAGTAACAGCCACGTTGTGTGATGACTAATATTGATAGACTTAGCCCTTCTCAGTAATGCAAGGATCTAAGACATCTCCAGAGGCCTTGTGATGGAAAATGCTATCCACATCCAAAGAAAGAGCTATGGAGTCTGAATGCGGATAGAAGCATACTATTTGCTATTTTTTTTTCTTCTGTAGTATTTTGTTTCCTCTTTCTGGTGGTTCGTCCTACTGGTTCTAATTCTTCCCTACAACATCACTAATGTGAAAATATGTTTAATAGGAATGTATATGTAGAGCCTATATCAGATTGCACATGGTCTTGGGGAGGGAGGTGGGGAGGGAGGAGGAGAAAAATTTTAAACTCAAAAGCTTATGGAAGTGATTGTTGATAATTCAAAATATATTAATTAAAAATTCAAAAAATTCCAAAATACTGATGCTTTTTCATTAAAAAAAAGTCCTCACCTCACCTTACAAAATAATTTTCTTCACAAACTATTCCTTTAACAAAAGACCTACAAAGTTCTTATCCTTCACCCCACCCCACCTTCATAAATCATAATATGATTTAATTTGTTTTAAAATTATTTACACCCACCCTCTTGAGGACACACCCAGTGCACAAAAGAAGGAGTCACATTTATTGTAATTCTATAGGACCCGTGATGGGAATTTCTAGGCACTGTGACAAGTTCACCATTTCTGGCTAAACTCATACAAAGAGGGAGGAAGCGGAACTTTCTTCATCCTTAACCTCCAGGCTGCTCTGGGGCCCAGTCTATGGGAGATTGTCTGATTTTGCTTGAGCCTGGCTGCACCCCAGAGCCTGTGCTTGGCCTGCCCCTTTAGACGGGGGCCCTTGCCAGACCGCCACCGTAGCCTTCCATTACCTGCTGTCATCCTGAGGACTTTCCAAATTGAGCTTAGCTTGTTCCTGGGCAAGGACAATAATAGTGCTGACCAGAAAGGGGGTTCTTTTGTGATGAAGGACGACATTTATGTCTGTCTGCATAGGTATATTCTAGGATCCATAAAGGTCTAATTGTCCCTCTAAACCGTTTTTAAAATATATCCGCAGTGGGGCTGCCAACTTTCCCCAAAGCTGAAAAGCAACTGGATGTAGTTTTGTGGAAACTGTTTGAAGTGTGTAGCTCGCTCTATGTCCCTGGGCACAAGGCACGATTGTTTTGGTGACTGAGGATGCAGCTCTTAGGAGGACTTTTAAAAATCAGCTTCTGTGGGTTTGGGCTCATGCTGCGTTTGACCCTATATTGCTCTGAGGAGCACTGCCTCCCTCCCTCCCTCCCTTCTTGCCTCCTTCATCCCTCCTTCCGCAGGCGGCTTCAGTACAAGTAGAGGGTGAACGGCTGCTGCCCTCTGCTGCTGCCAGACGCTCATTTCCCCAAGAGTCCGTTCCGGGCCTTCAAATCAGCATCATGGGATCATGACAAAGTCAGACCCTCGGGGGTGGGGGTAAGGGGGCATCTAGTACAACCCCATCAGTTCACATTTCAGCGTGCCGAGGTCCTCAGCCATATTTAATACAGTTTTAATTTTGTTTGTTTGTTTTGCTTCTGTGCATTTGAAGTAAAGGAAGGACAAAAAAGAGAGGCAGAGATGGGAAGTTTTTGAAGGAAGTAAACAGAATCATCAGGAACCAGCATGAAGCACAATTTGCTCTGCTTTTTTCTTATTTGGGGAGGGGAGATAGAGGACATTCTAATGTTATAACTGCCTTGTTTCTACCACCTCACTTGACACCCTGGTGGCAATCCCAACTGGCATTGTCAAAATCATATGCTATTCATTGGACCTCTCTCTCTCTCTCTCTCTCTCTCTCTCTCTCTCTCTCTCTCTCTCTCTCTCTTTCTCTCTCTCTCCTATTTCTCCATCTATGTTTGTTTATCTCTGTCTCCCTTTCTTTTCTGTCTGTCTCTTTCACTGTCTCTGAATTTCTGTCTTTATCTCTCTCTCTCTCTCTCTCTCTCTCTCTCTCTCTGTCTATCTCTGTCTCTCTGTCTCTCTTTCTGCATGTGTGTGTGTGTGTGTGTGTGTGTGTATGTCTCTGTCTCTGTCTCTGTCTTTCTCTCTCTCCACTATATTAACAATCACATTCTATGGACCAGGCATTCTGCTAGATGCTGTGAAGAGTACAAAGAAGAGGAAGACATCTTTCATCTTGGAAAGACTACAATAGGAGAGATGAGACATATACAAAAATGACCATAATAGAAAATATTTGCTAAGTACTTAGTAGGCAATGAAAGAAATGTAAACTACTATGGTAGTTCAGAGGAGGGAGATATTACTTTTGGCTCATAATTTTAAAGTTTGTAGTAGATGGAATTTGAGCTTGACCTTTTGGTAGAAATTGGTCAGGTGGAGGTAGGAGGGGATTTGGAGGGAAAACATTTCAGGCAGTGGAGAAGCTCTTCTGTATTGGCTTATAGAAGTGCTGGCAGATCACTCTCATTCTGGGCCTTTGTTCCAGAGTGCGGCAGCAGGAGCAGGGAAGGAGGGCATTTCTCCCCAGGAATCACCAGTAATGACTGCCTTTTGGTAGAAATCAGAAGCAAATGGTGAATGAACTACATGAACCTGCCCAGATGACTTGAAATCCTCGGCTTCAAATTCCTAGCTTGCTGAGAGGCAGGTAGGTGGCGCAGTGGATAGAGTGCTGGGCCTGGAGTCAGGAATGCCTGCCTCAGACACTTACTAGCTGTATGACCCTGGGCAAGTCACTTAACCACTCTGTGGCCTCAGTTTCCCCCATATGGCACCTTCATAGAGCTGTTATGAACATCAAATTAGTAAATATATGTAAAGCACTTTGGAAATGTTAAAGTACTATATGAATGCTAGCTAGCCATAGAAATAAGGGGATCAGGGCAGCTAGGTGGCAAGTAGATAGAGCACTGGAGTCAGGAGGACCTGAGTTCAAATCTAGCCTCAGATACTTGACACTAGCTGTGTGACCCTAGGCAAGTCACTTAACCCCAATTGCCTCACCAAAAAAACCCGAAAGAAAGAAAGAAGGAAAGGAAGGAAGGAAGGAAGGAAGGAAGAAGAAAGAAAGAAAGAAAGAAAGAAAGAAAGAGGAAGAAAGAAAGAAAGAAAGAAAGAAAGAAAGAAAGAAAGAAAGAAAGAAAGAAGGGGATCTCCTGAGTAGTATAGCTCCTACACAGAGAAAAGGATGATCCATGAACTATTTCCTCCTCTCCCACAGTTGGAGGAGATTTACATCTTTAGAGTCATATTACCAGAGCAAAAAAGCTATACTTTGCTCTCTGTAATTACTGTGAGTGATTGAGATACATGGAAAGAGTTATCTTTTCAACAACCCCAAATTAGTTTGTTTTCTAAGGATAATCCCAAACCGTAGGATGGCACTATAAAGTCTGGGAGAGACTGTGTAGGACCTGTAGGAAAGAAGGATTTCTTCAGAATGTCAACTCCAAGTTCAATTCCTTTCTGAGGGAAGCCTACAGGCCACCAGGAATACATTATGCATTTTCTATATCTGTTTACAGGTTCCACTGAGTTCTTTACACATTTTACATTTTCTGTGCGGTTCAGATATAAAGCCATCCTCTATCTGATATACGTTTGTTACCGTAAGTGCTTGTGTAGGAATTGGGACCATGTTACACACATTTGTGAAAACCTGTGCTATGTTCAGAGATTTCCCAGAGCAAATTTTGGCCAAGGGGGTGGGAAGAAGAGGGGAACAAGCATTTATTAAATGCCTACTATGTGATAGGTACTGTGCTAAGTACTTTATAAATATTATTTCACTTGGGGCAAATTGAACCAAAGGGAATAAGACCTTTTGGAGCCAGCCCCTGAGATTGGGGCTATATCTACATATTTAATAAGAGCATGATAAATTTTTTTAATTGACTGAGTTCAGTTTTGGACATGTTTGTCTTTAAGAAACACCCAAATATGTGGGACGAGAACTCAAGAAAGGTCAGGGCCAGTGATATAGTTATGGGAGGAGTCATCTAAGCACCATACCAATAGAGCTTGTAGTTGAAATCATGATAGTGGGTGAAATCATCAAGAGAGTGTATATAGAGAGAAGAGAAGAGGTCCAAAAACAGGACCATGGGGGAATGCTAACATTAGAGGGCTGGAGAAGGAAGTGAAACTAGCAAAGTCAGGGAAATACCCATCGGGTAGATAAGAGAACAGTTCTATGTCACAAAACCAAGGAGGGAGTTTCAAGTAGAAAGGGGGTGGTCAATAGTGTCAGATTTATCAAGGATGATAAAGAGATAGCTAAAGAAACTGATGTGAATACATGAGAAGCTCTCTGCTGAGCTCAAATTTTCATAGGCTCATAAATTCATAGCATGGGGGCTGGAACAGACTGCAAAGATAATTTAGTCCAATCTTCCCATTTTACAGATGAGGAAACTGAGACCAGGGAGGCTAAGTGACTTGTCTGAGGCCACACAGGTAATAAATGGCGGAGGTGGGATTTGAACCCAGTTTCTCTGATTCCAGAGCTAGAGCTTTGTCCATTTTTGGAAGAGTCAGACTCATGGCCAGGAAAACTCTCCAGTGCCAGGGCAACCAAATTAAAATGTAATTTGGAAATGTTTTTTTTGAACAATAAAAATATAACATAGATAATGTTCATTTGTGGTTTTCTAAGGCAATACGAAGACACAGGGATCTGTTTTCTGTTTGAATTTGATGCTACTGTACTAAACCATGTGGTATCCATATAATTTTTGTACATGCTAGTTTAAAAGTATATGTTAGAGGAAGAAACAAATCAGGGGCATATAAGGAAGGATGAATACCAAAGTGTCACATCTTATAAGGATAGTTAGCAGAAGGGAAGCTAAAGTCTTCAGTGATCTGAGGGTTGAGGAAAAAAAAAATTTCGAATGATGAAAAATTCTTATTTTTATAAAAATAACAAGGAAGGCATAAGATTATTGATTGGGACAAAGAGGAGAGGGAGGGAGGAAGAAGGAGACAGACATACACAGACAGAGAAAGACAGAGACAGAGAGGAGGGAGGGAGGGAGAGAGAGAGAGAGAGAGAGAGAGAGAGAGAGAGAGAGAGAGAGGAGAGAGAGAGAGAGAGAGAGAAGCAACCTTTATTTTCTATCAAGGAGAATGATCCTCAGACTGCAAAGGGTTGAATAAAGATGTTTAAAGGGGAATGGAAACCCAAGATGAGTGAGAATATAGTAAGAAAATACCTAGCCTTCCTAAATGAGGGCAAGTCACCAGGCAATGGCAAATAAGTAGCAGGTTACAAGAAGAAATTTCCGTTGTGTCTGCTAAGCTGCTGGTGGTAATCTCTGAAAAATTTAAACTTGGTGTGTTTGGTGTCCGTCTCTGGCAACATTTTAGAATGTATTTTTAATCAGATGATTTGTGAACAGTTGAAAAGAGTAAGCCCGAGTGCATTCACTGAGAATGAGCCATGCCAGACTAACCTAATTTCCTTCTTAGATAGCGTTTGGTAGCTTGGGCTGTGAGATCATGCGAATGCTATTGATGTGTCTAATACTAGTGAATATGACAGAGAGATGTAGACTGCCTGACAGTGGATTAACAAGTGGTTGAACAACCAGATCCAAAATCATGGTTCGTTCAATAAACTGAATCCAACAGACACTTATTAAAGATAGTCAGCCTTGTGGCAATGGGTTTGGAATCAGAGGTCCAGGGTTTGAATCCCTTCTCTGACATTTAATGCCTGTATGACCTCATACAAATCACTTAACCTCTCTGTGACTCACTTTTCTCATCCGTACGATTTAGGGGCTGGACCATATGGCCTTTAACTCTAAATCTATGACCCTTTAAGTACCTTCTGTGAGCAGATCACTGTCCTAGCTCCTGAGGGAATGATAACATGCCTGCCCTAGAGTCTATAGCCTAGCAAGGGAATATATAAATTGATAACCATAATGCAAAATAATACACAAGTACATGATTGAGAAGAGGGAAAGAGTTATGTAAAGTCTGGGGAGGGGAGTTGTTAACAACTAGGAATACTGGGGAAGGATTCATGGAGGAGGTGGCATATGGGTTGGACTTGAAGAATAGGCTGGGTTAATGGACTGATGTCATACTGATGGGAAGTCTCTAGAGGCCTACCATAGATTATGTCCTTAATCCCTACTATGACACCATATAAGGCATTTTCAAGTTTGTAGATTATAGGATGTTAAAATGGATAGCTACTTTTTTTTCTTTTTTGTTTTGTTTCTTCTTTCTTGTGTTTCCTTCTATTGGTTCTAATTCTTCTTTACAACATGACTGATGTAAAAATATGTTTAAAAGAAATGTATATGTAGAGCCTATATCAGATTGCATGCTGTATTGGGGAAGGAAGTGGGAAGGGAGGGGGAAAAAATTTAAAACTCAAAAGCTTATGGAAGCAAATGTTGAAAACTAAAAATAAATAAATTAATTAAAATTTTAAAAAATAATTCTTCTTAAATTGAAAAATAAAATAAAGTAAAATGGATAGCTAGAATCAGAGAACCTCACAGTTGAGGCCTCAGAGGTAAAATCTTTCTGGCCAGCTCCAAATCATGACACTTGCACCTATACTCAGTAATCAATAGTCAACATTTATTAAGGACCTTCCCTGTGCCAGGCACCATGTTAAGCCCTGGGGATACAAAAAAAAAACAAAAACAAAAACAGGCAATGCCTGCCCTCAAGAAACTTACGCTCTAACGGGGGAAGTCTTAAAAAGTATAGGGAAAGGGAAGGTACCTGACAGGGTTAAGGAGCAATGGAAGATGGTAGAGATGTCAGGGAAGTTCTAGAGTAATGCAGCCAGGTGAGAAATGAGAAGATAGACTCCTAATAGGGGCTCTCTCCCTCCTTCCAACAGAACTGACTCTTAGACCAGCAGCTCTGATAGATGAACCTTTTCTTGAACAGAGCCAGGTGATTCCAACACATTTCAGCCAGGTCCAAAACACGTGGCTACCTGCTTACCTTCAGCCACTGCCCCTTCCCCCAACTCTGGTTTCATATATGTGTATGTGTGTGTGTATATGTGTGTGTGTGTGTGTGTGTGTATCTACTTCCCCTATTAAAATTAAAAGGCTTGCTTATATTTGTGTCCTCAGTACTCTCAGCACTTAGCATCCAGCAAGCCCTGCTTCAGTTCCAGAGCCAGGCCAACTGCCTCTGGCCTCTTTGCTCCTGAGACTTCCTAGGGAGCCTTATGTCGGCCCTAGATCCATATCTCCTACCCCAGGACCTTCTCTGGTCCTAGGACCAGACCCATCTCAAACTGTCAGTTCCTGCCTCCTATCCAGGCTCCCCAAAGCTGCATTTTTGCTTTGCTTCTGCCTGCCATGAGGTGGGTCTCCTGGACATCACAAAACACATGCCACAAGGTTAGGCCTTGACAGAGGACCTTTATAAAGGGCCTTGAACAGTCTAATCATCTGTCTGCCTCACCAGACTTCCCTGCAGCCTGGACTCATCCATTCCTCAATGGTTAATATACTCCCAACCCCTCATACTCTCCCCACATCAGTGATTCTTAAATCCCCAACTATCACTGTACAAACTCCATTCCTCATTTTCTCCTGCCTGATCCCTTACTCTTACCCCTCAGCAAGCCTGCAGTTCTTTCCATTGTGATCTCTTGTAAAAACCTGCTGAACTGGAGTCAGGAGAGACTTGAGGCAGGTAGACTATTTAGAAGGCTATTATAATAATCCAGGAGAGAGGTGATGAGGTCCTATCCTAGGGCTGTGGCTGTGTAAGCAGAGAGAAGTGGATGTATACATGAGGTGTTGAAAAGGTTAAAGCAACAAGATTTGGCAACTAATTGGATATATGGGGTGAGTGAAAGTGAGTAGTTCAAGATAACATTTAGTTGTGGGCCTGGGCAACTGGGAGGGTGGCGATGCCCTCAACAATAATAGATACGTTGGGAAGGGGAAATCTTTGAGGTGGAGGGGAAGATAACAAATTCTGTTTTGGATGTGTTAAATTTGAGATACCTACATGATATCCAGTTCAAGATGTCCAAAAGATAGATTATTATAGCTCAAGAGAGAAAGAGACAGCCTAGATATAGTATTGAGAATCATCTGAGTAGAGATGACAATTGAATCCCCGGGTACCTAAGAAGATCACCCAGTCTGATAGTTGAGAAAGGAAAGATAAAGGCCCACCTTAGAGTCTTGGGGAGATTCATCACTAAAGGGGATCACATGGATGAAGATTAGCAAAGGAGACTGAGAAGGAGCAGTCAGACAGGTATGAGGAGAACCACAAGAAGCAGTGTCATGGAAAGCTAAAAAAAGAGAGATCATTATCCGGGTAAAGAACATGCTCAGCACAGTCAAAATCTGCAGAGAGGTCAAGAGGCATGAGGACTGATACAGCGCCATTAGGCTTGGCATTTGAGAGATCACTGGTAACTTTGGAGATGGAGGTTTCAGTAGAATGATGAGGTAAGAAGCTAGATTGCCAAGGATTAAGGGAAAAGTGGAGGCATCTAGTGGCTTCCTTAAGGGGCTTAGCCAAGAAGGGAAGCAGAGACATTAGCAAGATGGTAGAGTCCTGCTAAGTGAAGTTTGGGGTTTTTTTTAATGGATTGGGGAACAATGAGAGTCTAGGCAGCACAGAAGGAGATTGAGAAAGATTGATCAGATAAGCAGGGGGAGAATTAGGAAAGAGCAGTGTCATGAAAACCCAGGGAGAAGAGGGAATCCAGAAAAAAAGGGATTGTCAACACTGCAAATATGTCAAGAAGGATGAGAACTGAAAGATCATTGGTTTAGCAATTAGATCATTGATAACCTTAGAACAGTTTCAGTCTATTGGTGGATACAGAAGTAAGTTTGCAAGAAGTTGAGAAGTTAGTGGGGGGGGAGAAGAAAAAAAAAGAAATTTATAGGATAACTTTATTATATATTAAAGGGTATATAGCATCTATCTAAAACCTTCAGCAAGCATAATATGTAATGGGGACAAACTAGAAGCATTTCCAATAAGATCAGGGGTGAAACAAGGATGTCCATTATCACCACTGTTATTTAATAACGTACTGGAAATGTTAGCTTTAGCAGTAAGAGAAGAAAAAGAAATTGAAGGTATTAGAATAGGCAAAGAAGAAACAAAGCTATCACTCTTTGCAGATGACATGATGATATACTTAGAGAATACTAGAGAATCAAGTAAAAAACTACTTGAAATAATAAACAACTTTAGTAAAGTTGCAGGCTATAAAATAAACCCACATAAATCATTGGCATTCCTATATATTACCAACAAAGCCCAACAGCAAGAGATAGAAAGAGAAATTCCATTCAAACTTACTGTAGACATTATAAGATATTTGGGAGTCTACCTCCCAAAACAAACCCAGGAACTCTATGAACACAATTACAAAACACTTTTCACACAAATAAAGTCAAATCTAAATAACTGGAAAAAACATCAGTTGCTCATGGGTAGGCCGAGCTAATATAATAAAAATGACAATTCTACCTAAGCTAATTTACTTATTCAGTGCCATGCCAATCAAACTACCGAAAAATTATTTTATAGAGTTAGAAAAAATAATAACAAGATTCATTTGGAAAAACAAAAGGTCCAGAATATCAAGGGAACTAATGAAAAGAAATGCAGGGGCAGGTAGCCTAGCAATTCCAGATCTTAAATTGTATTATAAAGCAGCAATCATCAAAACTGCTTGGTACTGGCTAAGAAATAGAGTGGTGGATCAGTGGAATAGGTTAAATATGCAAGACACAGTAGTCAATGACTATAGTAATCTATTATTTGATAAACCCAAAGACCCCAGCTTCTGGAATAAGAACCCACTCTTTGAAAAAAAACTGCTGGGAAAACTGGAAAAGAGTATGGCAGAAATTAGGCATAGACCAAAATCTCACACCATATACCAAAATAAAATCAAAACGGGTTCATGACTTAGATATAAAGGCTGATACCATAAGCAACCTGGGAGACCAAGGAATAGTTTACCTATCAGATCTATGAAGAACAGAAGAATTCATGACCAAACAGAGATAGAGAACATTATGAAAAGCAAAATGGATAATTTTGATTATATTAAATTGAAAACTTTTTGCACAAACAAAGCCAATGCAACTAAATTAGAAGGAAGGGTAGAAAATTGGGAAAGAATTTTTAAACCAGTCTCTCTGATAAGGCCTCATTTCTAAAATATATAGAGAATTAAGTCAAATTTATAAGAATACAAGCCATTCCCCAATTGATAAATGGTCAAAGGATATGAACAGACAGTTCTCAGATGAAGAAATTAAAGCCATCTATAGTCATATGAAAAAATGCTCTAAATCATTATTGATTAGAGAAATGCAAATCAAAACAACTCTGAGGTACCACATCACACCTATCAGATTGGCCAACATGACAAAACAGGAAAATGATAAATGTTGGAGAAGATGGGAAAATTGGAACACTAATGCATTGTTGGTGGAGTTGTGAAATGATCCAACCATTTTGGAGAACAATTTGGAACTATGCCCAAAGGCTATAAAAATGTGCATACCCTTTGACCCAGCAATAGCACTTCTAGGGCTATATCCCAAAGAGATCATACAAATGGGAAAAGGACCCACATGTACAAAAATATTCATAGCAGCTCTTTTTGTGGTGGCAAAGAATTGGAAATTGAGAGGATGCCCATCAATTGGGGAATGGCTAATGGTATATGAATGTAATGGAATACTATTGTGCTATAAGAAATGATGAACAGGCTGACTTGAGAAAAACCTGGAAAGACTTGTATGGTCTGATGCTGAGTGAATGAGCAGAACCAAGAATTTGTACACAATAACACCCATTTACAAAGACTAATATTGATAAATTTAACCCTTCCCAGCCATACAAGGATCTAAGACATCTCCAGAGGCCTCATGATGGAAAATGCTATCCACATCCAAAGAAAGAACTATGAAAGTTGAATTGCTATTTTTTTTTCTCTTCTGTTGAGTTTTGTTTCCTCTTTCTGATGGTTCCTCCTATTGGTTTTAATTTTTACTTACAACACCACTAATGTGAAAATATGTTTAATAGGAATGTAAATGTATAGCCTATATCAGATTGTGCCGTCTTGGGGAGGGTGGTGGGGAGGAAGGGGGAGAAAAATTTTAAACTCAAAAGCATGTGGAAGTGATTATTGATAAATCAAAATAAATTAATAAAATTTAAAAAATAAAGGGAATAGCAGGTTGTGCATAATAGATTTTCAGTTCATGTGTAATCATCTTTTTTATTATATTATGCTATGGAAATTATTTTTTACTCTATAAATTAAAAATAGAATAAATGTGGAAAAAAAGTAGAGACAGGTATAGACAATTTTTCTATGAGTTAGGCTGTGAAAGAGAGGAAAGGATGGTAATTTGGAAGAGATGTTAGGGTCAAATAAAGGTTTCTTAAGGATGGAAGAGATATGAACATGTTGGTAGGAAGTCTGGAAGAACGGGATGGCTGAATTTTAAAAAAAGCATTTATTGAGCATTTATTATGTGCCAAGCACTGTGTTAAGCAAACACAAAAGTAAGCAGCCCCTGTCCTCCAAGAGCTCACATTTTATTAAAAGGAGACAAGACATATAGGGACACCCCGTATAAGTCTAGAGAGAAACATTTTAATTTGGAAAGTAACAGAGCTGGTGAGTGGAACTATAGGGAATAGAATGACACATCCTTTCCAGGAACAATGACAGAGTTGGTCTGGTTATGATTCAAGAGCTGACAGGAGGATATGAAGGGATGCAAGGGTACTGGAGGTGCAAAGCCTGGCTAGACCAGTGGGTAAAAGAGGCAATTATTAATTGGGAAAGTGGGGCCAAAGAATATTTCCCCAACATGAAAGGATTAAGTGCCCCCTGAGCATGGCTTCTGGTACTGGTGGGTAAGACTTGGGGAAGGAGCCAGTGGATATGGGAAATTGACAATTAGTGAGAAGGAATGATTCAAGAGACATTGACACAAATAGAGAGGGTTGGCTTTGGCAAGGAGAAATTTCCCCTCTTTCTCCAGGAAAAGAGAGAATAGGGGATGATATTGAAGATATTGAGGTACAGAATTAGGGAGACGAGAGAACTCAAAGCAGGGGACCTAAATTTCCAAAGGAAAGTATAACCCTGACTTGAAGCCTGGAGCATGTGCATAAGACACTCCTGACTGATAGGGCAGCTAGGTGGCCCTGTGGTTTGGATACTTAAAGACAGAAGGTTTTGAACAGAAAATGTAGGAAGTCAATTAAGCTTGAAGAATTGTTGTATTAGCATAAGGGCTCAATTGTGATTATTGTTCTGTTCTAGTCATTTCAGACTCTTCGTGACTCCGTTTTGGGGTTTTCTTGGCAAAGATATTGGAGTTGTTTGCCATTTCCTTTTCCAGCTCATTTTACAGGCAAATAGGGTTAAATGACTTGCCCAGGGTTACACAGCTAGTAAGTGTCTGAGATCAAATTTGAAGGTCTTTTTGACTCCAGGGCCAGTACTCTATCCATTGTGCCACCTAGTTGCCTTGATATCATCAACATTTCAAAGGGAGATAAATGAGGCCAGGGCTAGATGATGGAGTGAGAAACTATTGCAGAAACAGAGTGACCAGAAGTGTCAATACGCAGGAAAAATAGTTTTAGGAGATGTGAGGCACAGTGAGAGATTTTGGTGAGGTAAAGTATTAGAAGTGGGAAATTTGTAGGCGATGATGAAGGGCATGACTTTCCTATGGCTAAGGCAGAATGAAAGTTCAGGTCATGCCAGTTGAGGAGGCTTATGAACTGGGAAGTCAGGGTGCTGGAGGGGGTGTCAGCATATGTGTCAGAGTCTCCACGCACAAGGGGTTGGGTTAGAGTGGAGAGGGAGACTGTAAGGTATCTAAATCCTTGAGAAAGGAGGGAAATGACCTGGGGGCCAGTAGCTACTTACCCCTAAGATTTATATAAGGTGATGCATCTAGGTGGAATGAACCTGGAAAGAGAAGAGGCTGCTGAATGATGATGGGGTAGGGGAAGGGTCTGGAAGTGGCAGTGAGGAGCAAGAAGTATGCCTCTTCATCTAGTGGGCATGTTGGGGACATCTGAGTGTGGACAAGAAAGAAGACATATCAAGGAGAGGGAATTTGGTGTCTTCTTGGGGGGGGGTAGCATGCTATGATTGCAAGCTATGGAGTAAGGAGTATGAGAGAAAAAGGTCTAAAATGAAGCACAGAACTCAGTTTCCAAGGGCACACTGGAAGGGGAGGACAGAGTGAGAAGTGTAGGCCTGAGATGGATGGAGATGAGGGAGCAAGAAGTCATAACAGAAAGGAGATTTTTGCCTAGGTATCCTTTAACTCAAGACAGGCCCCAAAGAAAATTTACTAAATATACTTAGTAACATTAACCATAGCAGCATTTAGCACAGTGCTGGCACACAGCAAGTGCTTAATAAATGTTTGTTGACTCGATCTGGAATCATAGCAAATAGATTACTATACCCTTTCCAGTACCAACAGGAGTTGTGCCCGAGGCTTCAGTCAGGATGCCTATCTGACTTTTCTCCCCAAGACTGGGGTGGGTGGGGGAGGGTGGTGAACGTGAAAGTCCTAGGCCTGAGTTGGTCCAGGGTGAAGCCTGGTGACCGAATCCTTAATGGTTATTGGGAGATTGATTTACCTACCCTTTGTCATCAGAAAGGGCAAGATGTAGTGTGTGGCTGTGTTTGAGTTAGCAGCAGTGAGTGGACATGGGTCATTTAAATTGTTGTTCAATCATTTCAGTCATGTCAGACTTTGTGGCCTTATTTGGGTTTTTTCTGGGCAAATATACTGGACTGGTTCGTCATTTCCTTCTCCAGCTCATTTTACAGATGAGGAAACTGAAGCAAACAACTCTAAGCGACTTGCCCAGGGTCACACAGCTAGTGTCTGAGGCAGGATTTGAACTCAGGAAGATGAGTCTTCCTGACTCCAGGCCTCAAGCTCTATCCACTGCACCATTTGATTTTGTTGTTGTTGTTGTTTTGTTTTTTGGTAAGGCAATTGGGGTTAAGTGACTTGTCCACAGTCACACAGCTAGTGAGTGTTATGTGTCTCTGGCTGAATTTGAACTCAGGTGCTCCTGACTCCAGAGCCAGTGCTCTTCACTGTGCCACCTAGCAGCCCCTACTCACTTGATTTTTATCAGGACTTTTCAGAGAAGGAATTTGAGAGAGACAGGTTGAGAGAGGCAAGTAGGAGCTTTTGAATGGAAGACTGGAGATCTCAGACATACGGGGAAGTAAGCCCCCAAAGACGTCCTTTGATTTCCAGCACCTATAACCGTGAAGACTGCTAAAAGCAGACTCTTCCATGAGATGAGTAAAATGATCAGTCGTTCTTTCTCTCACTGAGATCTTAACTCATTCACAAAGAGCTCTTTTATTCTTGTGTATGCTTTTGTTCTATTCTAATCTGCATTGACTCCCCTATTTCTCTTCATTACCTCCTTTAATAAAGAGGCTTACTAGTTATTTGTAATTATCTTTTGTGTAATTAGGAGTAATAGGAGAATAGTACTAAGTAATATGAGAGTAATACTAAAGAGAAGGAAGCTAAGAGGGATTAAAAATAGCTATCAACCAATAGGAAAAAAAAGAATGGGAATTTTGGCTAAATGTTGGCTTTACATTTTTAAGGGAAAGGAGAAAGAATAGCTATTTTGATGGAAGCATGTAATTTTAGATCTAGAAGGGCCTCTAGAAATCTAGAGTCACATTTCCTCTTTCCATTCCATCTCCTGTTATTGTCCTTATTTGACTCAGTTTACTTATCTGTCAAATGTGCTGGAGAAGGAAATGGCAAACCACTCCAGTGTCTTTGTCAAGAAAACTCCCAAATAAGGTCATGAAGAGTCAGAAATAACTGTACGACAACAGTCTGGGGCAGGATTTGAACCTAAATCTTGCTGACTTCAATTGTAGCTCTGTTATTCACTATCCCACGCTGCCTCTCAAGATCAAATATTTGTCAAGAGGCAAAAGAAAATGATTTTGATGTGTGGGACTCTTTGCTTTAAGGGAGCCGGTCCTAGACTTTAATGAAATCAGTCTCAGTTTATATGACTCCTGATGGTTCCATTCAAATGTCCCATCGTGTATTTACAAGTTCCTACCAGTTTAGTTAGCTGTTTGTCTTCTGGAACTCACCAGGATGTTTAACTTAGTCACTTAATTTTTCCACTCCAAATTCTATCATTTTAGGGTATTTTTTCCTCTTGTTCAGAGAATGTAAATATTTATTTATAGTATTAAGTCTTATTCTTGCTGTGGTTCTGCGTCTTATGGTGACCTTTGTAGAGCAATTGGCAGTTCTTCAAAGCATTGCCCTCCCAATGACTCTGAGAAGTAGATAGTACCAGGACTCTATGTCCTCATGTTTTCGGTTATTAACATTGCCTTAGGAGATTCCCAAGGAGGCAGCCCCAGAGTCAAAAAGCCCAGCTCTGCCTTTTAGTAAACCAGGTGAACTTGGATAAGTCATTTCAAATTTTATGGGCCTCAGTTTCCTCTTTTATAAAAAGATGATTGTGGATTAGATGATCTCCAAGTTCCCTATCATCTCTATTATTCTGCAATTCAGTGGCTATCTCTGAATAACTTGCATTATAGCCATTTGACTATGACTATTATCACTCTTTGGACAACTAGGTCGCACAGTGGATGATAGAGTTCCACACCTGGAGTCAGGAAGACCTGAGTCTAAATTTGGCCTCAGACATGACTAGCTGTGTGACCCTGGCTTAACTCTGTTTGCCTCAGTTTCCTCATCTGGCAAACCACTCCAGTATCTTTGCCAAGAAAACCCCCAAACAGGGTCACAAAGAGTCAAATACGACTGAAAAAAAAAACACTCAACAAGAAATATTACCCTTTGCACCTCAGTTTCCTCATCTGTAAAATGGAGATAACAGTATGTTCACTATCTGCCTTAGTGGTCGTTGGAAAGACAAGGCTTTCTCTGCAGCACTTGGCACTGTTGACCACATTTGCCTCCTCTCCTCTCTGGGTTTTCATGACATTGCTCTCTTTCTTGATTCTCTTTCTACCTGACTGATGAGGAAAGTGACATGTTCCCTTTCAGTTTCCTCTGCTGGATCACTGGATGTCCCCAAGGCTCTACCCTGGGTCTTCCCTTCTCTCTCCACACTCTCTCACTTGACCTCATGAGTTAAATTACCCCAGATGTGTATATCCAAGGCTGTCAGCTTGGACTGCCTTCCAAGCACCAGCTGCTAAATTTTCAGTGCGAGCATTTATACCTCAGAAATCAGCAAATTCTACAAATCAGGACTTGATTTATTATCTTGTTGATTGCCTAGACTTATGAGAGTGATGGAACAAATGTCAATAATGCAGATTAAACTTGAGTAAGTTGTGAGTTTTCAGAGAAATGGTTGCTAAAAATTGATCAACATACTGCTATGTATATCCAACCCTCCTTTCACTCTTCAGAGTTCCAGTTTTGCATCATCAAATGTTTATTAGGCATTTTCAACGGGATGTTCACAAATTCAATGTAGCTATAGTGAGGGCTAACCTTCCCATGTAGCATGGGGGCATCACTGTATGGCTCAAAGAGAGGCACAATAGACATCTCTAGACTCTTTTCCTCATACCCTTCTCCAAGGGACACTTTGATCCCTGCTGTGAAAGGAAGCAAGAGGTTGAGCTGAAGTCTGGCCAATCCACTCTCTTCAGAGAAAGAGGGTACCAAGGCACTGCTCTTATAAATAGTATTAGTCTAGGGGATGTAGTTTTAGGTTCAAGCTAAATTTCTAATCACTGTTTATTTAATGGGGAAGGAAGGACCTCAGTCTTTATATTCAAGTTTGGTTCCCTTTCAAACAAATACCAATTCCACAATGAACACATATAGCAATTGTTAAAGAAACTCATTTATGCAAGTCAATAGTAAAATGTTGAGGATCTGTAAGGATGTAGAGGGCCACAGGCTGTTCATGAGGTCTCACTGATGGGCGGAGGCCCCTCTTGGGTGACTGATCTATGGGCAAGTTGCCTGACTCGGTGCTCCGTCCTATGCATCTCTAACTTCCCTCGTTACTCATTAGTCATTAACAGTATATTTGTGATTGGTGGTAGGTAAGTGCACGGACTGTGCATGCACTGTCCTTGAGCACAGCATGGGTTACACGTCATTGTAACTTGAGAAAGAGTTCCTGTTATTTTACTATATAAGTAAGTGCTCTGCTAAAAATAAAGGGAGTTCCTGCCATCTTTTCTCCCACCTCATCAATGCATGCTCAGAGTGAAAGATCAAGCTGGTCTTGATTCTTCAGATGATTGGGAAATCCTAGGTCCTAGGTAGGCTCTGTAGCCGAGTGAACTAGTTGTGCACAACAAACCGGCGCCCAACGTGGGGGCTGCACTGAAGATACAGAGAGTAAGACAGCTGCATGAAACAGTTGGGACACGTCTGGATAAAGAAGACGCAACACCCACATCAAGACACCGAGGTCTGTTGGAGCCAGGCAGCCTCCTTGTGAGAGGTCTCTGAATCGTATCCCGTTGCAAGACTACGGAGTGGTAAGAGAATTTCTTACCATGAGGCAAAATGTAGGTAAACTCTCAGATAAGGAACAAAATGTTAGAGTAATATATCAAGTGATCAAGGAACAGGGGTGCTCGGTAACTCCCAAGAAAATAAGAGTTTCT
Source organism: Phascolarctos cinereus (assembly GCF_003287225.1). Taxonomy (NCBI): domain Eukaryota; kingdom Metazoa; phylum Chordata; class Mammalia; order Diprotodontia; family Phascolarctidae; genus Phascolarctos; species Phascolarctos cinereus. The sequence goes on from NW_027555958.1 coordinate 242,133,900, forward strand.
AGACATTATTGATATAACATCTCCATGGCTTCCAAGGGAAGGGAGTTTAGATTTAGAACCATGGAAGATAGTGGGGGAACAACTGACAGAATTTTATAATACCAAAGGCCCGAAATCAGTTCCCCTGGACACTTTCACTATATATAATCTTATAAAAATGGGCTCACAAGCTGACATACAGGGCGAGAAGAGAAAATTCCCTGCCTGTACTCAAACTTCTTCGTTGTGCTCACCTAACAATAGTAGAGCAGGCTCTCCTGAGAGAGAGAACAGACCTAAGATTTATAGGTTATATCCTGACTTAGCTGAAGCTTCAAAACCCCCTCCACACTCTCCATACCCTGAGCTGTTAGATAGACTCAAGCAGCATTACGAGAGGTCCCTATACAACTACAGATTGTTTTGCCTTTTATAAAAACCAAAACCTTAAGAAAGATTTTGCCTGGTTTTAGAATACCATGGAAAGAAAAGATAAAATAAAATAAAAATAGTATTATTTCATTTGTGTAGGGAATTTCTGACAAGTTTCTCGCTTTTGGATTCTCCCTGTCATTTTGTTCTATGTTTGTCTGTGTCTGTGTGAATGATGGTCTGTGATTAATGTATAATTTATTTGATCTTTCACTGCCAGGCAGCCAAGGGCTGCAACTGGATTCTGAAATGCTGATAGTGACTTTCTCCCCTTCCCCCTCCCTAATACCAGCCACATTCCCGGGAGCAGGTGGATGGGGGAGAGAATGGGAGAAAAAGTACTTCATTATTTAGGTATAATTTGACAAAAGGCAAGAAAGTTTAAGCATACAGGAATAAAGAAAAGTATGGATAGAAAGAATAATATAATCTGTTTGCATGAATAGCAGGAATAGATGATTTGAGAGTAAAAGATTTGGAAACTTTTGGAGAAAAAATTCTCTTTCTTTTTTGCATTCTAAGGCTCTGGCCAAAGCTTTGGGTGTAAGATTGAAAGATTATGTTGAAAAATATTCTCTTCCTTTCTCTGAATTCCAACCCTGGCCAGGTTGGGGTGGGGGAGAAAGAGGGAGAAGATAAGGAGGACGAGTTTCCTCTTCAGATCAAAAAGAAAAGTTTTTAAGTATTGGAACACAATCTAAAGATAATTTAGTTCATTCACATTAGCAATATGCATGTTTCAAGTTTTAAAAAATCTAGTCTCATTACAAATTGGTACACTTTTATGTGTTATGTCAAGCAATTTTTAATAATTTAGATGTTATTAAAATGTGAACTAAAAGAAACTGAAAGGTAGTGAGATAACTGTGTAAATTCAGCTAAATTATTTTATCAAGTCCGGTTAATCTTGTTCTATGATTTTTTATAACTGTCATTTAGAAAATCAGGTATTTCTGTCTTTACCTATGATTAAAGAACAGCTTAGAGCTAAAACAATTTAACTATCACTCAGGAAAATTACCAAATTGTTAACTAAGTTATTTGAAGTTACTGTTTTAAAGTTAAGACCTAGAATTTTTAATTACTTCTGAGAGAAAAGGAGGGGCACAAGGCAATTCCCTTAACTTTGTAAGCTTGCCAAAAGCTCCTACCAGCTGTGTGCCAAGGTCGTCTGCTCTGAGAAAAGAATTTGTTTATGTTATTGAGTTCCTAAACAATTCATTTAGCTTACTGAGAAATTGCAACTTTATATAAATAATTTCTAATAATTGGCTTTCTCACCAAGACAAGTTTAAATGTGGGAAAGAAAGGATGTTAAGTAAAATTTCTTATATATGTGAGACCTAGTAAATCTTTATTGCTTATTGCATTTCTATGAAAATAATTAACTGTATCTGGCTTTAAGCCATAATCAGTGAAACTTACTGCTTGAGGTAAAAGACTCTTAGAACTATAATTAATTTTGTTTTGAGTTTGAATTTGGGTATAGTTGTCTCATTAAATCAGTATTTCCCATTTTTCCTATTGTGATCCTTTAAGGAGGAATGTTTCTTACCATGTGCCGAAATTTTGTTCATAACACTATTAAACTTGTTAGTCAGAAATATTCCCAGACAAAAATAATTTATTATATGGATGATAAACTTTGCAGTTGTCCTACTACTACCAAACTCTCCTTATTAATGCCCAAGTTTTAACAAGCCTTTCAGTCTCATAGATTTATAATTACCCCTGACAAGGTACAAAAGGTATCACCCTTTGCTTACTTTAGGTATATTGTTCTACAGTCTACAAGCATACCACCAAAATGTTACAAATTAATCAAGATTCCTTGATAATTTTTAATAAGTTTCATACAATTTTTAGATATTAATTACTTTTAGCTTGTCTAATAAATCACCACTAATCAATTATTTTAAGATGAATTTAAACTACTAGGATAACAGATAGCTAAAACTCAATTCATTTCCCCTTAATTTGTGGGCGATATTTTACATTTACTGAGAGCTGTTATTTCTCCCCCACTGTTTGTGCTTTTTCTATCCATAAAACTGACAAAATACAAAACGAAATCTAATGAACTTGTTTGGGTTCCTTAAAATTCATCTTTTATTATTGCAAAGTAGTCAGGAAAATTAACGATGCTTTATGACTTCCCAGCCTTTGATAGTTATTGATTTAAAAGATTGCTTTTTTACTATTCCATTACAAAAAGCTAAAAATGATACATTACATGGATGACATTTTATGTGCTCATCCTAATCCTGAAGTGTTAGAAGAAATTTTACAAAAAACACAAGAATTGTTGCAAAGTCATGGGCTTCAAATAGCCCCAGAAAAGATTCAAAAACATCCACCATTTCAATATTTAGGCCATCAAATACTTCAAGAGAAAATAGTTTTACATCCACCAACAACAGACCTACAAAAATTGAAAACACTTAATGATTTTCAGAAAATTATAGGAGATATACAGTGGCTTCGGTCACAGGTTGGCATTCCAAATTATAAATTGATACCCTTGTATGATTGCCTTAAAGGTGATCCTCAATTAGATTCACCCCGGATACTGACCCCTGAGGCAAAGCAAACATTGTTGTATATTCAGGAACAAGTAGTTGGAGCACACAAACAGGATTGATAGGCATGAAAGCGTGGAAGCTTCTATATTTAACACCCCAAATTCTCCAACAGCAGTAATACATCAGAAACAAAGGCTTTTAGAATGGGTATATTTACCATCTCAGTCAAAAAACACTTTAAGTAATTATATGGTCCTGATAGGGGACTTAATACATAAAATTGATAACAGATGTTTAAAATTATGTGGCACGCATCCGGAAGTCATATACCTTCCATTTTCTCAACAAATAATTGAAATGGCAATACAAACAATGCCCAACTGGCAAGTGAATATCAATTTGAAGCTTGTGTATGGAAAACCCCTTAAATATCATGTAATCTTTGAGAATTGGCCTTGGATACAACCCACACATACATCAGGTGAACCCGTATACAGAATTAATGTCTTTACTGATGCCACAAAGATGAATAAGGCTTCTATCTGGTGCCCTAAAAGAAAGGAATTACAGGTGATTAATACACCTTTTACCTCCACACAACAGAATGAATTATATGCTGTCTATTGTGCCTTTCACAAATATAAGGAGCCAATGAATATCATCACAGATAGTAAATATGTAAAAGGAATCCTAAAACACCTAGAGACTGCAATAATAAAAAATACTGGTAATAATATCTGTCAGTTGCTTCATGATATACAACATTATATACAGAATAGGACAGAAAAATTTTATGTTTTGCATGTTCGGTCCCATACTCTTGCTCCAGGACCAATTTTTGAAGGTAATGATTTTGTTGATAAATCTTTAACAATGAATGTGGAAATAGCAAGGAATAGTCATAATCAATTACATTTATCTGCTAGGTCTTTAAGAACTTTATATGGCATAACAAAATCACAAGCACGTGAAATTGTTAAGCGCTGTGCTACTTGTGTGCCTTTTCAGACCCCTTTTCATGTTGATGTACACAACCCCAAGGGACTTACACCTAATGCCTTATGGCAAATGGATGTTACTCATTATTCTCCCTTTGGAAGACAAAAGTATGTTCATGTTTCTATTGATACTTATTCAGGCTTTATTTTTGCTACTGCTCAAGCGGGTGAGGCTGTCCGCTATGTTATTAATCATTTGCTTCATTGTTTTTCTTTCGCTGGCCCACCTCAATGCTTAAAGACTGATAATAGTCCTGCATATATTTTGCAGGGTTTTAAAAAGTTTTGTACTGAGTTCTCTATTAGTCATACTACTGGCCTTCCTTATAATCCTCGTGGTCAGGCCATAGTTGAACGTGCCAATCGTACATTAAAGATGGTGCTCCAAAAACAAAAAGGGGGAGCTAAGGGATCCCCGTGGCATCAATTAAACACTGCACTCTATACTATAAATTATTTAAAATTCGACAGTTGTAACCTCTCTCCTGCAATGAAATATCTGGCAGGAAATGACAACAGTACTAGTGACACCACTAAATCAAACAAATTCCTTTTTCCTAAACACAATATGAAAGTCATGTGGAGAGACGTTGATGGTGTCTGGCAGGGCCCAGGGCAAGTGCTAACCTGGGGGCAAGGGTTTGTTCTTATTTTCACAGGTGATGGAGAACTTTGGGTCAGAACGAAGGATGTCCACATTATCCATTCAGAAGGGACAAGGCAAGCAGAAAAGAAAACACAGACCAGCCAGGAATCAAAGGAGTCAAAAGAATAAGAAGAAGGCACTACACGAACTTGTAACCAAGCTGTGACTCTTGTTATTGTGGCAGTGGTACAGAACACAGCAGCAGAGACAGGAAATACAACAAGATGGACTTTTGTGACAAAATCACCACGGCCAAGACTGGCTACATGGGGAGAGACAATACCTGAGGTTATTTTACAAGAGAATGCACCTGCAGGATTGGGGAAGGAACTTAATTTTACACCTCAAAAGAATGGGTCAATTACAGTAAAGTTTAATTTTCAAAGATTGGTATGAGTCACGTTCTGATCATATTTTTGGAATTTGGCCAAAGAAATCAATTAGCAATTGTTAGGAAGAAGAGATGTATTTCATGTGTAGTGTTAGGTGTATCACTTATAGCTATTATAACTGCTTCTGTATCTTTATCTCAATCTATATCTATCGCAAGAAATGAAATGGTTCAAGCTGATTTTATGAATCAATTAACTCGCAATGTATCAAAGGGTTTTCAAGCACAAAAAAGGATAGATGAGGGATTTTACCACATACTTGAGGGAATGAAGGAAACCATTATTGAAATAGATGATGAATTGGATATTTTAGAATATAGAACACATTTGAAATGTGATTATAGGTATGAATTTATTTGTCTTACCAATGTTAAATACAATGACTCCCAATGGGATTGGCAGAGAATACATAAACATCTGAATGGGCTGTTTGGGAATTCTACTGTTGCATTGGATATTGATGATTTATACAAAATTGTTGATGATATTGTGAAGGCGGCGGATGAAGGTTTGATGCCAGATAAGACTGCCCAACATATACTTGATTGGATAGATAAAATCCATAACCCTTTTGATAACCTTGGACATTGGTTTATATCTCTATTGTCTTCCTTATTGCCATTATGTTTGATATTGCTGGCCATGCTGTGTTTTGGACCGTGTTTGCTCAGGTGCATTGCTAATCGGATAAAGGACCTTGGGACTGAGCTTCATATGCTCCGTCTCCAGCAAAAACAAAAAGGAGGAATTGTTGGGGATCTGTAAGGATGTAGAGGGCCACAAGCTGTTCATGAGGTCTCACTGATGGGCGGAGGCCCCACTCGGGGTGACTGATCTATGGGCAAGTTGCCTGGTTCGGTGCTCCGTCCTATGCATCTCTAACTTCCCTTGTTACTCATTAGTCATTAACAGTATATTTGTAATTGGTGGTAGGTAAGTGCACGGACTGTGCATGCACTGTCCTTGAGCACAGCATGGGTTATACGTCATTGTAACTTGAGAAAGAGTTCCTGTTATTTTACTATATAAGTAAGTGCTCTGCTAAAAATAAAGGGAGTTGCTGCCATCTTTTCTCCTGCCTCATCAATGCATGCTCGGAGTGAAAGATCAAGCTGGTCTTGATTCTTCAGATGTTTGGGAAATCCTAGGTCCTAGGTAGGCTCTGTAGCCGAGTGAACTAGTTATGCACAACAGCAAAACAGAAATCAGAGAAAGTACACATAGGAGAACATATACCAGACAATGCAGAGTGAAGGAGCTCTCCACTGGGAATGAGATAACTGTTCCACCAAGAGAAAGTCCAAGGTCTCATCTAAGAGGAAATTCCCCAGAGTCTCTAGTACAGCAAAGCTGGGGATAGGGACGTGGTGGAGACATTGCCAGCTCCTCCCAGAGGAGTCACCTTCTTCCCTGAGTCTTTTTTTTTTTTAGTAACCTGAGATAGGGTGGCATCGTCCATCTTCTCTCAAAGCCAGAAGCCAGAAGCCCCCAGTGACTGGAAGGACTCACAGACAAACTCAAAGAGCCTAGCATTCTCCTCTTTCCCACTCCTACTATCACCCTCAATCAACTCTGTGCCCCATTCCCCCCATGCAGGCATGGGACCTTGATCTCTACCAACAAGGAGAGAATCTCATATTAATAGGTTTGGGGACTTAGATTGTATGTCCAAAACAAAACCCATTACTTTTACTAAATTTCCAAATTTGGAATTCCAATGTCAAATTCAAAAAATTTCCAAATTTTCCAAAATTTTTCAGAAAAACTTCCAATTCCAGAAAATTAATTTTAGGGGTACTAATAACAAAAACAGTGGCTAGCATTTATATAACACTTCAAAATTTGCAAAGTACCTTACAAATATTATCTCGTTTTATGCTTACAAGAACCTTAAGAGGTAGGTACCTGACTCAAGGTCCAAGGCTGTATACACTGAGCTATCTTCCAAGCCTATCACTCATCAATGTTTGAAACTTTCACGTTAACCTTAACTTTTCATTGTCCTGTATCCCACATGAAGCAGTCAAGTAATGGAATAGATAGAACACTGAGTTCACCTCAGACACTTACAGGCTGTGTGACTCTGAGGCAAGTCATTTAACCTCTGCCTCAGTTGCCTGAACTGTAAAATAAGGATAATAAAAGCATCTCCCTCCCAGGGTTGTTGTGAGGATCAAGTGAGATGACATTTTTAAAGTACCTGGCACATAGTAGGTGTTTAAAAAATGCTTGCTCCCTTCCACTTCTCCCATATACACAATCAGTTGTCAAGTTTTATCGATTCTACCTCCATTTCCTTCTCTCTACTCACATGGTCACCACTCTGGTTCAGTTGCTCATCTCCTCTTCTTACCTAAACTATTGCAGTAACTAACTTCCTCTTTCCCATTCACTGCCCTTTGCCAAAACACACCAACTTTATTAACAGAAAAGCACTTCCTAAAGCCATTTGGCTTCCTCCATGGTTTTCCTGCCTTGTATCTCTCTCCTCTTTGATCTTTCCTTCACAACATTTGCTGAAGTGATTTTCCTAAAGCACAGGTCTGACTCAAGAGGCTCTAGGATAAACTACAAACTCCTGTCTTTGGCATTTAAAGCACTTTATTTACAACCTGGCTCCATCCTACCATTCCAGCGTCATTATACATCATTCCCCCTCGTGTACTCTATGACCCAGCCAAACTGACCTTCATATCATTCCCCATACACAATTCTCTGTCTCCCATCTCCCCACCTTTGCACTGGCTGTATACCCCAATCCTGGAATTCATTCCCTTCTCACCTCTTTCTCTTGGAATTCCTAATTTTCTTTGAAACTTGGCTTAAGCACTACTTTCTAAATGAAGCTTTTCCTGATCACCCCAGTTGCCCCCCTCCAAAAAAAATCACCCTGTATTTATTTCATACATACTATACAAGTACATGATGTTGCCCCCAACAGAATTCAAGTTCCTTGAGGGGATGACATTTTTCCTTTTTGTTTTTGTATCCTCAGTACCTAGCACAGTGTCTGATACAGAAGAAATACTTAATAAATGCGATGGATTGATTACAACATTAAGGTGAACTATTATTGGTAATAATATGATTTTTCTTAAAATAATAGGGAGGGGCTTAGTAAATGGTATTTGGCCATGAATAGTTTTGGCTCAGAAGAGAATTGTGGAAGCATCTTCTTCCTTTTGCTAGAGAGGTGAGAGACCAGAGATATAGAGCCTTTTATGCTTAGCTTTTTCCTTTATTACAAGGGAGGGCTTATTTGGAGGATTGGGGTATATTCAGAAACAAATGTGGTAGAAAGATAAAAACTATTAATGTAACTTATTTAATTTTTTAAAAAGATTTTACGTCAAGAAATTAGAGTCAGAGTCAGGAAATCCCCTGATTCAAACTTGCTTTAGACAATAACTGGCTATGTGTCTATGGGCAAGTTCAACTGATTAATCAATAAACATTTATTAAGGACCTACTATGTGCCAGGCACTGTGCGAAAAGCTGGAGATACAAAAAGAGTCAAAAGATAGTCTCTGTCCTCTAGGAGTTCACAATCACTTCTTTGGGTCTCAGTTTCTTCATTTGTAAAAGAAGGATAATAATACTAGTAGTGCCCATGTCACAATATATAAGACTTCTTTTGGAAGACCTAGTGAGATAATATCTAAGCACAACCTCCTGCTTCTCCTCCTGGCAGGAATCAAAGTCTTCCTTGAAGAAGGGTGGGCAGAGGAGATTCTAGGGATACCCTTGCTTTCCTATAAGCCACATCTTGATAGACCCAAGTGGATACACATTAACCTGCATGGACAAAATACAACACACACACACACACACACACACACACACACACATTACATAAGCCAAACAGAGATTTATGTTTGATACTGGAGGCAATAGAGAGCCACTGTAATTGATTGAGGGAGAGGGAAGTTGGCATTGCCAGATTTGGGTGTTAGGAAGATCAATTTGACAGCTGAGTGGAGGGCAGACTGGAGTGGGGAGAGATTTGAGGCAGGGAGATTAACCAGCAGATAATTGAAATGGTCCAGGAGTGACTGAGATGATGAAGACGCTCTATATGAGAGGTGCTGTAAAAATAGAAATGGAGAGATGAAAGAATGAAGAGTTAAGGACGACACCTACATTTTGAATCTAAGTGAATGAGAGGTTGGTGGTGCTCTCCATATTATTAAGAAAGTTAGGAAGATGAAGTCATTTGGAGGAAAAGATGATGAGTTCCATTTTGGACATGTTGGTTATGAGACATTCAATTTATGATGTCCAAAAAGCAGTTGGTGATATGAATCTGGAGAGTAGGAGGAAGTTCAGGCCTAGATAAGTATGATACGAATCCTAGAGATAATCATTTAAACCACAGGAGTTGATGAGATCCCCAAGTGATAGACGAAGGAGAGAAGACTGCTAAGAATACAGCCTTGATGGATAATCGTGGTTAATGGTTGTGATCTGGATGAAGATCTAGCAAAGGATACTGAAGGGGTGGTTCACAAGGAAGAAGGAGAACCAAGATAGAGTAATATCATGAAAACCTAGAGAGAAGACAGTATCAAGGAGAAGAGAGTGATTGTACAAAAGGCTACAGAGAGGTCAAGAGGGATAAGGACTTAGAAAAGACCATTAGATTTAAGAGATCTTAGGTAACTTTGGAGAGAGCAATTTCAGTTGAGTTGATGAGACTGGAAGCCAGACTTTAGAAAGTTAAGAACAGAGTAAGAGGAATGGCTGAGTCCATAGGAATTTGAAAATCTTAAATTTTAGGGTTCTGTGAGTCCACACTCCTAAAATTGTATCTCCAAAGCCACCACTGATGAGTTTACCTTTAATAGTCAAACATTAGACACAATTAGTTCAAAGCAAAGATATTTACTAAGGTTACATGGTAATAATATATTATAGATTATATCACAATATATAATTTGTATATAAAATGAAATTAAAAATAATATAAATAATAAAATAAAATAACACAAAATCATAGTAGCTACAAAATATTTCTCCCATAAACTAAGGGGACTCACTTTCTCACAAATACACACACCATCTGTCGGAAGAATGGGAACAAATTTAAAATACAACGATAGTACTCTTGTAGGGAACACACAGGACCAAGACAACTCTTGCTTCCATTATGGTAGAGCCTTCATTGCCATTTTCTCCTTTTGTAGTCCTTCAGCTACCACTCATTGAGAGCAGCATCTCTGCTGCATGCTTTCTCAACTGGAATTCCAGGGTCTATTTCTTTCCAAAAGTTTAACTCTCATTTGCCAGGTTAGTTCTCTCTGGAGTACATATTCTGTTTTCTCCCTTGCTGCCATATTCCTTGAATTTACTTCTTGTTGCCTCTCTGTGTGTGTGCCCATCTGCAGAGTGTGTCTCTGCTCTCTTAGTTGGGTCCCAAATTCCCTTGTTGAACTGACTATAGATTCTCAAACTGGTGTCCAAAGTAAAAGAGAAAATGTTCTCTTCTCCCATGCTCTGGTATAGGCACAGACAGTGATCTCCTCCATTAGGTTGCTTCCACCTTGAACTTTTTCTCAAAGCTGGTGACTTCAGCTTTTAAAAAGGCCATCAGTAGCATGGCCAATCCTAGGTTCCCCTTCTGATTAAAGGTATAACAAGGTATCAGCATGCTTGCACTTCATTAATAATATATCTATATATCATATCTATAATATAATGTAATATATATAATATATCTATAACTTACTACCTCTTTTATACTGGGAAGCTTGGAGGAGGGAAACAATTAAACCCTGCTCCCACCTATAAAAAATACATATCTATCTAGAAATCATCCCTGCTTTTGTCCTTTATTTTCCTTTTTGTTTTTTTGCTAGGCAATGGGGTTATGTGTGACTTGCCCAGGGTTACACAGCTAGTAAGTGTCAAGTGTCTGGGGCCGCATTTGAACTCAGGTCCTCCTGAGTCCAGGGCTGGTGCTCTCTCCACCTCGCCACCTAGCTGCCCCCTGTCCTTTATTTTCAAAGAGGAAGGACCAATGAATTCACAGGTATGTGATATTGGATTTAAGCGAGGCAAAGTCGCAAAATCATCAGCCTCACTCTCTCTTCCAGGGTCATCTAAGTCTAGTGGCAAAACAATAGTCCGGATGACTGGTGATGGCCCTGGATGCAGAGGATGAGCTTGGTGTCTCTGATGTCTGACCAAGGTCTAAACACTACAGCAACTGCTTCAGCTGCTTTCACGGCCTTTGGAACAAAATTGTTCTCATCTGCCCATTCCAAGGCAGAGAGTCTTCACATGCTTGGGGTAGATATCCCCCTAACTTACCAATCAATATCTATTTAAAACCAAGAGCAAGCATTAATTATAATGAGAATAAACTTGAAGCCTTTCCAGTAAGATCAGGAGTGAAGCAAGGATGTCCGTCATCACCACTATTATTCAATATTGTACTAGAAATGCTAGCTATAACAATAAGACAAGAAAAAGAAATTAAAGGAATAAAAATAGGCAATTGGGAAACAAAACTATCACTCTTTGCAGATGATATGATGGCATACTTAGTGAACCCTAGAGAATCAACTAAAAAATTAGTTGAAACAATTAACAACTTCAGCAAAGTTGCAGAATATAAAATAAACCCACACACTTTATTAGCACCAAGCAGCAAGAGATAGAAAGAGAAATTCCATTTAAAATAATGACAGACAATATAAAATACTTGGGAGCCTACCTGCTAAGACAAACTCAAGGATTATATAAACACAATTACAAAACACTTTTCACAGAAACAAAGACAAATCTAAACAATGGGAGAAATGCTAATTGCTCATGGGCAGTCTGAACCAATACCATTAAAATTACAATTCTACCAAAGTTAATTTACTTATTCAGTGCCATACTAGTCAAACTATGAAAGAATTATTTTATAGAGTTAGAAAAAATCATGACAAAACTCATCTGAAAGAACAAAAGATCAAGAATATCAAGGGAATCGGTGAGAAAAGAAATGTAAAGGAAGATATTCTAGCAGTACCAGATGTCAAACTGTATTACAAAGCAGTAATCATCAAAACAACCTGATACTGGCTAAGAAATAGAGTCATGAATCAATGGAATTGATTAGGTATGCAATTCAAAGTAGTAAATGACTATAGTAATCTAAAACTTGATAAACTCAAAGATCCAGGCTTTGGGGAGAACTCATGGTTGACAAAAATTGTCAGAAAAACTGGAAAGCAGTTTGCAGAAACCAGACATAGACCATCTCACACCATATATCAAGACAAAGTCAAAATGGATACATGATTTAGACATAGAAGGTGATATCATAAGTAAATTAGAGTAGTATGGAAAAATGTAACCTGTCAGATCTATGGATAAGGGAAGAGTTTATGATCAAATAAGAAATAAAGAGCATAATGGGAAGTAAAATGAATAATTTTGATTATATGAAGTTAAAAAGCTTTTATACAAATAAAACTAATTCAGCCAAAAGTAGAAAGAAGACAGAAAACTGGGGGGAAATTTTTACAGTAAGTTTCTCTGATAAAGGCCTCATTGGGAACTGAGCCAAATTTGTAAAAATAAGAGCCATTCCACAGTTGAAAAATGGTCAAAGGATATGAACAGCTTGCAGAACAAGAAATCAAAAGTTATCTCTAATCATATGAAAAAAATGCTCTAAATTACTAAATTACTATTGATTGGAATATACCAATCTGATTGGCTAATATGATAAAAAAAAAGAGGAAAATGACAAATGTTGGAGATGTAGAAAAATCGGGACACTAATGCATTGTTGGTGAAGCTGTGAACTGATGCAACCCATTGTGGAGAATAATTTGGAACTAAGCCCAAAGAGCTATACAACTATGTATATCCTTTGACCCAGCTTTGCATCACAAAGAGAAGAAAATGGGAAAAGACTGATATGTACAAAAATATTTATAGTGGTGATTTTTGTGGTGGCAAAGAATTGGAAATTGACAGGAAACTGATTAAAATAGAAATTGATTGGGGAATGGCTGAACAAGTTGTGGTATAGGATTGTGCTGGAATACTATTGTGCTATAAGAAATGAGGAAAACCTGGGAAGACATATATGAACTGATGCAAAGTGAAGTGAGCAGAACCAGGAAGGAAAACTTTGTACACTGTTGTTGTCATTGTTGTTTGTCCTTCCTTCTGGAAGAGGACCTCACAGCACTATTGTAAGGATGATCAACTGTGAAAGACTTTGCAACTCTGATCAAGACAATGACCCAAGACAATTCCAAAGGAACTGTGATGAAAACCACTACTCACCTTGAGAGAGAGAACTGATGAACTCTGAATGCAGATTGAAGCATACTTTTTCTACTCTCTGTTTTTATTGTTTGTGTTTTATTTTGCAACATGGCTAATGTGGAAATGTGTTTTGCATGATTTCACATGTATAATTGATATAAAATTGATTGATTTTTTAAGGAGGGGTAAGGGGAAGAAGGGAGGGAGGGAGAGAATGTAAACTCAAATTTTTTTAAAAAAGATTGTTAAAAGTTTTTTACATGTAATTGGGAAATATTTAACTAAATAAATAAAAATAATTTTTAAAAAGAGTCCCTACACTCTGATGGGAAAAACAACATACGAACAAATATAGGCAAACTATGTACAGGAAAAATAGGAAATAATTAACAGGGAAGGCAATGTGATTAAGAGGGGTCAGGTAGGGCTTGGCTGCCTGTAAAAGTTGGGATTTTAATTGGGACTTAAAGAAAGGTAGGGATTTAGGGGGAAAGATAATAAACATGTTGAGTTTAAGATGTGTCTGTCTGTTTCTGTATCTATCTCTGTGTCTGTCGGTCGCTGTGGCCGTCTGTCTGCCTGCCTAGAACTGTACCCAGGCACGGGATTCTACTCTCCCTACCCTGCCCGATGCTCTATGGAACCGTCCACACGCCACCATCCCCACCCCCATCCTCTCCAGCCCAAATGGAACAGTCCAGCTTCGCCTAGCCGGTCTGGTCTTCTTGGCCATGTGATCGCCAGCTCGTTGCCCCGAGCGACTGGCGGCGGTTTGTTTTCAAACCCCGGACTCTCCCACTTGGAGCTCCGGCCGGGAGCGGGGGCGCGCTACCGGCGGCCGAGCTTCCCCGCCAGTCCCCGGCCTGCTTTTCGACCGCTGCTCCCCCCTTTGGCGGCGGGTCAGGGGCGCGATGGTGCGGTCCAGTCTCCTGGCGGACGCGCGGAGCGGTCGGGCGGCAGAAGCAGCTTCAGCGTCAGGGCAGGTGGTCGGAGTGGGGTGGAGGTGAGGGCTGGCTGTCGAGGAATTAGGGGTCACCAGGGGCCTTAGGGACAGTGTATCCGTCGGGAGGAAACTGAGGCCCACAGAGGGCGAGCGACTAGTCCAGAATCATACAGGGAGGAGGGGGCGGAGCTGGAGCTCCCAGCCTGTGCGTCCTCTTAGCTCTTCGGCAGCAGCCAAGTAGGGTAGTGGAGGGAGGAGAGTGTCCTGGGGACTCCTCTGTAAGCAGGGCCAGAGCAAGGAAACAGCCCACCCCTGGACCCCAGACTCATCCCTTTGAGGACTTAGGGAGACTCTGACTCATCCTTACGTAGTGCATAGAGTGCCTGGTTTGGGGTCAAGCCGAGTTCCAATCTCTGCTACTTAATACCCCTTCTGGGCCTCAGTTTCCTCACCTGTAAAAAGAAGAGGGTGGACCAGGTGACCCCTAAGGTCCCTTCTGCCTCTGGGGGATTTGCTCAGCTTCCCAATGGCCCACCTTTCTGGGGGGGCGGGGAAGGGGGGAAGGGGTGCGAGTGCCGCGGATGCGATACAACCTGGGCTGGAACTTGGACACGGTAGCCTTTCTGTGTCTATCTGAAAGCAACCTCTCACCGCTTTTCTCTCCATCCCCAGATAACACCGTTAGGATGCCAGACGTCCAGAAAATTGATGCGCAGAATGGTGATGCCACAGAAGGCCAGAATGGGGCCTGTAACACTGCAGTACCAGGCTCCTATCTGGAAAACAACAGCGGCCGCCCAGATCAGACTGCTTGTATGTCTAGGATTTCTGTCCATCACGAGGTTTCTTGGTCAAGGCACTGACTCAGTGCTTCACCTGGCTTTTAATAATGAGATAATGAAGGAAGAAGTGCCTTTTCAAGGGGGCATCTGTGCCAATCGCCACTTTCACCCATTTAGTTTTTTTTTCTTTCCTCTTCCTTGGTTTTCCTCTATTTTATCCCCATTTTCGTTTTTTTCTCTTAATTTGTCTTTTTTTTTCCTTTTTCCTAGTATGAGGATTTCAGTGCTTATTGATTAGTAGTACAGATCTAAAAAGTTTTGATCTTTTCTAGAGAAAAAGGTAACCTGTAATTATCTGAGGTTGATAGCCCAGTACAGTTGATTCAGAGCTCAGAAAATATTCCCTTCTCTCCAAAACTAGCCGTAGCTAAATCTTTTTTATTGTGGTAGCTTTGAAAAAGCCTAAATCTTATGAGAATAAAAATATCTTGGGCCATTCTCCAAACGGAGTATCTCTAATAGTGTTTAGTTAACACAAGAACTAACAATTTCACTTAGTTTTAGCTGACTCTCAGGCTAGCCCTCTCTACACTACATTGCTTACTATATAATATACACAGATTTTTATGTGTATGTTGTTAGGCCTGTTAGACCCTTCTATACCTTTCCATATGTAAATGAAGGTCATTTGGTATTTTGTTTTGACAGGTTAAATTAAACCTCAGGCTTGTCTTCTCCAGATGAAACAACATCTTCCTTTTTTGTGTGATGGTTTACTAGATGGCCCCTTCCAACTTTCAGATTCAGTGATTCTGTAATCTGCCTGTCAGGTTTGCCAACTGTAGCAAATATCTGAACCTGAGCTAAAAATGTAAAGACTTGAGAAAATCAAGCTTGAATTCATGAAATTGTAAAGGTATTAATTGTCCCCCAGATGAGTTGAATTATACTTCTGGATTTTTTTGTTTTGTTTTTTTATGTGGCCACTTGGTGTCACTACTAGATCACAGGAAACAACTAACTCAGCATTTATTGGGTTGTGGTGCGCTGGAACATCCATAACCATAGTGGTTTTCCAAAAAGCTTGGCTAGAAATTGACTTTCTAAATTGACCCTATAGGGGAAATTGCTATTTAAAGGAATGCAATGGTGAATCCTCATATAAAGCAAATGATATTTTTATAAAATTCATCAAGTTTTTTTTTCATTAAGTTCAAATGTCTATGTTTTGGTTTTGTTTAAACCAAGACACACCAATACCTGACTTTCTTAATGGGTGAGCATTTTCTTATTGAAGGATAATGAGTGATTTAAGAATGAAGGGCAGCATTGTCACATTAGTGAGACTTGGTTTTTAGTTAGTTGCTTTTTTTTCCCCATAAAGATTATGCTACTGCGTAAATGGAAATTAGTAACCTATAGGACTTCAAATGTTCAGCAGGCTATTTGTGATGCAGGAGATAGTTGGAGGGCATGGTGCATGGTGGGAATACTATTGTCACTCTCCAGAGGAAAAATGGAAAGAAAAAATTCTTCTAGTCCTTTTGAATACTTTACAAACTCTAAAATGCTTTCTATTCCAATAATTCTGGTGTCATATTATTATACTACTATTACTGTACTTTGATCATCTAGTAATGATAGATAACATTTTAAGGTCAAAAATATCTTTCCTCAAGCCGGGATTAACTCTTATGCCAGGTACTCTGGTGGCTGATTCCATTCCACTCAGCAGACATAGCCATCTTCTAGCCTACAGCTGAAGTCAAACTGTTAGGGTACAGCTACAACAGAAGGCAGCTGTGGGACAAAAATGGACTTATATTATGGCAAGTAGAGGTCAAAATCTAAACTTTCATATAGGTTTTTCTACCTCCAAATGAATATTCTATGCACTCATGAATAAAATATTAAGGCAAATTTTTATTTGCTTATAAAAATCTGTTTACCATTAACTCTCCTTTATCTCATAATATACATATACAAACTCTTTTTTGAATATGTAATTGTTTTAGGCTGGACCTAGATTTCATCACTATAGGGAACATCCTGTATAGAAATTTTCTTCACTGAGGCAGACTGGCTACTTATCTTTAGCTCATGGTCTTAAGGAGTTAATTGCTTGGAGTTCAGAGAGGTTAAGTCAATTATTTGTGGATGGTCACATAGTTAGTATGGTTAAAGGCAGGTCCTGAACCCAGGTCTTCCCAAGACTAGCCTTCACTACACCATGCTGCCTTTCTTTATGTATAATACTGCTATTAAATCCCTGGAAAGAGAACTAGGAACATGTATACAGACTTGCTCTAACTTGTGACTCTAGTGATAAGGGAGTGCTCTTATCTATAACCTAACTTGATGTAGTATTTATATGTACTTTTTTATTATGTTCCTATCATAATGGTAGGCATCATTTCACCAGTTAAAATATTTATACTATTCTGTGTATTTGATCTTGCCACACTATGTTACTAATTTCCATTTAAGCACCACTTTATCCTGTATTTGCATAGTTCTTTTCTGGGGCTACTGAATTCTGATGTACTTCATAAAATCTCTAAGTTAGAAGGGAAGAACACAGAAGTCATCTCATCCAACCCCTTCTCTTTTTTTTAAAAATTTTTATATTTTTTCCTGATTACATGTAAAAACAATTTTTAATGTTTGTTTTTTTAAAAGTTTTGAGCTCCAGATCCTCTCCTTTTTTCCTACCCCTCCTTGCTCCTTGAGAAGACAAGCAATTTAATATAGATTATACATGTGCAGTCATGCAAAACATATTTCCATATTAGCCATATTGCACAGGAAAACACAGACCAAAAAAAAACCCCAAGAAAAATAAAGTAAAAAAAAAGTGTGTTTCAGTATGCGTTCAGGTTCCATCAGTTCTTTCTCTGGAGGTGAATAGCGTTTTTCATCGTAAGTCCTTCAGAATTGCCTTGGATCGTTGGATTGCTGAGAACAGCTAAGTCATTTTGCAGTTGATGATCATGATAATGTTGTTACTATGTACACTGTTCTCTGGCTCTGCGCATTTCATTTGACGTGAGATCGTCTTAAGTTTTTCTGGGTTTTTTTAAAAAATCATCCTGCTCAGCTTTTCTTATAGCAACATAGTATTTCATCACAATCACGTACCAGAGTTTGTTCAGCCTTTCCCCATTTGATGGGCATCCCTTCAATGTCCAATTCTTTGCTGCCACAAAAAGAGCTGCTATAAATATTTTTTGTATATATAGGTCCTTTCCCTTTTTTAAAATTTCTTTTGGATATAGACTTTGTAGTGGTATTGCTGGGTCAAAGGGTATGCAGTTTTATAGCTCTTTAGACTTAGTTCCTAATTGTTCTCCGCAGTGGTTGGATCAGTTCACAGTTCCACCAACAGTGCATTAGTGTCTCAATTTTTCCTCAACTCCCTCTCCTCCAACATTTTTTGTTGTTATTTTAGCCACTCTGATAGGTGTGAGATAGTGCCTCAGAAATGTATTTCTTTAATTAATAATTATTTAGAGCATTTTTTCGTATGACTAGAGATAGTTTTGATTTCTTCTGAAAACTGCCTGTTTACATCCTTTCACCAAAGTACCCATTGAGGAATGACTCATATTCTTATTGACTCAGTTCTCTATGTATTTGAGAAATGAGGTCTTTATCAGAGAAACTTGCTATAAAATTTCCCCCTCAGTTTTCTACTTTCCTTCTAATCTTGGCTACATTGGATTTGTTTGTGCAAAAACCTTTTCATTTTATGTAATCAAAATTAATCCATTTTATATCCCATAATCCTCTCTGAATCTTGCTTGATCAAAAGTTCTTCATTATCCATAGATGAGACAGGTAAAATATTCCGTGGTCCCCTAATTTGTTTATGGTATCATCCTCTAAATTGTGTACCCATTTTGACCTTATCATTTTTTTAATTTTTGTTTTGTTTTGTTTTTTGCCTTGGCAGTGGGGTTAAGTGACTTGCCCAGGGTCACACAACTAGCAAGTGTCATGTGTCCAAGGCCGGATTTGAACTCAGATCCTCCTGACTCCAAGGCCAGAGCTTATCCACTGCACCATCTAGCTGCCTCTTGACCGTATCTTAATATACATTCTGAAGTCTTGGTCTGTGTCTGGTTTCTGCCAAACTGCTTTCCAGTTTTTCTAGCAATTTTTATTAGATATTGAGTTCTTGCCCCCAAAGCTTGAATCTTTGGGTTTATTAAACTTTAGATTACTATGGTCATATACTACTGTGTATTGTGTACTTAATCAGTTTCAGTAATCCACTGCTCTATTTCTTAGTAACAGATTGTTTTGATGATTACCATTTTTTTATACAGTTTGATATCTAGTACTGCTAAGCCACCTTCCTTCACGATTTTTTCATTGATTGCCTTGATATTCTTGACTTTTTGTTCTTCCAGATGAGTTTTGTCATGATTTTTTTCTAACTCTATAAAATAATTCTTTCATAGTTTGGGTAGAATTGTAATTTTGATTGTATTGGCTTGACCTGCCCATAAGCAAGTAACATTTCTCCCATTGTTTAGATTTGTCTTTATTTCTGTGAAAAACATTTTGTAATTGTGTTCATATAATATTTGAGTTTGTCTTAGCAGGTAGGCTCTCAAATATTTTATATTGTCTGCCGTTATTTTAAATGGGATTTCTCTTTCTGTTTCTTGCTGCTGGGTTTTGTTGGTAGTATATAGAAGTGCTGATGGTTTATGTAGGTTTATTTTATATCCTGCAATTTTGCGGAAATTGTTGATTGTTTCATCTAATTTTTTAGTTGATTTCTGCAAAGAGTGATAGTTTTGTTTCCTAATTGCCTGTTTTTATTCCTTTAATTTCTTTTTCTTGTTTTATTGCTATAGCTAGCATTTCTAGTACAATATTGAATAATAGTAGTGATAATGGACATCCTTGCTTCACCCTTTATCTTATTGAGAAGCTTTCTAGTTTACTTATTTTAAGGAGAACTCAATTTATTCCTATGGTTTCTAGTGTTTTTAATAGGAATAAGTTTTGTATTTTGTCAAAAGCTTTTTCTTTATCTATTGAGATAATCATGTGATTTTTGTTGTTTTTGTTATTGATATGGTCAATTATGCTGATTGTTTTTCTAATATTGAACCATCCCTGCATAATTTTCATTGCATTCTGATCTCAAAAGGACGCATTTAATATTTCTGCTTTTCTGCATTTGATTGTGAGGTGGTGGTTGTTGTGTTTTGTGTGTGTGTGTGTGTGTGTGTGGTGTGTAGGTGCCATGTACTGCTGAAAAAAGATATATTCCTTTCTATTCCCTTTCCATTTTCTCCAGAGGTTATCATATCTAACTTTTCTAAAATTCTATTCATCTCCTTAACTACTTTCTGGTTTATTTTTTGGTTAAATTTATCTAGTTCTGAGAGGGGAAAACTGAGGGCCCCCACTAGTATAGTTTTACTGTCCATTTCCTTCTGAAACTTTCATTTTCTTCAGTGAGCTTTTGTGCCTTTTTCCATGTGGTCATGTCTACTTTTTTAGTTCTGCTCTTCATTGTATTTTTTTGACCTTTTATACAACTAGGCTGATTTTTTATTTTCTCCAGGTTTTTTTTTTTTGGTGCCTCCTTTACCAAGGTGTTGACTCTCTTTTCATAATTTTCTTGCATCACTCTCATTTCTTTCCCCAGTTTTTCCTCTACTTCTCTTATTTGATTTTTAAAATATTTTTTGAGCTCTTCCAGGAATTCTTTTTTTTTTTTTTGAGGGGGTGAGGGCTGTCACCAGTTCACATTTTTCTTTGAAGCTTTTCTTGTAGCTGTTTTGACTTCATTGTTTTCCTCTGAGTTTGTGTTTTGATCTTCCCTGTCACCATAGTAGTGTTCTCTGGCTGAGTTCTTTTTTGTTTGTTTGCTCATTTTTCCAGTCTGTTTCTTGACTTTTAATTTTATGTTAAGGCTGGGCTGTGCTCCTGGGTGGAGTGGGTACTGTCCTAAGCTTCAGGTTTTTAATTCTGCTGTTTTCAGAGCTAGTTCTGGGGGGAGGTCTATAGGTTTTCAGTTCTTCCAAAGTGGTGTGATTTAAGGTGAGGTGTGATCACTGCTCTTCTGGCCTGTGCGTAAACACAAGCATTCTTCTCTGCCTTGGAACTGTGACCAGGACCCTAGGTCCTGGGGCCTCAAGAGCTAAAGAGGTAGTGCTCCTCATCCTGGACTGCAAGCCAGAACTGCATATTGGCAGTATGACAGAATTCTGTACCCAGTACCAGCCAAAGGTCCTCCGTAACCTCCTTCTTACCGGCTGTCTGACCTCCTTCCCCTCTGTGTATTGACAGCTCCCAGAGCGGCTTCTGCTGCTGCTGAACTGCCTCCATGTCCTGTGCTGCACCATTCGTGCTGGGCTCCCAGTCTGACCACTACCCCGCTGATACAGACCTTTGCTGCCTACCTTTTAAGTTCCTCTGGGCTCAAAAAATTGTTTTACCCCATCCTTTTGGTTGTTCTGCCATTACAGAATTCAGTTTGAATTGTTATTTTAAAGTTGTTTAGAGGAGAATTTGGGAGAGCTCAGGTGTGTCTCTGTCTTTACTCTGCCTTCTTGGTTCCCCCTCCCCCCAACCCCTTCTTGAACAGAAATCAGCTATACTGTTACCAACAGGTAATCCAGCCTTCCTTGAAGATCTCTTGTGGAGGGGAACTCACGACTTTTGGACTGCTCTGATTGTTAGGAAGGGTTCTCTCTCCCTCTCCCTCTCTCCCTCTCCTCTCCTCTCTCCTCTCTCTCTCTCTCTCTCTCTCTCTCTCCCTTTCCTTCTCTCTCTCTCCCTCTCCTCCCTCTCTCTCTCTCTCTCCTTCTCTCTCTTTCCCTCTCCTCTCTCTCTCTCTCCTCTCTTTCCCCCTCTCCCCCCTCTCCCCCCTCTTAACCCCAGCCCCTCCAACCTTGGTTCCTTGGCTTTTTGTGACATTTATTTTTCTGGATTTCACTCCCACAGGTCTTCATCTCCTCTTGCCTGGACTATTGCAGTAGCCTTCCAGTTGGACTCCCTATTTCTGGGTTTTTTCATCCACACAGTTGCCAAAATCATCTTCCTAAAGCATGAATCTTACTTTGTTTCTCCCTTTCTCAAGAATCTTTAGCGACTCCCAGTTACCTCTAGGATTCCTCAGGTTGGTATTTAAAGCCTTTCACAGTTTTTCTCCAGCCTACCTTTCCAGGCTTATTGTAAATGATTCTCCATCATGCACGCTGTGTTCTATGTGGACTGGCCCCCTTACTGTTCTCTGAGCTCTGCATTCCGTTTTCCTTCCCGTGGGGACAGGCTGTACCCCGTGCCTGGCATGTACTTCCACCTCATCTCTGCCTCTTAGAATCCCAAATTCCTTCAAAATTACCGTCCCCGATCTTCTTAGTTGTTAGTGAGCTCTCCCTTCTCTTCAAATTATGATGTTTATCTCCTTATCTAGTTACTTGCATCTCCTCAGAATGTAAGCTTCTTGAGGACAGGGACTGCTTTGTCTTTGTATCCCCAGAGTCTAGCACATACAGTGCTTGACCAGTAGTGGGTGCTAGATAAATTCTTGTTGGATCAGATTTGCTTTGGACCTAAATCTACTGCCGTTTCTGCCCATTATGCCTACTTCTTCTCTTTGGGTCAGCAGAAACAAGCTAATCAGCTTCTAGATGGTAACCCTATATGAACTTGAAGATAACTGTCATGTACACTCCAAGCCTTCTCTACGGCAGGCTAAACCTCCTTAGTCCCTTCAACTGACATTCCCAGTGCCTCTCCCAGCCTAGTCAGATTCTCTTCCTAATTATGGTGCCCAGAAAAAAACACAGTGTTGTCAGTGTGAGTCAGGAGTGAGTACAGGAGGACTCTCACCTCCCTCCCCTGGATACTAAACCTCTCGAGCAGTGCAGCCTCTGATTGGAACTGCTTTGTGTTGCCGTATGACACTGTTGACTTTGAGTCTGCAGGTCACTAAATCCCTTGAACTTTTTCAAACTTGCTATTCCCTCATGCTCATTCTCATCCTGCATTGATGAAGTTAATTTTTTTTTTGATCCAAGTGTAGGATGTTATACTTATCGTTATTAAATTAAAATTCAATTCACCACACATTTAGTGCCTACTGTATGCAAAACAAACATGAAATAATGTCTGCCTCAAGGAGTTTATATTCTAATGGAGGTGGGGGTAGTACACAAAGTATATATAGATATGGAAATATGAAATAACTTTGGGAGGAAGGGAGCCCGAAAAACTGGAGAAGTGATGAAGAAATACTTTCAGGTGGGCATTGCTGTCTGAGCAGAGCCTTGCAGGAAGTGAGGGATTGAAAGGGGGAGGTGAGGGCAAAGTACATTCCAAGAATGGGGGACAGCCGGTACAAATGCACGGAAAGAGCAGCAGAGGGATGTCAGTGTTGGAGAATAGCTAAGTAAGGCAGTTTGGAACGTAGAATATGTAAAGGCAAAGTAATGGGAAATAAGTCTGCAGAGATACTCAGGGGCCAGATTGTGGAGGGCTTTAAATGCTGGGATGGGGAGTGTGTATTTTATTCTAAAGGCAATTGGGGAGGCACTGAAGATTTTTGAAAAGGAGAGTAAAATAAGTTATATTTGTGGTGTCATAGGAATATTAATTTGGCTGCTATGTGAAAATGGATTGGAGAGGGAAATTGATTAGGAGCCAAGAAGGCTGTTGCAATAGTCTAGGCTAGAAGTGATTAGGGCCTACACCAAGGTCGTGGCTGTGTGTGTGTGGGAAAAGGAGATGGGTATCAGAGAGGTTCTGTAGGCAGAAAATAAGAATGTTTGGAGGAATGATGGGTTTGGGGACAAATTTGAATCCATATAAGGCAGTGGAATGAATGATGGATTTGGAACCAGAGGACCCAGGTTCAAACATTACCACGCTTACTACCTGTGTGATGGGGACATGTCATTTAATGTCCCTGTGCCTCAGTTTCCTCATCTATAAAATGAGGGGGTTGCACCAGATGGTCTGTAAGATCTTTTCTGAGCTCTAAAATTCTGTGATCCTGTGTTTTGAATCTGAGATGCTGGTGGGACAGGGACATCCAGGTTGAGATGTCTACTAGGCAGATGCAGGACTGAAGTTCAGTGGAAAGATGAGCACTGTATAAACAAAAAAATTAATGAACAAATACACATATACATATGCGTATATTCACATACACACATATTGTGTATATGGTGTTCATATATGCAAATATATAGGACTTAACTTGGTGTTATCTGCATATTTATTTGTTGGGGTTTTTTTTATCTGTTTGTTTATTTATGAGCTTATGATATTCCTCAGGGAGAAAAGAAGGACCAAGACATTGCCTCAAAGAACACTCACACTTAATGGAGGGGACATGGGTCATGTTCCAGAAAAGGAGACTGAGGAAAGGGGTGAAACAAGTGGTAAACTAAGCAAAGGAGTGCTGCAGACTCCAAAGTGAGGGAGTATCCAGGAGACAGCGTTGTTCTTCACTATGAAAAGCTGCAGAAGGGCCAAGGAGAATGAGGCCTAAAGAAACCATTAGATTTAGTGGTTAAGAGACTGTCAGGAGCAGGCAGATTTCAGAAAAACCTGGAAAGACTTCCATGAACTGATGCAAAGTGAAGTGAGCAGAACCAGGAGAACATTGTACATAGTAACGGCAACACTGCACGATGATCACTTGTGAATAGCTTAGCTCTTCTCAGGCAATTCAGTGATCCAGCACAGTTCTAAAGGACTCATCATGTAAGATGCTATCCACAGCCAGAGAAAGAACTGATGGAGTCTGAATGCATATTGAAGCACACTTTCTTTGTTTTATTTGTGGTTTTTTTCCCCTTTTGGTCTGTTTCTTCTTTCATAACATGACTAATATGGAAATATGTTTTACATGATTGCAAATATATACCCTAAGTCAAATGCTTACCGTTTTAGGGAGGAGGTCAAGGAGAAAGTTTGGAACTCAAAATTTATTAAAAATAAATGTTTTAAAAAAACAGATAGAGAGCTGTTTTAGTCAAGTGGTGGGATCTGAGAGATTGAAAATGAGAGAAGGAAGGAATGATTGAGGGAACAAAATGCTAAAGGAGAGAAGATATGCACACACACACATATATACGTGTGTGTGTGTGTGTGTGTCTTTATCCAGAGAGATATCTTTTGTAGCAAAGAATGAAAAAGAAGAGAAAAAGCAGTTAAGCAAACAAACTTAAGAGGCATCATGTGGGAAGGGCATACCTGTGCAACCCTGGGCAAGGCACTTGACTTCTCTGGGCCTGTATTTCCTCACCTTTGGGGGGGGGCGGGCGGGAATCAGATGGTCTCTGAAATTCCTTCCAGCTCCGAATCTAAGCCAGTGAACTGATAAATCAACCACGTCTGACAGCACATATAGTGCTGCACGTTCAGGGTGCAGAGGAAGGGTCAAAGTACATTTTTCTCATCTATTCATCAAGGCCAGACTTAAACATTACAATTACAGTGTTAGACTTTTTTTGTTTTTACCCATGGACAAATGTCTAGAGGTGGCTGGAGAGCTGACCTTGGAGTCAGGAAGATGATGTCCAAGTCCCACCTCTGATACGTCCTGGCTGTGTAACCCTGGACACATCACTTAACTTCTCAGTGCTCTAGGCCACAGCTTCTTAAACTTTTTCTACCTGTGACCCTTTCAGTGCTTGAACTGTGGGTCGTGACCCCATAAGGGGTGGTGACCCACACTTTAAGAAGCGCTGCTGCATTGGCAACTCTCTAAGACTATTAAGTTGCAGAGGAGGGGCCAACTTGCATTGATAGAGGTCTAGTTCCTATCTATAGCTCTATCCCTCATCACGTACATTGTTATGGTTATGTGTATAGTTTTTGTGGCTCTCTTTGCCTCACTTTACATCAGTTGAACTAAGATTTCTCATGCTTTTCTGATTTCTTCATATTTATTATTTTTTCCATTATATTCATGTCCCTTTTTTTTTTAGCCATTCCCACGTGATGGGCATCTACTTTGCTTCCAGTTCTCTGCCACATCAAAATCTCGTTCTTTCAAAGATCATATTTAGGTCATAGATTCGGAGCTGGAAGGGACAGTTTTATTTTACAGATGGAGAATCTGCGGCTCAGAGAAGTTCTGACTTGTCCCGTTAATGTCACCCAGGATTCAGCCCCAGGTCCTCTGGATCCGACCCAAATCCAGCACTTTTTCATCTTTACCACATTGGCTCGGTGAGCACATCAACATGTGAGTGACAAATTGAGAATTGTGTCAAGACGTGCTATTGGTTCTAAGTGGAAAGTGTTTCTACATGGTTTCCTCTCTCATATAGTTTCATAGAATTAAGTAAACCTTTTGTTGGTTGTCTACTGTGTGCGGAGCGTGGCTTAAAAGTCCAGTGAGGAAATATGACATGCAGAGATAACTCTAATGGAAAACAATAGATGATAACATTAATAAAGGATAAAAAAGTTTTAGATGAGGTCTTAAGACAGAAAAATTATTACCAAGGTGGGAATCAGAAACTAGATAAAATGACATTTAATTTGGGATTTAAAGGATACAAAGGAATCTACCAAGCAAAGATGTAGGGAGAAGACATTTCAGTCATTTCCAGCTTAAGTCTTTCTTAAAATGTCATGTCTGGAACTGAACAGAGTACTTCAAATGTGGCCTGAACAAAGCAAATAGAGCAAACTTTGCTGTTCTGTAGTCTGACTCCTTGTGCCCCACTTGGAGTTTTCTTGGCAAAGATATTGAAGTGGCTTGCCATTTCCTTCTCCAGCTCATTTTGTTGTTCATCCTTCGTTTTTTGAAGAAGACTCATGACATCACGAATGAGTAATGTCTTGACTTGTGTATGAGTTGGTTTAAGTGAGGCGGAGTTACGCAGATTGTTGGCCTCGCTCTCTCTTCCACAGTCATCAAAGTCCAGTGGCAAAACAAGTCAGGACAACTGGCAATGCCCCAGGATGCAGTGGATGATCTTGGCATCTTTGATGTCTTACCAAGCTCCAAGTGCTCCGCGGTGCCTGCTTTAGCCACCTTCATGGCCATTGGAACAAGTTGTTCTCATCCACCCATTCCACTGGGAGAAATCTTTATATGCTTGGGGTAGGCATCCCCTTAACTCACCAATGGGTATAAAAAGTCTGTTGGCAACTCTCAACCTGGTTTTTAGCCTGGCTGCTGAGATGGCTTACTAGGCTATGGCCACTGCTCATGTTATATATAGCTTCTCGGAGCCACAGATGAGGAAACTGAGGCAAACAGGGTTAAGTGACTTGTGTAGGGTCACACAGCTAGGAAGTGTCTGAAGCCATATTTGAACTCAGAAAGACACGCTTCTCGGCATAACTCAGGATGAGAGTTTTTTTTGGTTACCAAAATTTGCTGCCTAGATCTTCATGAGAAACATTGTTGAGCCACACCTCCCCCATTCTCTATTTGTGAAGTTTATCTTTATTTATTTATTTATTTGTTTGTTTGTTTTTTAGGCAATTGGGGTTAAGTGACTTGCCCAGGGTCACACAGCTAGTAAGTGTCAAGTGTTTGGTCTGAGGCTGGATTTGAACTCAGGTCCTCCTGACTTCAGGGCCGGTGCTGTATCCACTGTGCCCCCTAGCTGCCCCCTGTGAAATTTATTTTTTAAAGCCTTTCCTCCCTAAACCTCAACCTACTCCTGATTTCACTTTTCTGTGGCACTACCATTTCCTCAGCGTCCATGTCCTTAACCTCAGAGTTATCTTTAACTTTTTATCTTACCTCAGCCTCTTTACCATACCCTACCCTTCCATCTGTCTCTACTCCATTCTCACAACCACTTTAATTCAGGCCCTCCTCAGTACCATCTAGATAATCAGTATTAACTTCATAGAGTTTTTCCACCTCTATCCTCCCTCCCCTCCAGTTCATTCTTCATGCCACTGATGCAGATACTTCTTAGGAATAGCTACGGTAAAACTTCATGTTTAAGACATTATCAGTGATACCTGAAAGACTGAAAAATAGGAGAGGTGTGCTGCAAGAGAGAGTATGTTAGAGGTGAGATAATGGAGTCTGTAAAGTAAAGACCAATGAGTTGACCCTTCAGATCTGGACAGATATCTTAAATATATGATTAGGAATATTTAGTGAATATTTAGAAAAGGAAGCAGTGATCACAAAGAGCTGGCATGGAATTATCTAGAACATACCATGCCAGACTAACTTCATGTTCTCTTTTGACAGGATGGCTAGGCTGGTAGCTCAAGGGAATGGTAGATATAATTAACTTAGATTTTAGCAAAGCTTCCAGTCCTGCTTTCACCTTAGCCCTACAGCCACCATCCAGGGGAGCAGGGGGGTCCACCGTCTTTGTCCCACCATCACCAGCTGCTACCAACTGAGCAGGCACACCAGCCTTAGCTGAAGCAGCAATGTATCCTGTGGGAAGTGGCATTTGCCAGGTGGGTTAAGCTACCATCGCCACATCCTCTTTGATTGCGGTAGAGACAGCCCAGGACTCAGAGCTCAAGAGCCCCAGAAATAGTGGTACCCACTCCTCCCTCTGCCCCCCACCTTGGCCCTCAACCAGCACTTATAGTCTCATACCCTACCCATTATTGAAGGGAGAAACTCTTGTGGATATGTGGTCTGAAGCTGCCTTTGCAGGTACTGCAGCCTGTGCCCACCTCCTTTGGAGCTCTAGCCATACTGCCAAAGTCCTTGGCAGTGTCAGGTGGTTCAACATCAGAAACACATTGAGCTTTGTAAATGGAAATGACATTAAAGAAGATACATTACCATTTGCTTTGCTGCTATGCCCTGAGATTCACTGGCCCTTTCCATATGAGTAGCAGCTGATGCCTCCCATGTGTTGTTTCTCCCTTTTAAAACTTGAGCTCCTTGAGGACAGGGACTCTTGATCTTCTATTTGTATCCCTAGCACTCAGCATAGTGCTTTTGCACGTGATAAATGCTTAATAAATACCTTTTCGTTCACACATTCATAATGTCTGTCAGGTATAAAAGATAGTGGGCTGTGGGCTAGACAGCAGTACATTTAAATATACCCAAAATTGGTTAAATGGGCAGACCCTAAGAGTAGTCACTAATGCTCTGCTATCATGAAAGGGAATCTCCAGGGGAGTGCCTCAAGCATCTGTCCTCGGCCCTCTGCTGTTTGGCACTTTTATCAATGACTCAGCATCGATGACATACTTAAATCTAATTTTCTGATAACAGAGCTGGGAGAGATAGCTGACACCTTGGATGACTGGTTCAGGATGCAGAAAGATCCTGACAAATTAGAATAGTATGCCAGATCTGAAAAGATGGAATGTAATTGGGATAAATAGAAAGTCTTATGTTTGGGTTTTAAAAAAAATTTTATAAGTACAAGATACAACCAGTGGGGGTTTTAGTGACTCAATATGATTTAATAGTGCTAGTGATAATCCCACTCTTTAGTCATTTCTTAGTTGAGTTCAACTCTTTGTGGCCTCATTTAGGGTTTTCTTGGCAAAGGTACTGGAATGCTTTGCCATTTCTTTGTCTAGCTCATTTTCCGGATGAGGAAACTGAGGCAAACAGGGTTAAGTGACTTGCCCAGGGTCACACAACTAGTAAGTGTCCGAGGCCGGATTTGAACTCATGAAGATGAGTCTTGCGGACTCCAGGCACTCTATCCACTGCACCACCCAGCTGCACTAGTCTACTGTACTCTCAGACCATATCTGGAATTTTGTCTTTAGTTCTAGGGACTGCATTTTAAGAAGGCCATTGCTGGAGACCATTCAGAGGTAGGCACTTAGGATGATGAAGTAGTGCTTCAAGTTCTTCCTATGTAAGAATCGGCTGAGGGAACTCTAGAGGTTTAATTCAGAGAAGACTTGGGGGCACATGCTAGCTGTGTTGCAGTCTTCTCATAGTTAAAGGACTGTCACCTGGAAAAAGTATTAGACTTGATCAGCTTGGCCCTAGGGGACAGGACTAAGAATCAAGTTGCAAAGAGACAAATTTAGGTTTGAGGTAAGCAAAACTTCCTTACAGTTAGAGCTATCCAACATCAGGATAGGCAGCAATTAAGTGCTTGCTGTGGGCTAGGAACTGCTAAGCTCTAGGCATGTAGAGAAGACCAAACTGCAAAAATCCTGCTCTTTTAAGGAACTTAACCTGTTAAAGGAGAGATATGTGAATAAATAATACATAAAACATATGAATGGAGAAGAAGGAGGTGACAGAGGTTGGAGAGGACCAGGAAAGCTCCTTTAGAAAGTGGCAACTAAGCCTCGAGTGAGATGATGAGAGTGGAGAGAAAGGGAGATAGGAAGATAAAAACAAGGTTTGTCAATCAGTTGACTATGTGAGGGACATGAGAGTGAGGATTGTAAATCTGGGAGAGACTGGGAAGATAGTTATTCCCTCAGCATCACTAGGAAAGGGTTTTTTGGTTTGTTTTTGGTGAGGCAACTGGAGTTAAGTGACTTGCCCAGGGTCACACAGCTAGTAAGTGTCAAGTGTCTGAGGCCAGATTTGAGCTCAGATCCTCCTGACTCTAGGGCCAGTGCTCTATCCACTGCGCCACCTAGCTGCCCCCACTAGGAAAGCTTTGAAGAGGGTGTTTGGGGAAAGATAGTATTTTAGACATGCTGAGTTTGAAATGTCTGTGGACACACTTCACATGTCCAATAGGCATTTGGAGTTATGGAACTGAAGTTCAGAAGAGAAGAGGGCCTTTGGTGGTGGTTGTTTAGTTGTTTTGGCCGTATCTGACTCTTACTGACCCATTTGAGGGTTTCCTGGCAAAGATAACTGGAGTAGTTTGCCATTTTCTTCTCCAGAGAGCCTTGGCGCCCCACAGTTAGGAAGAATGACGAGGAGGAAGATCCAGCAAAGGACACTGAGAAGGGAGTAGTCAGACAGGTGGGAGGAGAACCCAGAGAGAGAGCAGTGCTATTAAAACCCAGGGAAGAGAGGGTGTCCAGAAGGGGAAGAGAATAAATAGTCACAGACCAGTTCTTAGTGGAGAGATTGAATGAGCAGGTCTGGTATATGGTAGAAGTGATTTTGTAGATGTAGGTTGGATAAGAGAGCCATGGTAGTCCTTTTCAAGTCTGAAATTTTGTGAACTCCTTTCTGTCTTCTAAAGTCCATCTCAATGAAGAAGTGAGGAGGGATGCACTGGGAGAAAGGGGAAGAGAGAGAGAACGGGGAAAATTTTCTCACATAAAAGAGTCATGTAAGGAAGAGCTTTTACAGAGGGGAAAATGGGAGGGTGGGGTTGGTAGTCAATGCTTGACCCTCATTGTCTTTGGAATTGTAAAAGAGAGAAGAATATTTATACACAGTTGAGTATAGAAATGTTAACTTACCCAGTAGGGAAATAAGAGAGGAAGGGTTGATTAAGGGAGGCAGTGGTTAGAAGTGGAATAGACTTTTGAGGAGCAATGGGATAAAAAAAGAAGAAAAAAACAGAAGAAAATAGGATGGAGGGAAATACACAGTAATCATAATTATGAATGTGAATGGGATGAGCTCAACTATAAAAGGGAAGCAGGTAACAGTGGGTTAGAAATCAGACACACCTGTAACAGAAAGACAAACTTAAAGGGCTGGAGCAGAATCTAATATGTTTCAATTGAGGTGAAAAAAAGCAGGAGTAGCAATCATGATCTCAGACAAAGAAAAAGCAAAAATAGACCTAATTAAGAGATAATCAGAAAAAACTACATTTTGCTAAAAGGTACCCTAGACAATGAAGTAATATCAAAAATTTTTTTACAAGTTTTTCTGATAAAGGCCTTGTTTCTCAGATATATACTGAGTATGGAACAGAGTCAAGTTTATAAAAATAGGGGGCATTTCCCAATTGATAGATGGTCAACAAAAATGAGCGGGCAGTTTTCAGAAGAGGAAATAAAAGCCATCGATAGTTTTATGAAAAAAAATTATCTAAATCACTATTTTACTTTTTAATATTTTATTTTTACCTGGTTACATGTAAAAATAATTTTCAACATCCATTTTTTTCATTCTATTTAATAGTACTTTATTTCTTCCAATTACCCGTAAAGATAGTTTTCAACATTCATCTTTGTAAGATTTTTGAGCTCCAGATTTTTCTTCCTCCCTCCCTTCCTTTCCTTCTCCCCAAGAGAGCAAGCAGTCTGATAAAGATTATACATATACAGTCATTCAACATTCATGTAAAAAATTTTTGAGTTCCAAATTCTTTCTCTCCTTCCTGCTGTCCCCTCTCCTTCAGAAGTCAAGTAATTTGATATAGATTATATATGTGTAGTCATGTAAAACATATCTATATTAGCACAAGAAAACACAGACCAAAAAACCCAAGAAAAATTTTTTAAAAGTATGCTTCAAATCTGCATTCTGACTCCATCAGTTCTTTCTCAGGAAATGAATAGTATTTTTCATCATAAGTCCTTCAGAATTGTCTTTGTATTGCTAATCAATGTATTGCTAAGAATAGCTAAGCCATTCACAATTGGTCCTTGTATAATAGTACTGTTGCTATGCACACTGTTCTAATTTTGCTCACTTCACCTGGCATGATTTCATATAAGTCTTTCCAGGTTTTGCTGAAAGCATTCTGCTCATGATTTTTTATAGCACAATAGTATTTCATCACAATCATATACTGCAACTTGTTCAGCCTTTCCCCAATTGATGGGCATCCCCTCAATTTCCAGTTCTTTGCTGTGACAAGAAGTACTGCTGTAAATTTTTTTTGTACATGTAGGTCCTTTTCCTTTTTTAAAAAATCTCTCTGGGATATAGACCTTGTAGTGGTATTGCTGGATCAAAGAATATGTTGTATAGCCCTTTGGACATAGTTCCAAATTGTTCTCTAGAATGGTTGGACTTGTTCACAACTCCACCAGCAGTGCATTTGTGTCACAGTTTTCCCACATCCCCTCCACCATTTGTCATTTTCCTTCTCTGTCATATTAGCCAGTCAGATAGGTGTGAAGTGGTGTCTCAGAGTTGTTTTAATTTGCATTTCTCTAACCAATCTAATAATCTCTCATCAAAAGTAACATTTTGGCTCAGATTCTTAACATCTAACCACTGTTCAGATTCTTATAATCTAGCCAACAACTCAGTAATGTTCGGATTCCTTAAGAGTCTGGCCAATATGGTGGATGTTCTAATAAACCTTGCCTTTGACTGAAAGAAGGCTTGGATTGAATTCATGTGTTGTGATTTTGGGGTCCCAGCACCCCTAAACCTCAACATTTTGGTGGCCCATATGGGGAAGCTGCCTAACCCCAAGTTCTTCTCCAGCCAAGACTAGAAAGTATGTAAGCCTCCCCCCCCCACTTTCTTACCTTGCAGTTGGGGTCACAGTCTAAGCACCAAGGCTTGGAGGTGCTTTTCAGGCAGGCAGTTTTGAGGCTGTCTCGCAATCAGCCTGATGGTCTCAGGCTCTTGGTCCACTGGTTCAGTTTGAGGCTATGGATCTGGGTACAGCTTCCCTGGCGTAGAGGACAAGGATGGACACCCTATCTGGAATCATATGCCCAGTTCTGTCAGTTCTTTTGGTGCTAGGGAATTGGGAAAACTGCAGGTGCTTTTTGGTTCCACGAGGCTTACTTACTCCCTTACCTCTATACCTCTGAATCCTCCTTCACGGAGGTTACAAGGAAAAGTTAGAACAGCTGAAAACGTCTTAGCAGATTCTGGAAGTTTTGTGATCAGTCATTAAGGAGTTTTGAGACACCTCCTTACAATCCTGGTCACTCCCTTCTCCCACTCCCTTACCTTGAGTCAAGAGGGTATTTGTTAATCCCTCTCATTGAAGAAGAGAATTTCGCCAGCACCCCACCTTTGAATTTGCCCTCTTCCACCTGGCAAAAGGAAAGAGGGCGGAGGGGCAGCAGCTACAGCATGGGCCCCACTGACAATGGCCTTGGGCCCTGGGGCAACCTTTGCCTAGAAGCATCACCCAGGTTCAGCACATCCTGCTCAGCCTCAGAACTTGGGTAAGCCCTCTCTTTTAAAGTTGTAGTTTTAACTGTTAATGATGAGATGTTGATTCTCTGTGTAAAGTAATTTGGAATTGCATTTAACAAAATTGAAGTCAACTGATTGGTAATGAGTTTGTTTCAAGTTTCAAATTGGTGAACTTTTTGTATCAGTTATGTCAAGCAACTTTTCATAATTTGGTTACTGCTAAAATAATTTGGCTATTGTTGGTTATTGTTTTAATGTATAAACTTGCCAAAAAGTTTGTTTGGGTTTTGTCTGTTGCTGAGAATTTGCAAGTATATAGAAATAATCTCTAACGATTGGCTTTTTACACTAGGATACATTTAAGTTTGAGATGTAAATTCTGGAAAAGTTTTACCTAAGCTGTGATTAGTGGAACTTGCTGTTTCAGGTAAAAGCTCATAGGCTTTTATTTTGAGATGTCTGATGCATCATAATAATCTGTTGATAATCAATAATCTACCATCTGAAAGAAATGCCACAAGCTACTCAGAGAATGTGCTACTGGTGGGAAGTCAGCATTGGGAAAAGCTGAGAGGACAATTTTAGCCTCAGTCTAAGATGGGATCCTCCTGGCTCAGTTTCCCCATTATGTTCCTTTGAAAAGGAATGTTACCCACCTGGCTATTCCTGGGTCTGACTGTGAGATGGATTTGATACTGCATGGTTGGAAGACTGAATTATCTGAATCCAAACACAGCTAACAATATTTTATCCTGTCATATCTGGGCCCTGCGGTCTTTTCTGTCAGATTTGTGTCTTCCAGACCACAGGCCATTGACCTAGCAAACAGAGGGTACCAAACAGAGTTGGTAGCAAACAGAGGGTACCAGCCAATGTCCCCCCATCATTCCCTGGATGCAGCCTGTGCTCGGTTTCAGTCAGCCTCCTCTTTGGGACCCCCTCGAGACAGGGACAGCTCTACACCCCTTGCTAGCAAGAAGGAGTTTCAGAAGCTAAGACCTTTGTCCCTTACCCCAAAAGAATTTGGGTCCCTTTTGTTTTAGGGGGGAATGATGGGGTTGGGTTCTAGACCCCAGAAAGGAAAAACCATGGACTTTCCCACAAGGCCAAATCTCTGGATTTTGCCTGAGGCTATAATCCCATCAACTGGCTTTTTGTTATTGCCTACACCTAATCTCTCAATTCTCTTACCCTTAACCTAGCCTAGCCCTTCATTGTCTTATCTCCCTATGGTCCCCTGCCACTTTCCACTATTAATCTCCATTCTCCCTTGGCCAAATGGTCCAGGTCCCAGGTGTTCTGTTCACCCCGGCTTACTGGCCACTCCCATCCAGATCTTCCTGAGACCCCTCCTCCAGTCACCCCAAACTACTTGGCCACTGCTGGATCCCTCCCACAGTCTTTCTGTATATAAGGTCCATCTTATCTCCATTAAACTGCTCAGATTCTTAAAATCTAGCCACTGCTCAGATTCTTATAATCTAGCCAATAGCTCAGTAATGATCAGATTCCTTAAGAGTCTGGCCAGTATGGTGGATGTTCTAATAAACCTTGTCTTTGGCTGGGGGGGGGGGAAGGGAACATTTTTTTTCATATGATTATAGATGGCTTTGATTTCTTCTTCTGACAACTGCCTGTTCATTTCCTTTGACCATTTATCAATTGGAAAATGACTTGTATTCTGATAAATTTGACTCAGTTTTCTATATATTTGAGAAATGAGGCCTTTTACTTCTAGGGCTATATCCCAAACAGATCAAACAAATGGGAAAAGGACCCACATGTACAAAAATATTCATAGCAGCTCTTTTTGTGGTGGCAAAGAATTGGAAATTGAGAGGATGCCCATCAATTGGGGAATGGCTGAACAAATTGTGGGATATGAATGTAACAGAATACTGTTGTGCTATAAGAAATAATGGACAGACTGACTTCAGAAAAACCTGGAAAGACTTATATGGTGTGATGCTGAGTGAAGTGAGCAGAACCAAGAGGACTCTGTACACAATAACAGCCACGTTGTGTGATGACTAATATTGTTAAACTGAACCCTTCTCAGCATTACAAGGATCTAAGACATCTCCAGAGGCCGCGGGATGGAAAATGCTGTCCACATCCAAAGAAAGAACTATGGAAGTCGAATCGCTATCACTTATTTTTACCTTCTGTTGAGTTTTGTTTCCTCTTTCTGATGGTTCCTCCTGTTGGTTTTAATTTTTACTTACAACTTCACTAACGTGAAAATATGTTTAATAGGAATGTAAATGTAAAGCCTGTATCAGATTGTGCACCGTCTTGGGGAAGGTGGGGGGGAGGAAGGGGGAGAAAAATTTTCAACTCAAAAGCATATGGAAGTGATTGTTGATAAATCAAAATAAATTAATAAAATTTTTTTTAAAAAGAGAGAAATGAGGCCTTTATCAGAGAAGCCAGCTGCAAAATTGTTTTACAATTATGATTACGTACCTCCATCCTATTTTCCCCATTTATCCTTCTCCCTCTCTCTTTTCATGCTGTCCCTTCTCAGAAGTGTTTTGCTTCTGATCATGGCCTCGCCCAATTTACCCTCCCTTCTGTCCGCTCCCTCCCATTATCCCCTTTCCCCTCTTTATTTCCTTGTAGAGTAGGATAGATTTCTATACCAAACTAAGTATGTATGTTATTCCCTCTTTGAGTCAATTCCGGTGAGAATAAGGTTGAAGCATTGTCCAACCCCCGCCCATCTTCCCCTCCACTGTGAAAGCTCCTTTGTACTTCTCTTTTATGTGAGATAATTTGCCCCATTCTACCTCTCCCTTCCCCCTTATCTCAGTGCACCCCTCTTTCATACCTCTTAATTTTTTTTTTTAGATATCATCCCATCATAGTCAACTCACACCCATGCTCTCTGTGTATGTATATTCCTTCTAACTGCCCTAATAATGAAAAGTTTGTAGGAGTTTCAAATATCATATTCCCATGTAGGAATGTAAACAGTTTAGCCTTATTGAACACCTTATAATTTCTCTTTCCTGTTTATCTTTTTATATTTCTTTTGACACTTGTATTTGAAAGTCATATTTTCTTTTCAGTTCTGGTCTTTTCTTCAAGAATGCTTGAAAACCCTCTATTTCATTAAATATCCATTTTTTTCCCTGTGAAGGATTATACTCAGTTTTGCAGGATAGGTGATTCTTAGTTGTAATCCTAGCTCTTTTGCCCTTTCTAATATCAGTTTCCAAGCCCTCTGCTCCTTTAATGTAGAAGCTGCTAAATCTTGTGTTGTCCTGACTGTGTCTCCACAACATTTGAATTTTTTTTTGGGGGGGGGGTTGCTTGCAATATTTTCTCCTTGACCTGGGAGCTCTGGAATTTGGTATAATATTTCTGGGAGTTTTTGTTTTGGAATCTCTTTCAGGAAGTAATTGGTGGATTCTTTCAATTTCTATTTTACCTTCTGGTTCTAGGATATCAGGGTAGTTTT
The DNA here is from genome assembly GCF_003287225.1 of Phascolarctos cinereus. Classification (NCBI taxonomy): domain Eukaryota; kingdom Metazoa; phylum Chordata; class Mammalia; order Diprotodontia; family Phascolarctidae; genus Phascolarctos; species Phascolarctos cinereus. The sequence goes on from NW_027555958.1 coordinate 242,171,265, forward strand.
CCTTGATAATTTTTTGAAAGATGATGTCCAGGCTCATTTTTTGATCATAGCTTTCAGATAGTACAATAATTCTTAAATTATCTCTCCTGGACCCATCTTAACATATCTCTCCTTGTTTTCTCCAGTGAGATAGTTCATATTTTCTTTTATTCTTTCATTCTTTTGACTTTGTTTTATTGTTTCTTGATGTCTCATGGAGTCATTAGCTTCCACTTGTCCAATTCTGATTTTTAAGGAATTATTTTCTTCAGTGAGCTTTTGTACCTCCTTTTTCATTTGGTCGCTTCTACTTTTTAAGGAGTTCTTTTCTTAAGTGAATTTTTGTACCTCTTTTTCTATATAGCCAATTCTGCTTTTTAAGTAGTTTTCTTCAGTGGATTTTTGTGCCACCTTCATTGAGTTGTTGACTCTTCTTTTTCATGATTTTTTTGCATCACTTTCACTTCTCCCAATTTTTCCCCTACCTCTCTTATTTGATTTTCAAAATCATTTTTGAGTACTTACAGGAATTATTTTTGGGCCTGAGACCAATTCACATTTTTCTTTGAAGCTTTGCTGGTAGCTGTTTTGACTTTGTTGTCTTTGGAGTCTGTGTTTTGCTCTTTCCTCATCACCATAGAAACTTTTTATGGTCGGGTTCTTGTTTTTGTTTGTTTGTTCATTTTTCTAGCCTATTTCTTGACTTTAACTTTATGTTAAGGTTGGAATCTGCTCCCGGAGTGGAGGAGCACTGTCCCTCCACTGGTTTTTTGTTCTGCTGTTTTCAGAAACAATTCTGGGGGTCTGTAAGTTTTCAGTTCTTCCAAGGTTGTATGATATAAGGAGAGGTATGGTTACTGTTCTTCTGGTCTTTGAGAGACCGCAAGGTCTTTTCTGCCCTGGAATTGTGACTGTGGTGTCTGTTCCCTTGTCACCATGTGCTGTAGTGTGTTAGTGCTTCTCCTCACCCTGGGAATGTGGCCCAGGACTGGGACAACTTCACCCAGGACCAGCAAAGGGTCCCCTGTAATTGACTTCTGACCAGTTGTCTGACCCTTTTACCATTTGTGGGCCGAGAGCTCCAGAAGCTGCTTCAATTCAATTGTCCCCAACGCCTGCTGCTGGCTTACCAGGCCCAGCCTGTGCTGGATGGGGGCTCCACTCTCACCCTAATGAGAAAGACCTTTCCTGCTGACTAAGTTGTCTTGGGCTAGAAATTTGTTTTACCCTGTTCTTTTGTGGGTTCTATCACTTAGAATTCTTTTTGAGGCCTTATTTTAAAGTTGTTTAGAGGAGAATTTGGGAGAGCTCAGGAGAGTCCCTGCCCTTATTCTGCCATGTGGCTCAACTCTGCCCTGCCCACCCCGCCCCCCCGCCCTTTAGTATTGATTAAAGAAAGACAAATTAAAACAACTCAGAGGTTCCACCTCCTGTCTCTCAGAAATGACAAATGCTAGAGGGGTTGAGAGAAAAACAGGTCATTCTGGAGAACAATTTGGAACTAGGCCCCGAGAGCTATAAAACTCTGCATACCCTTGACCCAGTGATATACCACTGCTGGGTCTGTATACCAAAGAAATCAAAGAAAAAGGAAAAGGCCCTGTATGTACAAAAATATTTATAGTAGCCTTTTTATGGTGGCAAAGAATTGGAAACTGAGGGGACGCTTGTCAATTGATGTAGTTAAACAAGTTGTGACATATGATTGTGATAGGAATATGTGTGTAAGAAATAATGAGGGGAGTGGTTTCAGAACATGGGAAGGCCTATATTAACTGATGCAACACGGAGTGAGCACTGCGAGATCATTGTGCATAGATGGTAACAGCAATGTTGTAATGATGATCAACTGTGAAAGACTTGGCTGCTCTGATCAATACAGTGATCCAGTGAATGAATGAAAAAATGCTGTCCACCTCCACAGAGAGAACTAATGAACTCTTGAGTACAAATTGAAGTATGATTTCCTCACTTTTTCTTGCTTTTTTTGAAAAAAATATGACTGATAAGGAATATGTTTTACATGATTTCACATGTAAAATTGATACCACATTGCTTGTCTTCTCAGTGGGTGGGGAAGGGGTGGGAGGGAAGGAGAGAATTTGAAACTCCGAATTTAAAAAGAATGCTAAAAATAAATTTAGAAAAATAAAGTCCATCTCAGAATTACATTCACCTCCTCTAGGAAGCCTCCCCAAATCTTCCCAGTTTATAACAGCCTTCCTCCTCAGGTTTCACCTATCACTTATTTTGTGACCGATGAATTTTTAATGTAATATGTATTTTAATGAGAAGTTGGTCTCAAGGCTTTCTACTACATTTTCTACTACACACAGGGAGTGTGTCCTACCTAACCTTTGTATTTTCTGCAGCACCAAGCCCAGCATTTTGTATACAGCAAGAACTTAATAAATATTTGATTAAGGCAATTGATTGCCTTAATCAGGCAGTCTGTCATTGCTGTTGTATTTTGCACTGGTGCTGCTCAGAACTCCTTTGGCCAATGTCTTCTCTGGTCACTTTGTCCCTCACTCTTTTCCAGGCAATATGACTTTGCCTTCTCCATGAGGAGAGCTGCAGCAGAGGGCTTCCAGCTCCCTGAAGACCACTCTTCTTCCTAGCAATGCAGAGATCACAGAGTAGCCTTCCTTATTCTGAGGCTACACATGGCTAAATTTTGGGGAATCCGGGCCTCGTCTGAGCCCAGATCTCAGACTATTTGAAACAATTCTGTGTACCTCCTTAGATGTCATCGGGATGGATCCAGCACTGAGAAGGCCAAGGCATGGCTCCTATTGTCATCCTACACATGCTGTATGCCAAATTTAAAGGTGTTCCTCTCCCACCCCCACCCCCAGGATTTATCCATCAGGGCACCATTGGCTATCTCACTATAATCTAATTAGGATAAATAAAGGCTTCTTTTTAGAATGACAATTCTCCTTTATCGTCTACAGAGAACATTTGGTAAATTGCTTACGCTTATACCACACTTTAGGATTGCAAAAGTATTTACATTAATTATCTAATTTGATTCAGTTTTGTGAAGTATTATAAATATTATCCCTGGGCAAGATGCTTCACCTCCTCTGATCCTCAGTTTTTTTATCTGTAAAAATAAAGAGTTTGAACTGGAGGATTTCTTATGGTCTTCTTCAACTCTAGTATTCTATGGTTTTATCCCCATTTTATAGAGGAGGAAACAGGTTCAGATTAAGTAATATACTGTGGGTCACACAACTAGTAAGTGACAGAACCAGACTATGTTGAGCCATCCTTAGCTCCATATTAATCCTCATTGACTATGCTATGCCATGCTATCTCTCCAACCATTACTTTAATCATTTTAGAATTTCCCAGGATCAAGCTCATTGCCCTTTGGTTTGCAGACTCTGTTCTGCTTCATTTTTGAAAACCCGCACATTTGCTCTTCTGCATTGTTGTGGTACATCTCCCATTTTCCATGATCTTTCAGACACCGTTGATAGTGGCTCAACAATCACATCTACCATTCTTTGGTGTCCTAGGATGTAGTTTATCTGGGTCAGGTGACTTGAACTCTGCTAGAGCCCTAAGTATACCTTTACTGTATTGACCTGCCCCATTATGTATTTATGCTGTCCAGTCAAAAATGGGCCTTTACTGTTGCCCACCAATTCTGTGCCCTTCTTTGATTGATCCTCTTATATTACCCGTAGTGATTTTCAACACTTTTCTTCTCAACTATGCCATTCCCCTCCCCCTCTCATCAGAGGACCGTGCCACATTATTCACTGAAAACATTGAGGCCATTCATCCTGAATTCCCTTTCCTCCCCAATTCCATATTACAGATTTCCTCGACATCATCCCACTTCCCTGTCATCCTGTCCTCTTGGTCTCAGAGAATGAGGTGGCCTTTCTCCTCAACAACATCCTTTCTGTTTATACCCTTTATCTCATCCCCTCCTATCTTTTCTAGGAGCCTGCCTTTCTGTCATTCTCTCTTCTCCTTGTTTTGCAGCCTCTTGTGCACTGGCCCCTTCTCTGCTGCTTAAAAACATTTCCAGATTGCCCACATCCTTGAGAAACCTTCACTTTACCCTAGCTATCATCCTATATCTCTCTTCATTTTCACTGTCAGACTCTTGGCACTTTTCAACCCTGCAGCTTCTGGCTGCTCTCCCCCTAAATGGACTGAAATGACTTTTTTTTATCTTTTTAATAATATTTCATTTCCCTCCAATTAATTCTTAACATTTGGTTTTTTTTAAAGTTTTGAGTTCCAAGTTTTACCCTTTCCTTTCTCCTCTCCCCCATCCCTGAGACGGTAAGCAATCTGATATAGATTGTACATATGCAATCATGTAAAACATATTTCCATATTAGTCATTTTGTGGAAGAAAACAAAAAAAAAGAAAGAAGTAGACAAAATGAAAAACAGTATGCCATCTGTATTCAGATGGCATCAGTTCTTTCTCTGGAGATGGATAGCATTTTTCATCATAAGTCCTTTGGGATTGTCTTGGATCATTGTATTGCTAAGTCGTTCATAGTTGTTCATTGTATAATATTGCTGTCACTACTGTGTACAGTATCCTGGTTCTGCTCGCTTCAGTCTGTATCAGTTCATATAAATCTTTCCAGGTAACTTTTTTCCAACATATTTTTATTTGTTTTGTTAAATATTCCCCAATTAAATGTAAAACATTTTTAACATTCTTTATCTTTAAATTTTGAGTCCCAAATCTCTTTCTCCCTCCTGGCCCTCCCCCCTTCTTGAGAAGGCAAGCAATTTGATAACGATTATACACGTGAAGTCATGCAAAATATATTTCCATATTAGCCATGTTGCAAAAGAAAAATCAGACAACCCCCCCCCCGAAAAATAAAGTAAAAAATAAAAGTATGCTTTAATTTGCATTCAGAGTTCATCAGTTCTTTCTCTGGAGGTGGATAGCATTTTTCATCATAAGTTCTTCAGAATTGTTTTGGATCATTGCATTTATTAAGAGTAGCTAAGTCATGGGGCAGTTAGTTGGCAAAGTGGATAGAGCTCCGGCCTTGGAGTCAGGAGGACCTGAGTTCAAATCCGGCTTCAGACACTTTGCGCTTACTAGCTGCGTGACCCTGGGCAAGTCACTTAACTCCGATTGCCTCACTAAAACAAAATTCATAGTTGATCATTGTGACATTATTGCTTTTACTGTATACACTCTTCTCCTGGTTCTGCTCACTTCACTTTGCATCAGTTCATATAAGTCTTTCCAGTCTTTTCTGAAACCATCCTGTTTGTTCTTTCTTATAGCACATAATATTCCATCACAATCATATACCACAACTTGTTCAGCCTTTTTCCAATTGATGGGAATCCCCACAATTTCTAATTTTTTGCCACTACAAAAAGAGCTGCTGTAAATATTTTTGTACATATAGGTCCTTTCCTCTTTGCTTTGATCTTTTTGGGGTTTAGACCTAGTAATAGTGTATTGCTGGGTTAAAGGCTATGTATAGTTTTACAGCCCTTTGGACACAATTCCAAATTGTTCTCCAGAATGGTTGGACCAGTTTACAACTCCATTAGTGTCCCAATTTTTCCTCATCCCCTCTAGCCTTTCTCATTTCCCTCATCTGTCATATTAGCCAATGTGATAGATGTGAGGTGGTATCTCAGAGTAATTTTAATTTACATTTCTCTAATTAGTATTGATTTAAAGCATTTTTGATGTGACCATTGATATTTTGATTTCTTCTGAAAACTCCCTGCTGAAATGACTCTTTATAGTAACCAGCTATCTCCTTTTGCTAAATCCAGTGGCTTTTTCTCTCCCTTCATCCTTTTTGACCTGTCTGTAGCATTTGCCACTGCTGATCACCTCCTCTTTTCTCTTCCCTGGGTTTTTGTGCCACTGCTCTCTTCTGATTCTTCCTGCCTATCTGACCAGTCCTCCTCATTCACCCATGCAGGATAATCATCCATGCCCTATTCCTCATGTGTAAGGTGTACCTAAGGGCTGTCCTGGGCACTTTCTTCTTCTATCTATATGCTTCCTTGTCAGTCTCATCAGTTCCTGTGCATTTAGCTATCAGTTCTATGAAGATGACTCCCATATTTATATATGCAGTCCACATCTCCTGATCTACATTCCAATGTTTCTGCCAGTCTGCTAGACACCTGTACCTAGATGTCCATAGACATCTGAAACTCACTCTAAGATCACGTTCAACATGCAATTTATCTTCCTCCCAAACCACATCACCTCCTAATTTCCCTGTTTCTGTCAAAGATCTGACTATTGTTCCAGTCACCTAGATTGGCAACATTAGAGTTATCTTCACCTCTTTTCCCTCGCTGCTCCTTAGAGCACAGGTCTGACCAGCTCACATCTCTTGTGCTCAAGAGGCTTTAATGGCTCCCTCCACAGCCTCAAGAACAATATAGAAAGTCGTCTGGCATTTAAAACTCTTCACTATCTGGCTTCAGCCCAGCTTTCCAAGCTGATTAGACAGTTCTTCTCTTCACTATATTCTGGCCCTCCTGTAACAACATACCCTATCCCTTTTTTTGCACATCTGCCCTTTGGCCTGGGCCAGTTCTTATTCCTGGAATGCTGTCTTTTCTTACCTCTGCATCTTGGAACATCTGGCTCCCTTTTAAGTTCAGCGTAAGGGCAATCTCCTTTTAGACCTTTTCTGATCTTCCTTCCCTCAAATAACTTTGGATTTATTTTGTATAGATCCTATTTTTACTTATTTGTGCACATTGTTTCCTTCCTACTCCTTTAAATAAAACATTAGGCTCTTGAGGGCAGGGACTGTCTTACTTTGGGCTTTGTATCCTTAGTGCCTAGCGCCCTGTTTGGCTCACGGTAGGCACTTAATAAATGCTTTTTGAGTGACTGATCACCATCTCCCTATTTATCTTGGGTATCAACTCCCTATGAGCTATTTTTGTTCTTTAATATTTAAACATCATTCTCTTTGCAGAAAAAATAGGAGCAAAATAAATTTTGTGTAGCACCGTCATGTTAAAATTTCCCCATCCACTCTGAGTTGTTCTCTTCTTTCTTTCAACCTCCTCTTTTCCCTGTTATAAGAAAAAAGGAGTTAATTTATCTGAACCTCAGTTTATTTATAAAATGGAGATAGCAGTACCCGGCACAATTCTTAGGGTGGTTATAGGATCAAATGGCTCAAAAATTATGTGTTTCTGTGATAAATAAGATCATTATATCATGCTTTTTCAGTGATACATATATATTAAGTATTATTTTGAAAGTAAGGAAACAAACGATTACTAAGCATCTGTTATGTGTCAGGTTCTGTGCTAAGTGCTTTATGAATATTATTTGATTTGGTGCTATTATTATCCCCATTTTGCAGTTGAGGAAATTGAGACAGACAGAGGTTAAGTAACTTGCCCAGGGTCACACAGCTAGAAAGTGTCTGAGGCTGGATTTAAACTTAGGTCCTCCTGATGCCAGGCTCAGCACTCCATCTGCTGCACTGCTTAGCTGTCTATGGAAAAATCATGTGGATTGATTGCATTAATTTTCATTGCAAAGGCTTATAAGAGAATTAATTGCACATAGATGGTGAATGACAAAGGCAGACTATTCCTTGGAGCAAATATTAAGATTTTCAAATGTAATTTTTATTAAATACATCTTGGAGATTAATTCTTTCTGAACAAGTTTACGAAATTTTAATAGAAGTGAGAAAACATCATTCAATATGTAGTTTTCTGCTTCGCACTCAACTTTTCAAGGTCTCGTGATATGAATTTAAAGAAGTTAAGCTTTGATGATATCCAATGCCAGTTATCCCTACTGCAGAAAAACTTTAATCTTCACTATGTAGCATCAGATTTAGGAAGAGGTGAGTGGGTGATAATGATTAATAATAATAATATTAGCTGAGATTTATAGAGAGCTTTTAGGTTTGCAAAGCACTTTACATATATTATCCTGGGAGACAGGTACTATTATCACCCTCATTTTACAGAAGAGGAAATTGAGGCTAAGACAGGTTGTGTTATCAGATAGGTCTTCCTGACATCACATTCAGCATTTAAATCTACACCACCTAGCTGCCCAGTAGGTGAATAGTGATAATAATTTATGTCCAGACACTTTAAAAATTCTTCTGTTGAAATCGTGCTTATCCTTATTATGGTGTGGGACATCAGAAAGGAGCAGAAAACTAGTCCAGATGTGGTCAGAGCACACCTGGGGTAGTATAATCGAGGTTAGGTACCACATTTTAGCAAGCAATTTAGCATTGATAACCGGCATGGTATGAAAGGCCATGTGCTATGAGAAGTGGTTAGAGGAATCAGGGAACTTTAGCCTGTAGAAGAGAATACTCTGGGGAGGTGGGTGGGGGAATATACTAGCTGTCTTTAAGAATTTGAAAGGCTGTCATGTCATTGTGGAGAATTAGACTTGTTATTTAGGCTTGGTGAAAGGAAAACCTTTTTTAATAATTAAAGCCATCCCAAGGTGGTATGCCTTTGGAGGTTAGTGGGCTTTTTCTCTCAGAAGTTGTAAGATCTGGGATGGCTATTTAGCAGGTATGACATTGTAGGGATTCCTTTTCAGGTATGGGTTGGACTACATGACCTCTAGAGTGCCTTTGAGCTCTCAAAATTCTATGATTCTGTTTTCAGAGGCTGAACATTAGTTAGCATCATTCTCCACATTATACTCCCACATGAAGTTGTCAACACTGACAGAGAGCATTAGAGTTGAGAAAGATGTCAGTCTTTACAGAATTTTTAATGCAATATTTTCATTCAGCTAGCCTGTGGAAGATCCCTTTACTCAATCTAAATTTGGGACCTAAAGGGCTGAGTGGTTCTATGAATAATATTTTAACGTTGTGTAAAATCCACTGTGGATTGCTACTGCTCCTTTTTCCAGGTAGCCTTCCACAAGGTCTTTCTGTCACAGAGCTGATGGAGGCAGTTAATGGAGTTTCCAAGATGAGCATTGCACATGAAATTGTGGTGAACCAGGATTTCCATATGGAAGAGATGGACTTATCTCCAGATAGGTAGATGCTTCTCAAAGTTCATTCATTTCTCTCCCTGGCACAGATAGATCTAGAGAAAAGGCTCCTTTTGACCAAATTCAAAGACTCTTTATTTTATACATGAACTTAAGTTTTATTCAAACAGGAAAAGATATCAATCTCAGTGCTTATGTGTAATTATTGGTGTTGAAGAGTTGAAGAAATATTAACCAAGATCAAACTAATGTTATTACTGTGGGAGTTTGCATTTTGGAATTCCAGTTACTAGTTAATAGTTCGTGTAGATTTCAGATCTTCTCAGACAGACCCTGAGGAAGTAGCCCCTAGCAGTTTCACATTTACTTTTTTAATTGACTGTAGATCAAACATACACCTATTAAAAGATTATTTTTCCACCAGTGGTGTTGCCAACTCTTCTTACAGTCTGAGATTCCAGTGAACACTTTGTTTTTATAAAGCACCGTTAATAATGATCCTGTAAATCAGAATTTTGAGAATAAGCAATGGCCGTATACCTCCAGCCCCTAGAAGACTCTTATTTTGGCCCCTCCTTTAGTTTACAATGCAAATAAGAGTCAGTGAGCATTAATTCCACTGTTAGAGTTTTTGAAAAGTATTTTCCATTTTTCCCATTTGATATCAAAATATTAGTAAATTGGTAGATCTCTTCATTTTGCCTGCCTTTTGGCCCTTTTTAGGTCTTTGCAAGAAAGTGAAGGACCAAACTGCCTAGATTAGAGTTAATGTAGGTCACATTGGACATGTGTGAGAGGAGTGTGCCAAACTCGATTCCCCTAGAGCACTAAGTAAGACTTTATTGAGATTTCCAGGCTGGCACCTGCAGACTCTTTGTACGCTCACCCTCACCACCTTCTCTGTCCCTGGAGTTCCAAGTCAACCCTAGGACCGGGCAGCTGCTCCTTAGTCAGCAAAGAGCCAAACTGAGGAAGTGAGCAGCTAGAGGAGAAGGGAGGGGCTCTGACTTGAAATTCTACAGAAAGCTATGTTTGTTGATTTTAGTAGAGGGGAGGTGTTAGAGGTAAGTCAGAACAGAGTGGTGACATCAGGTTTTCATTTGTGTTTTGTTAACACCTCAACTAGAGTGTGTTAATAATGTAAAGACTGAGGGAGAAAACTGTTAAAAATTGACAATTCATCACAGCCTCAAGATGGGATGATTCTGATTACAATTGTGGGTTTCTAAAAAGAGAACAAACAAAATCCAAATCCTTACATCAAAAGAGAGCCCTTTCAGTTGTCTTCCCTTGAAACACATATATCCTTTGGAAGGTGTTCATAAGAATCATGGTTGTAACCTTTCTATCTGAGGGACTTTTCCTTCTAGCTCGGCCGTATGAGAGTGGCTAAGTGTAAAGCTCATTTTTAGACCCTGGGCATACGTCTGTCTCCAGAAACAGCCATAACTCCCCATACAGACCGTGTCCTTTTCTTGTTAGTTTTAGTGCCTTAAACAAAGATCAGGACGTTCTAGCCCTTTGACCATTGTGTAGGTCGTGATAGAAAGCAAGCCCTCCCCCTTTTTTTATCTCCAGTGTCCAGCACAGAGCCTTGCACGTTTTTTGTTGTTGTTCAGTCATGTCTGACTCTTAATGACCCTGTGGACCATACTGTCCGTGAGGTTTTCTTGGCAAAGAGACTGGATGGTTTGCTGTTTCCTTCTCCAGTGAATTAGGCAAACAGAGGTTAAGTGACTTGCCCAGGGTCACACAGCTAGTAAAGTATCTGAGGCCAGCTTTGAACTCAGGTCCTCCTGACTCCAGCGCTTTATCCATTGAGCCATCTAGCTGCCTCAAACCATATATGTGGCATGTAGTTGGTACTTCATAAGTTCTTGTTGATTGAGTGATGAAAAAGTTTCAATTATTCGTTTATCCTCTTCTAGTCTGGAAAGCAAGATTAAGGAGACAATGCACAATGCTTTCTGGGACCATCTCCGAGAGCAGTTGACAGCTACTCCCCCGGACTACACTTATGTTCTGCAGCTTCTGAAAGAAATCAAAGAGGTGAGCTGCTCTGTGCACAAGACTGGGTCAGCTCCAGTGTTTGGGGATGGAGTCCTTAGTCAGTAGAATCACAGTTAATATGTAAGCATGTCTTGTTCAAAACTGAACAAATACCTGTTGACGGCTTATAAAGTGCAAGGGATCGTACTAGGTTCTTTGGGTGGAAACAAAGATAAGAGCTTGACCTTTACAATTTAATGGTATGTTTTAAGACAAGTATGCCACTGTACACAGTGCAACCACAGATTCCATAAGAGACTACCAGAGAACATGCCAGAGATTTCAGAAGTGGCAGAAAGAGCAGGAAAAAAACTTTTGAGAAAGAAGTGACATTTGATTGCCTACAGAATGATCTCATCAGACCCTGCTGATGGAGAGGCCCTACCTAATTATAGGAGATTTGATGCCGATGGTGTAACTGAAAGAACATTGGCGTAGAATCAGGAGTGTGGGATTTTAGTCATTCTTCTGGCACTAACTGGCTGTGTAGCCTTGGACAATTTACTTCACTGGTCTGTAGAATTAAAATCGGCAGAGATTTGAGGGGAGTACATTGTATAGGTGATGGAACAGTATCTTCAAAGGCACAGAGGTGGGAAGGCTATGTCTGGGTGAGGGGGAGAATAAATCAGCCTGCCTGAGGCCAGATTGCAGAAGGCCTTGACAGCCATTCTGAGGAATTGGGACTTTATTCTACAAGCAGTGATTTCTGACAAGAGGAGTAATGGAGGTTAGGGTTTTCAGTTTCTTGACTCCTCCACGTCTGAAATAGACGCTTCTGAGCAAACTCTCTTACTTTTTTATTTCCTGGGAAAGAATACAATATTTGTTAGAACAATGTATATTATATTTATATAACAAGTTTTGTACATTTGATTTATTATAACAATAAAAATATCTCAGTTCAATAGAATATTTCAAGTGAATACTAGCATCCTCATTCACCTCTCCTAGTGTTAGTCCTCTCAGTTGGCATCTCAAAAAAATCCGCTTTGCTAGGACACCACATTGTCAAGGTGGGGTGTGTCCTGAATTTGCAGAACTACTCTAATGTAGTCTGTGTAGAAGACAGCATGTATAAACAACACCATTGTCGTAGCATGCAGATGAACCTCCCAGCTTTCCTTTGGCAGGAGACTTTTCCTGGTCTGCCCAGCTGCTAGTGCCTTCCCCTCTGAGATTCTATTCGATTCTTCCATCTATTCTGTATGTATCTTGTATGTACATGGCTCTTCACACATTATCTCCTTCACTAGAGAGTGACAAGGACTGTGTTTTTTACCTTTCTTTGTATGCTTGGGCTTAGTACAGCACCTGGTACATAGTCAGGGTTTGCTAAATGCTTTCTGACTACTGACAGGAACCTCCATTGGGTTCCTAATCTGTGGTCTGTGAACTTGTTTAAAATTGTTTTTTAATAACTGCATTTCAACATAATTGGTTTCCTTTGCAATCCTGTGTGTTTTATTTTATGCATGTAAAAATGCATAAAGCCCTCCAGGGCTTCACCAGGCTATCAAAGGGGTTCATGGCACAAAAAAAGTTAACAAGTCACGCTCTATATAGACTCTGTTACAGAGAGGGGGTAATAGTCTCCAGAAGTCCAGAACTTAAGGCTCCTGGGAATTCACTAGACATAGGAAGGATTGGTTTTAGCTAAAGATTGATGGTTCTGTGGAGAAGTTTTGTTTTGCTAAGCAGTAATGCAGGCAATGGGTTTTCTCTCCTGGGCAGATTTTGTTATCGCTGCTCTTGCCTCGCCAGAGCCGTCTCAAAAGTCAGATTGAAGAAGTGATGGACGTGGAGCTTCTCAAGCAGGAAGCTGACCATGGAGCACTGGACGTGTCTCATCTCTCCACCTACATCTTGAGCATGATGACAATGCTTTGTGCGCCAGTTCGAGACGAAGAGGTTCAGAAACTTGAGAGCATAGCAGATCCTGTGCAGCTGCTGAGGTGAGCAACTAGAAGCATTGGCCTCAGAGAGCAGCCTTATCTGTGCCAGGAAAATTTTCTGAGGTCACACTGATTATATTCTCTTAGCTCTGCCAGACCTGATTAAAATGTATTTCTCTTCGCCAGGGTAGAAAAAACTCCGACTAAAGTCCCTGACACAAAATAGCAATGAAATGTTCACTCCAACATTTGTGTCTCAAAAAAATTCATTTAAAGGACCAGTAAGTTTAAGATTCCTTCAAATACCTCCTGGTTTTTATTTTCAAGGAAAGTATGGCAGGGTTGATCCTCTGCTCTTTAAGAGCTCACCCTTGTTTGATAGATCTTCCACTCAGGTCCTCTGCCCTGTGGAGATGGTGGTGTGGAAGAGATGATCCTGGGTGCTTAAAGGCTGTGGCAGCTCAGGCGGGTCCTAAAACGTTTTCAAATATGGGTGCCCTGATGGACCCTTAGGTCATTATGATTTTTGAGGACCAGCCCAGCTAAGTTGAGAGAGACTTATGTGCAGAATGGCCAGAGTGATTAATTTTTCAGTCATAGCAACTCTCATAGACCATCCATTAAGACATCAGGGGCTGTGATCTAAGTTGAGAGAGTACCTTTATGGACAAAAAACATTGATTCCTGAAACAGTCGATTAAGTTCTCTATATACGTGCAATTTGTGAGCATAATGGAATCCACTAATGTCTTTCTTCCAGAGAACTAGAGGCATTTTTCATTCATTACCTTCTTTTATGCAAACACAAGTCCTATGAATGGGTAGGAATAGCAATTATCCCTATATTGTGCATGGAAAAACCAAAGTCCCCAGTTTCCTTATCTGTAAAATAAGCTGGAGAAGGAAATGGCAAGCCACTCCAGTGCCTTTGCCAAGAAAAGCCAAATAGGACTCAAAAGCTTATGGAAGTGAATGTTGAAAATTAAAAATAAATAAATATTAAAAATTAAAAAAAAAAGAAAAGAAAAACCTAATAGGACCATGACGAGTCGGACGTGACTGAAAAACAACTCAGCAGCAAAGAATCTGATGAGAAATATGACTTTTTGAGAAGTGTCCTGGTATAATGGAAAACGTTCTTCTTCAGACCTGTATTTTCTTTGCTTAATTCATTTGGGTCTATTTTGTTACAGGCTAAGAGTTTGGGATAGGTTTATTGTTTTTGTTTGTAGTTATTAAGTTTATAATACATTTGAACAAATATAGATTCTAATGCCAGTTCTGCTATTTATTAGCCGTGTGGCCTTGGACAAGACAATGTACCTCACCTCTTTGGGCCTCAGTTTCCTCACTTGTAAATTGATGAATTAAGACTGGATGAGCTCTAAGGTTGCTCCTAGTTCTAAAATTCCACGACACCTATCCCAGGGCTCCTTCTTTTAATATCGTCCATGCTTCCTCTCACAGTGTTTAATTTTTCATTTCCTCCTCTGGCAGGGAGATATTCCATGTTCTAGGCCTGATGAAAATGGACATGGTGAACTTCACCATCCAGAGTATACGACCACATCTGCAGGAACACTCCATCCAATATGAACGGGCCAAATTCCAGGAGCTTCTCCAGAGAATGCCCAGTATGTACCAGCATGGAGGGCAGGACAGGGGCAATGGAGTGTTTTGTGCTTGTAGGAGACAGTGGCTACCATTTTACAGACGCTAGGGAACAAGCTTCTGGTTCACCTGCTGGGCAGCAGGGTAGATTGTGGTCAATTACTTTAGCACTTACAGCAAAAAGTTTCACAGATCATTTCTTTCTTGACAATGTGTCTGGAGTGTGCAGAATGTGAGGATCCTATAAATCTTGTTTCCTTGTAGACTTCCTTGATCACACCACAAAGTGGCTAAGCCAGGCAGCTGCTGAAGTCGTGACACCCCCTCCACCATCCTGTGACCCTCCAGAACAAATCATTTCTTCACCTGCAGATGAGACAATGAAAGGCAATGCTATCATAAGCCCCTCAATGGTGCTGAACCAGGGTTACATGAATCTTCTTCACTGGGACCCTGACAATGAGGAGTTTCCCGAGGTATGGCTGCTGGTGGGAACGTTTCCTTGCTCTTTGGTGTCAGGGGCTTCAGGTGGGGTCCTTTCCATGCTGACTGCCTGCTGGTTTTCATCTCATCAGACTGTGATGATGGACAGGACCCGGCTGCAGGAGATTCAGTTCCAGTTAAATCAGCTGACCATTTTGGCCTCTGTGCTGCTAGTAACCAACAGTTACTGTGGCCCCAAGTTGCCGAGTTCTCCTCAGTTTGTGGACAGACTGAAACAAATAATCAAAGTACTCTTGGAGGGAAATCAGTCAAGGTGAGTAATATCAATCTCCATCTTTTCCAGAGACAGGATGTATTTGGAAAGCAGCAAGTCAGTGAATGGTTGTTTACTTTTCATCACATAAATGTTCTTAGGGGCCATTTGAAATGGTCATTAGTGCTTTTTCTTTGACATCTTTGGGGCATGAGGGAACACCATGATTTTCATTCAGAGTGGGCTTCAAGGTATGAAGGATTCATCTTCTGTCCGTGGATAGCACTGGGCTAGTCTTGGGAGAGCTGGGTTACTCAGGGATTGATGGCCCGTCAGGTAACAGCACTGCCTCTGCTTTCATCTCTGCACAGCAGAAGTCCTAGGAAGCCACCCAAGAACATTTTGAAAAGGAAATCTTATAAACAAGATTTGTGGAACTAGTCACAAGAGTTGATGAGCATTCCTAGAGCAGATACTGACGTAAAAGTAAATTTGTCAGTTTTTCTTGTTTTAGGAGGAATGGAAGTAAGTATCATGTGCTGTGATTATCCTGGCAGTCCGCAGAGCTGGGTTCTATTCCTGGATCCATCACTGACCAGCTGCGTTGCCTTGGACACTTAAGCCACCCCGAATTCCTCTTTTGTAAAGGGAAGGCATTGGACTGAGGTCTCTGCCGACTCTTCTAAAATTGTCTGCATCTATGAGGCGGTTAACTTGATTGTGACCTTGAGACTATTGCATTATACCTATCTATCATGACCTGCTGTCCTTTGGATGGGAGGGATTAGGATGTTTCTTTTTTTTAATCAGAGTCCTTCTACACTTGCTTTACACAGGGCGCAGACTCAGAAATTGTTGGCTTTCTGTTTCCTGTGATTCAGGCTCAATGAGGCTTTGCTGAGTATAAGTGACCAAGTGCTTCAGGAAATACAGCAGGCCCTCACAGACCTGAACCTTCCCGCCCTGAGCAAAGACAATGTGGCTTCCCTGTCAGGCCAGATCCATAGTGTGGCCAAGGAGGACAACTGTGTCCGCAGCATCATAGGTGAGAGACACTTGTAGATAAAGGCAGATAACCTGTCTCCAGCAAATAGATGGAGAACCATTTAAAATCTGCAAGGCTCAGTGTTCTTAGAAGTGCTGCTTTGACCTTTTGGTCATCAGATCAGCAAAGCTGAGGCTGCCTGAGGAAGGGTCATTGTGCTCTGTGCACGCCAGGGCTTTCCAGTTAGCATGATGCCCACTCCACGTGAGACATGGTGGCCCGTCCGGTGGATTGCTTTTGTTCTTCCCAGCGCTTCTCCACATTTAGCACCAGGAGACTGAGACTGCTAGCCGTGATTGGAAATTATTTATTTATTGGCTCCAGTCACCATGTTGGTGTCCTTTATGGAAGGTGTGAGTCTGGTTGTCATAACCTCTCAGAAACATTTTTATTGTACTTCAGGGAGCTGACCATTAAAGGGACTGGCTCAGGCCATTCGTTGCAGCTTACAAGCCCATCCTTCCTGCTACTCATCATCCACTGTTTCTCTGGTACATACAGATCTAGTGCGGCTTCACTGAACGGTTTGTTCTCTGAGTAGACACCTGTCCTAGTCTAGAATGGAAACAGTGAATTCTCTCCGATTTTATCCAATCCTAATGGCCACCTTAATATGCTCTAGTCCCAGGCCTGGGTGTAATGATAACGTGATATAGCAGAAGGAGTACTAGATATGGCCAAGGGTTCGATATCAGTTCTGCGGCTTACTGCTGGAGTTCCACGGTTTTTGTGCCTCTCTGTGCCTCCCTTTCTCTCCTGGTCATCTCATCATCTCTATTTAGATGACTCTCAAATTTATGTCTTAGTCTTATTTCTGAGAGCCAGTTCCACATTGTAAACTCTTTATTGGACATTTTGACCTAGATATCTCATAGGCATCCCAAACTCAGTATATGCAAAATAGAAGTCATCTTTCTTTCCAAACTCCCTATTTCTCTCAAACTCTCTAGCTGAGGGGGTTTAGATAATCTTTAGCCCAGGGGGTTCTTAAGGGCCCTCCAAGCACTAAATATATGTTCCCAGGATGCTAGAAAAACTTCTAGTACTGAATTCAGAATTTAGTATTATGTTATCTAATCTCAACTGGGCCTTGCAGGAAGGCAAACCTTCTCTTCCCCTCTAATCTGAATCACCCCTCTCAAGACCTTCTTGACCCTGCCCCCTACCCCACACACACCCTCTCAGCTGGGGCTTTGCCTCATTCATACTTGTCTTGATCACAAAGAAATTGAGACCATTCCCTGAGAGCTTCCCTTCTCCTCTTGCTGTCACATCATTCACACCACTTCTCCTGTCACCTCCTCCTTCACTCTTGTTTTCATGAAGTAGCCCTTCAGGACAACTCCTTTGCATGTACCCACCATCTCCATTCTCTTGTCTTGAGTCTCTCCCCCTCTACTGGATCGCTCCCAGCTGCCCACAAACATGTCCGTGTCTTCCCCGTGCTCAGAGCCCCCACTTGATCCCCTCTTCTCTGCTGGCGTTCACTCGATGGCCGTCTGTAGTCAAGACCCTCACTCCACTGCTCTCATTCCCTTCTAAATGCTGCATTTTGCTTTCCAACCTCATCCTTCAGCCGAAGCAGCCCTCCGCAAAGCCTTCTCCTAGCTGCCCGGTCTAAGCACTTTTTTCAGTCCTGATCCTCTTGGACCAGGCACAGTGCCTGCCGCTGCCAGTCATCCTCTTCTCCTGCGTGGCCTCTCTGTGCCATGTTTTCATGATGCTGCTTTCTCCTGGTTTTCCTCCTACTTGTCTGACTCCCTTGAAGGCTTCTTTGTTTACTCATCATCCATGCCATTTCCACTAACTGTGGCTGTCCTCCGCGGCCTCAGTCTCCACTCTCCACTCTCTTACTCTCGTCAGCTTCCATGGGTTCAGTTATCTTCTCTATGCAGATGATTCCTACATCTACATATGCAGCCCCAGGTTCTTTCTTGAGTTAACAGTTCTGCATCTCTGATTGCCTCTTGGGACATCTCACGTTGGATGTCCAGCAGAACCTCCAACTCTGCATGTCCAAATCAGAGCTCATCATTTCTCCCAAACTCTTCCCAGCTTCCAGTCACAGCCATCCTGGTTCACAACATTGGCATGAGCCTCAGTTTTTCATTCTCACCCCACATATCTGATCTGTTGCTGAATTTTGTTGTTTCTACCTTTTCATCTCTTCTATACATCTTATCCTCTCCACTCATACAGCATTATACCTCGGTTGGGCTCTCCTTACCTTTTGCCTGGATTGTTGCAATAGTCTTCATGCCTACTCAGTGAGCTTCAGTGATTCCCTGTTACCTCTGGGATCAAATAGAAACTCCTGTTGGAATTTAAAACTCTTTATAACCTGACTCCTTCCTGTCTTTCCAGTCTTTTGACTTTACTTCCTTTTACTTGTTCTATAGACCATAGCACAAGCCTCTTTGTAGTACCTTGTAGTCCATCCTGACCATCTCCTGACTTCTACAAGGCTCTGCTTAAACCTTCTGCATCAGCCTTTCCTGTCCCCCGTGCCCCAGGTCCTAAGCCCCCTCCCTTTTGAGATTATATTCACCACACATATGCTTCATATGCATTCTGAATTTAGCTTCTATATACATCCAGTTATTTATATGTTACCCTCTCCCCCATTGGAATGTATGCTCCTTGAGTGCAGGGAATGAGGTTTTGTTTGTGGCCTTTCTTTGTATCTCCAGTGCACAGTGCTAACAAATAATAATAAGAAGAAGAAATGATAATAAAGTGCTTAATAAATGTTTGTTGATGAGGCTCAGTAGCAGCAGAACTCTTGCTATTACACCAGTGTCAAACTGGTGTCCACCTAAATCAATCCTGCAAATAACTGAAAATTTGCTACCTCACTAATTTCTTTTGGCTTTGCTCTATCTTTGGGGTCTATATATTAAAACAAAACTAAAATTAAAACACCTTAAATTGCATGTCTTAACGGCCTGGGTAGATGAGTGGGCAAGTGCACATTTGATGCTCATGCTCCTGTGTCCTTCTGTGAACAGGAGGGGCAAGGTCAGACGTGATTTCCCTCCTTGAACTCTCTGTCTGTCAATGTCCGCAGATCAGCGGATCCGCTTGTTTCTCAAGGGCTGCCTGATCCGGGGTGTGCAGCCTTCTCTGAGAGACCTCCCTGGGGGCATCACTGCTATTGAAGAGGAGCTGGCAGAAATGGGCCAGAGGTTTTCCTGCCTGATACTTCACAATCAACAAGTGTTCGGGCCCTACTATGCTGACATCTTAAAAAAAGTGCTCTTCTCTCCACAAGAGTCGGAAGTGAGCATGGATTCTACCTGACATCTCGAGTGGAATGCCCTGCTGTGGGGCACAGAAGAGAAGAGCCACAGCGCCTCTTCCTCCCCCCTGCAGCCAGGACACCCAAGCTGCATGTGAACACCAAGGTGCCTGAGCCCTTTTACCAATAAATTTTTGAGCTGCAAGAATCATTTGCTCCTGTGCTGGAGCTTTAGGCTTGGCTGCTGGGCTCCATCCCACCTCTTGGTTAGTTGAGAAGCTGAAGGGCTTGGACAGCTTTCTACAGCACTTGGGAAATTGACAGGTATTATTGCTTTGTTAACCTACCCTTGTTTGTAACCCACAAGAAGGACTAGATAGCCAGGACACTTAGATTCTGTTTCTGTCTGTCATCCTAGATGACATGGTGGTCTATCCCAAGGGGAAAAGATTTCACTGGAGTCCAGGAAAGCTATGACTTCACAGTCTCAGAGTCCTGGGTAGAAAGGGCCTCTGGACATCAGAAACCCAACTTAGTGGGTTTTTTCTGAAGAAGTGAGGAAATCTTTTCCCCAAGGCTAACCACCCAATGAGGGCCTTAGGTGGATGCTACACAGTGGAGGGGAAACCAGGGACTGAGTAACAAGGGTTTTTCCATCTTCCTGTTCCATTGGGTGGTCTGGAAAAAAACAGGACAGAAGGGAGGGGTATTACAAGGAGGCTGTCAGCTGAGGAAACGGGCTCAAATTGTGAGGGACTTTTAACCTTCTCAAGTGAGTCAGCAATGGGGCAATTCCTGTTCCTTTCTTTCTTACCTTTAGCTTAGAAGTAAATCTCTGGCATCTGGGGGCCATCACTGATACGTGTAGAGTTAGCATCATACTAGATAAGTGTCCTAGGACACAGCCAAGGATGAAATTGGTGCTGAGGGGCCTTCAGGCATCCCGAGTGTGTATCATCACGGTACCACCTCTAATCGTGATGTCTACAATTAGGCGTCATCACTACGGAGCTCAGATGGGGCATCTTCTTGAAATGGGCAGCCTTGACAGGGTAGGAATTCAGTCTTGGTCTCTCAGGAGGTGGGGAGTTGGGGTGGGGGTGGGGGAGTAGGGGGAGATAGGGGAAGCAAGAGTTTTTATTTCAGGAAAGAGAGGAGTGTGGTTGGTGGGGAGTGAACTGAAATGAAAATTCTGCCATTTATCATTAAAACCTGGAATGAATACTTTCTTGAGTTTCTGAGTTGGTCCTCTTGTGTATCCATATAGAGGAGGTGGATCAGAATCTCCCTAACTCAACAACAAAAGTAAAGAGGGAGGAGATCCAGTCACTCTTGTCCACTGGCTCTGAGAAACTATGATTAATTAGCACTTGTGAGAGGCAGCACTAGTAGATAGAAAGCTGGCTGTGGAGCCAGAAGATCGGAGTTCAAATCCTGCTTTTTATACATCCTGGCTGTTATCCATAAAAGTCCTTAAATCTCTCAGCATTCTAGGAAGCTCTTAAGCCTGTAAGGTACAGATTTGCATAGGTAGAGGAAGGTTCCTCAAATGAGAGTTTTCTATACCAGTGAAACCACAGGTGCAATCTCTGTATTCCTAGTTAGTACTAATTTATTATGGCACCTGATGGCTAAGTATTAACACTTTTAAGGGTATAATATTTAAAGTGCATTGCAAATGAGATGGGCTGCTTGAGGGGACCTTCATCTAGTCGAGCCCCCTTTGCTTTATAAGTGAAGACACTGAAGTACACAAAAATTTAGTGACTTATCCAAGGTCACACAGGTAGTAACTTGTAGAGCCTGGATATAAATCCAGGGCTCTTTGACGACAAATCCTGCACCATTTCCACTGCACCATATTCCTTGATGATGGATTGATTCTTTACAGGGTGCTTTCCTCATTGAGATCTGTGCAAAGCACTGAATTCAGAGAACATGGGTGTTTTGGAGGTTTAACCCAGTCGGATGATGACCTAGGCTAATTTGCAGGTGTGGGTAAGCTGGGCTATTCAGAGATGGAACCCGGCCTCAGACAAGCCATGTGACCCTGGGCAAGTCACTTAATCTGTTTGCCTCAATTTCCTCATCTGTAAAATGGGGATAACAAATAGCACCTACCTCCTAGGGTTGTTGTGAGGATCAAATGAGATAACTGCAAAGCACTTAGCACAGTGGCTGCTGCCATATAAATGTTAGCTGCTATTATTATTTGTTATTATTTAGCAGAGCTGTTTCTTCAGAATGGCATAAGTCTCGTACTCACTGGGAGCAGAGAATCGGTACTTTGGATTTCTTGTTATGACAGGAAAGACCATACAGACTGTTAGAGCAGGAAGGGACCTTTAGTCAGAGGAAGAACTGAGGTCATATAATTATGGCAAATCCTGGACTGGTACCAGTGCCGGGAGGTGGCTTGACTCCTAATCCAGGACTCTAACAGTAAAATGGAACTGGATACTGCAGGCCATTGATCTAGAAAACCACAAATTAAAGTTATCTGTTGAATTGTATGTTTATTCATTATTTGGTTAAAACATTCCTGGCGAAGTTGTAATCCGAGTTTGACACCTCTGCTTTAACATACCTCACTATAGAACTTATAGAACTTCAGTATAGTGCAAATAAACCTGTTAGCCAGGGCTGTCGGGTTAAATTCTGAACCTCTATACACAAAACTTTCAGAAAGGTCTCCCTTTGTTAATCACAAAATGAACCTAGCCACCCCCTACAACTGCAGGGATTACTGAATTCACATTTATTAAGCTAATGGAGAGAAAAGGCTTGCTCTCCATCTTTTAAGACTCCATTTCATGCAGATGGGGAGCCTCAGCATTTTATGGTGCTTTAGAGGTTTCTAACTTTATGAATCTCCTGATCACTCTTTTGAGGCCCCTTCAGACTATACCTCAGGAGAGTAGGTGGGTAGAAGCTAATGTGTGAGTTCCCTGTTTCAGTCTTTTTACTTCTTAAGATCTTTTCTTCTAGACCTCAGCAGAGGCTCATCCTCGTCACCTCTGACAAGGAAGTATCATTCCAGCCCTGTCTTTGATCCCCTGTTATCAGCAGGGGGTGATCTGCAGAATTATGTTGGGGCTCCGAGGCACTCCTGCCCTTCAGCTCTCCCCATAAATCGTAGATGAATGCACAAGGAGTTTCCGTCTTAAATTGTACACAACGAACGAATGGAAAGTTACTGGGGAGGTGGGGGTGAGAAGCAGCATGGAGAAGACTGAAAGGAGTAGACGGGAGAAGAGACTGGAGAGGAAGGTCCTAAATATAAGCTAAGGAAGCCAAGAGAGGGGATCATCTAGATGCCTTTCCCACAAACCCCAAGCATGTGTTCTTTCAGAGTCCAGGCACCGTAATCCAGAAGAAAAAGGAGCTGGTATAAGAGGTTTTACTTATCACATTGTTGTTGTTTAGTCATTTTTCAGTCATGTCTGACTCTGTGACCCCATCTGGGTTTTTTGTTTTGGGGTGGTTGTTTTTTTTTTTTGCTTTTTTGACAAAGATACTGGAGTGGTTTGCCACTTCTATCTCCAGCTCATTTTCCAGATGAGGAAACTGAGGCAGACAGGATTAAGTGACTTGCCCAGCGTCACACAACTAGTGTCTGAAGTCAAATCTGAACTCGAGTCTTTGAGCTCAGGCTCAGTTCTAGCCACTGCTCCACCAAACTGCCTTCTGAGCCATGTTGACTGGAAAAAAGGAAAAAGTAGTGGCCTAGAGTCCAGCATTTTTTAAACTGTAGGTCGTGACACCACATGGGGGAAAATCTGTATAACAGTAACAGGGTTCTGATGCACAATCAAAAATCGACTAAAAATCAAATGCGTAATGAATTGAGGTGGCTTTGGCAGGGCTTCCCCTGTGGTGCATCGTACAACTTCACTGCAGCCTTGGTTCCAAACACAAGATGTGTGTACTGTGCGTGCCGTGCACCCATGCAGCCATGAAATGCCACCGAAACTCGAGAAGGGGTCTCGAGTGGAAAGTTTGAAAAACCCTGGCCTAAGCCACAGCGGAATAACTAGAATTAAGATGAGTGAGGCCATTGTTCTGGGTCACTGACCCACGTGAGGGAAATTAGGAGCTGTCCTCCTGTCTCAACTTCCCCTACCCCTAAAAACTCTTTTCTCCTCCTTACTCATCCTACTTGTGTCTCTTTTCTGGGCTAGGAGGTTGTACTAGGTGAATCCCAGTCCCACTATGGTTTATTATGTGTGTGTTCCTAGGTGAGTCACTTAACCACACTGGACCTCAATTTCCTCATCTGTAAAATGAAGGCATTGGTCTAAGGCTTCTAAGATCCCTTTCCAGATTACTAAAGTCCAGTAAGACTCCAGACTTAGGGGTTGGAGCTCTAGAGGCTGAAAATTAGAAGGGGCTTTGGAAGCTAGCTAGCCCAATCTTCTGCCTCAAGGTGGAATTGCCTTTACATCCTCACACTGCTTAAACACTTCAGTGATAGGGCAGGCAGCTATTTCAAATAATAGCGTATCCCACCACTGGTCAGCTCTGATTATTAGAAAGGTCTTACACTGAGCTGAATCCAGTCTCCATATAATTGCTATGCATTCTTCCCTCTGGTGTGAACCCAAAATAAATCTCTTTCAAATGACAGTCCTTCTTTCAAATATTTGAAAGCAACAATTCTGTCCTCACTGAGCACCAGCAGCTGGGAGATACTTCCAAGTGCAGAAAATTCCCCCCATGCCCCAGACCCATCTCCCCATTCTTCATCGCCCACTTCAGGTCCTGCCTTTTCTTTGTCAGCCATCAAAGATGGCAAGCGACCACAGAGAACCTCCCTCTTTTTAATACCAATAGCACTTAGCATTTGTTCCAGTCTTTCTTTTGCTGCTTACCCTGTACTGCCTTGTGTGGTTCCTTTTTCATGTATGTAAGTCTTATCTCACATGTGGACTGCCTTTTTTTTTTGGGGGGGGGCAAGGCAATCAGAGTTAAGCGACTTGCCCAGGGTCACACAGTTAGTATTATGTGTCTGGGGCCGGATTTGAACTCAGGTCCTCCTGACTCCAGGGCTGGTGTTCTATCCACTGTACCACCTAGCTGCCCCTGGAGTGCCTTTTGATCCATCTGATATCCTACAATACCTAGCGCAGCATCTTGTATGGAGTAGGCATTCAGGTATTCCTCTGCTGACTGACACATCTAGGTATAAAGCAAAAGAGGTAGAAGGAAAAAAATGAGAGCGCCTAGGCTGATGATTTAATACAGGTGTTCAATATAGGAAATTATAAAGGAATAATGTGCAAACATCTATATACAAGGCACAGTCTCTATTACAAGGAACATCTGTTTACAAGCACCAAGATAGCACTTTGGCCTTAAAGTGTGGTAGATACAGGCAGCACAATTTTCAAACATTGCCATTGGTTTGAGCAAAACACACAGCAGACTTTTCAGAAATGACAAGGCCCCATTCCAGGTCCAACCAAGCCTTTTCCAATTCAATTCAAGACCTGAGAGAGTTTACCAATGTAGAAATGAAGCTGGAGTCAGGGTTCTAAGTCACTTCTCATTTATTCAGTCTGTTCTAAGTTGCACAGTTATGAAAATAACAAAACCAATGCTGGAAGCCCAGGAATATTTACAATCTCTCTGTGTAGTGAGGTCAGTCTATTTTGTTGCACAGATTGGTTATGTTTGGTACCACAAGGTGTTTATAATTCTGACAAAATTGGACAGATTAACAATTATATATACAGGAAAATAAAAAGGGAAACCATTCAAGTATCAAAATACAGAGACAAAGATTAAATAACATTTTTATTACAAATCAGTCCCATTGCCACACACCACAATTAGCAAAATCACCCTTTTGCAAACTGAATTTGACAGTCATTCTGCCAGTCTGGGCAGTATTAGATGAGCCTTCAAGCCCGACTAAACTCAGATTAACTTTCACAAACCACAGATGTGCTTGCTTTACTGTTCCAACCTGTCTCTGAGAAACTACCCCTGATCTTTAGTACTAGAGGGCCCACTAGGGGCCTGGAGAGTTGCGAATGTAGAGCCTTGTTAGGAAGAAGAATCCTATTGCCTAAGAACAGTTAGCAAGCACATGGGGAAATTCAAGCAGAGAGCTGGGAACTGATGACAGCTTAATGTAACTGAACCCATTCCAAGAAAGCTGCAGTTTCACACCTAAATGGGCTCCTTCACAGTTCAAAAAACACAGTGGATGTGTTCAACCATGCTACATGGACTGCACTGAGAACAGTATGATAGCCGTGGCTTTCCCACTCAAAGCCTGTTCTTAAAGTTGTAATATCCCTTTCTAGGGAAGGGAGAGTACCTGATCCCCATTTAAAAAAAAATCCAGTCACTTTCCTTTCTCCAATATCCAAAAATATACCAATCTAAAAACATAACTGAGAACCAGAGCTGACCAGCCAACTTCCCAATCTGAAAACACCCTGAATAAATAAAGAGGACATAGCAGCTTTAAGAAAAACAAAAACACCTAAGTGTGATTTTTAAAAATCTGAGAAATTCATCTTAGTGTCTACAAAGAATTTTCTTTTTGGACCTACCATCTTACCCACAGATACCTACTTGGAAAGGAAACAACCTTCCTTGAAAAAAAAGGAAGAAAGTGGAGCTCTGGAAGATGGAGAAATGCTGCTACTGGGCCCCACACATAAAGACCCAGTAGCGTGGCAGGAACAGCACAATTTTACTGAAGAAAACTTAATTTTTCTTGGGAAACTTTTTTGGAAAACAGAGGCTGAATACTGCACAAGGGCTAGGAGTCCTTCGCAGGCCCAGGAGAATCATGGTCCTTATTAGGACAGAGAAGCTAGAGCTAACCCCCTCTTCCCAGAGTAGCTCTGCTGGGGCCAGAATGACCAGGATTAACTGCTCCCAGGGTTGGGTGAAGAACCACAGTAGTCTATGATGGATAAACAGAGAGGAAGCCCACAAAGCCAAGCCTCAAATCAGCCCAAGGTACGAAACCACTGCCTGCAACTTCTGGCCAACCAGAGAGTTTGTGCATTTCTAAAAGGACCCTCCCTGCATACATATAAATATGTAATTCCAACTGACACCTTTCACTGGGAAAGAGCAGTGTTGCCAAAGCCTAGAATATTTGCACTTGGACAGGAATAAACCGCACCGTAAGAATACTAGGTTTGCTAAAGCACACATGGGAAGGCATGGTCCTCTTTGCTCCCTATCCCACAAGGGCTCGGCCTTTCCATCTCAAATGGAAGAAGTCCCTGTTTTAAATCCAGAAACAAAACTGAAGTTAAAGGGAGAAGCAAACTAGGGAGTTGTAAGAAACAGCAGTGCTCTAGTAAGCCAACCTGGTGCAGGATAAAGGGCACTGTCTGAATGATAAAAATCAAGTCGGCGACCAGGGGTGAGCAAGGGAACAAAACAGGCATAGTCACAACTCAGAGTCAACAATGAGACCGAACTGCAGAGACCTGTTTAGACAGACCTCCAGTCACTGGGCATCAGCCTCAGTTGGTCTCTCTGTTACTTCATGCCCCAAATGAAGCTTTTTTTTTTCTGTTTTTCCTGTGGAACTTAGAAAATATGGAGCTACGGGAGAGCTGGTGGGAACAAGAAGACCAAAACCCGTGGTCACTAACGAGGTGGAGTTGGGGGGCACTGAGGGGACCAAAGCTCTAGGAATCCACCAGAGGCAGCAACGTATGGAAACAACCATCATCTCTTCACATCTAAAATCCTAGCAATGGCTCCAGAGCTCCTGCTTTTCAGGTGTCTCCAGGGTTGGTTTTTTGTTTTTGTTTTTGTTTTTGTTTGTCTTCAAATGGTTTTGTTCTAAGGGGAGTTTGTGCACTTTAACAAAACACAGGAACTCAGCTGGGTCTGAACATCAGAATCCAAGCTATTTTCAGATCAGCCTGTTGATTCTGTTCTCTTATACTCACCTGTCTCCCATAAGCAACTGCTTTCCTTTCAAACCTGCTATGCTAGTCCAAGGTCTCATTCTGAGGAAGGAAGGCCTAGATGGATTGATTGTCCTTTTGGCCAGTTCTAGTTTCTCAAAGATCTTCATCCCCATGACTTTCTGGATGAAGACTGGCAATCTTCCCTATGGGCCCAAGCTATTGGCAGTCATTTTTTTCTATTAAAAAAAAAAGTGTTTCTGGACAAGCTAAAAAACCCAGAGTCACTTCTTGGCCCCGTGGAATCCCAATCTCATCTGCCAGAGAGAGACCCCGAGTTGCTGCTCTCCAGCCAGGGGCAGGGAGGGATGGGGGGAGGATCTATTTTCGAGGCCTGGTTGTGGAAAGCCTGTGCTGAACAGCAGGAAGGCGATCCCGAAAGCAGAGGCTGAGCCTGGATCTTCAGGATGGCAGGTGAGGCAGTGGTGGCAGCAGTCTGTGCCCCCAGGACTATTTTTCCGCAGCAGTGTGGTTTCCCAGTGGCTCAGCTTGGCAGAAGCAAACAGAATGGGGAGGGGAAAGGGTTAACCAAAGGCAAATTGCACAGAGAGGAGGACTGAAGTCGAAGGGGAAGGTGCCTCACAGAATCCCCAGGGCTCCCTGGGCTGCCTGATAAGAGGGAAAGCCCAGCAGAGCTCAGGTACAGGGAATCTGCTCTTAAAAGGCACAAGAACCAGGCAGGCAGGGAGGCCTACCCTGGTGATATTAACTTACAGTAAAACTCCCTAAAACTGCTGTATCCCACTGGACCGTATTACATTTGAACCATTTCCTAATGAAATTGCTTCCTTCCCATATGCTGTCAACTAAGCTAACTTCCCCACACCAGAGTGGATTCTGCTTGTCTACAGCCCCATCTCCTTTCTCATCTCAGTTCTTAAAGGTTTTGAAGGTTCTTGAACTCATAGGAAATGACAGTGTCCAGCCTTCTATCATCTACCACACTACAGGCCTTGGAAGAAGGAGGTCAAAGCAGGCCGATGCTTAATCTTTGAATTCTCACATTATGGAGAAGGAAGCAGACTTCAGAATGCCTTGGGAAATGATAGCAGTTACCATAGAAAGCTCGGGTACCAGCCCCTAGCTTATGGCAGCCCCTTTCTCAGACAGTATGACTATGCACCATATGGGAAGAGGACAGGCCTCACTCCTCACTCCTGCAAGAAGGGAGCCTTCCATTCAGTGACCTGGACTTTGGAACCCGAGGCTGGTGCTGCCCAACCTTCTGGGACTCTAATAAATATGGGACTGACAGGGATGATGGACCACACAGATAGAGCCTCCATTCTATTTGTTATAAACTATATGAGGCAAGGAACCTGTTTGCTGGAGTAAGCCACAAGACCTTCTAAATGATAACTATCAAATCCCTAACACTCCGGTCACCCCTGAGGTCAACCCTTCAAAAGCTCCTCCTGAGAGTCAGCTACAGATGTGAAGAATTGGCATGCAGCCTGGACACACAGAGAATGCAATTCTGACCAGTCCAAACCACCAAACAGTATTAATGCCTTTCCATCTCCTGCCTCTGGCCATCTGCAGTGGCTCAGTCCTCTCAATACCGAACCATGGAAGCCATGGGTAGGCTGTCAGCTGACAAAGAGTCCAGCACCGTACATCAGAGAGGTGATGGGGTAGAGCTGGCAGGCAGGACTTGAGTTTAGAATGGGGAGTAGGTTTCCTGGCACACCGGGTGGTCACAGTGGTTAGTGTTGAGAAAGGTGAGTTAGTTAGTTCTTGGCAATAGTCCCCAGCCATGGCTCAGATGGAAGGATGGGCCAGAGCAGATCACGTGTCCTGCGCCTGAGCCCAGGGTGACATTACCATCACTGAGTTGGCTTTAAGGCCAATCCCCCAGGGATCTGTAGTGCCCATCCATTCAGAGGCCCCCTTCAGCCCTCTTGGTGCCCACCTCGAAGGCACCTCCCCCCCTCCACTGCACCGTCCCCGGCCAAAGAGAGGAGAATTCACAGTGTTTGGTGGTATAAGGTACAAGAGTTGTTAGCGTACAGCGTCTCAGTGCTGCTGCCAGGGAGGAGAGCAGGCCCCTGGGAGGGTGGGGGGCTCACCATCAGCAGCTGGAAGGAGAGAGCTGAAAACAGCAGACAGATCAGATGGTAAAGGCACAGTGAGACTAGTGGAGGCAGGGGCTGGGTTGGTTTTAGAAGATAGTGGTCTCATACTTAGTGCTGAGGCTCCTTTTGGAATCCGGTTTTGGGTCCACTACCCAGGAGACGCTGCCATGAGACTGGGTATCTTGGTCCATGTCAGACGATTCCAACTGGAGAACAAGAGGAGGAAAGGCAAAGCATCAGAGCAATTGCATGCCAAGGCCAGGGCTGAAGGGAGTCCAGGATAAGCCTCAGATCACCTCCCCTGGGCCATGCTGGTGACCTCATCACCTGAATCGGGGAAGGCCTGAGAGTCAGAAGGGAGATCCAAGAGGGAAACTCTCCCTCCTTTTGGGGGCGTGATGGGGAGGCAGTGCAGAAAGCCCTGCTAGAACAGCTCATTGCTAGCAGGGGACCTGGCGTGGACCCTCAGCCAAAAGTGCACCCCACCCATCTAGACTGGAGCTGCCTGACCTGGAAGCCGGGGGACGTTCCCTGAGAACAGTGGCAACGAAGGAGCGGTGAACACTTAGCAAAGCGAACGACAAAGGCTGCACCACAGACAGGCGATAACAGGCTCCAGGAGGAGGGGAAAAGAGACACAAGATGGCAAGAAATGTAAAGACCTTGACTCCGGGACTAACGGCCGGCAGCGGTAGGTAAGAAGGACGGTGGGTAGTGCAGGTGTGACAGTAACAACAGCGGTTATCAGGTGGCAGCGGCCCCTGGGGAGGTGGAGGCAAAGCAGATACAGACAGGAGGCAACATTAACGATGGGGGGGAGCGGGGAGAGGTTTCTCTGCTGATCCTGCCCAACACTGCAGCTGACAGACTGCCCGAGCCACTGCTGGACAAGGGGACGCTGGCCCTCTCGGGGCGAGGACATCTGTCCCCTTAAGACGGTAGTTTCTACTGAGGACCAGGTGAACAGGGTGGTGCACGGAAAGGACCCCCCTTCCGGAGTCAGACAGGGGCTAGGGAACCCAGGAACCAGGCCATACATACTGCAGATTTCCTCATGCCAACTCGAGGCTTAGGCACCGGTTTGGAAGCTTTTGTTTCTATCATCTCAGCTGCTGATGCCCCACCTGGCTTGGCTTTCTGAGCCTGCAGGGCCAGCTGATAGGCCACCTCGAAGGCCTGTCCCAGGGTCAGGATGATCTCATAGGTCAGGTTCTGGGAGGCAACCAAGCATAACAAACACGTGAACGCTTTGGAATGGAAAAGTTTTCCATGCAGGGAGCATCTAGATGCTAAGGATCAGGGCAGAGAAGGTTTAGGAAACCTGGATGTCCTTAGTGGCTTCCCAATTCCAGAAATCTCTGGGTCTCCTAGGAGTCACAAGGCTTTTGAGAAGGTGGAATAGCCACAGTCCCTCAGCACAGACAGAACGAAGAGCTCAGGATTCAGGACAGAGGCAGCTCTTCAGAGTTCCTGGCATGAGCAGGCCCCTACTACTGGGTACCAGGACCTTGGGGGAAGCCATGTGGTCCAGCTCTCCCTGGTTTAACTCATTCCCCCCATTTTTCTCCCTTCCCTGGGCACGGTCAATTTTGCAAGGCATTACGTTTCATTCCTAATTAAATGTCACTAGAACCAAGGAGAGCACCAGAGATCAGAAGAGTATCCTGGAGCACAGAAATGGATCTGTTGGTAGATAACAGGGAATCTGCTGCTGAGGACAAAGGTCTGGCTTGAGCTTTGGTCACGTCCAGCTGGACATGGTGCCCCAAAGGCACCCGGGGGTAAAGAAGAGAGGGCCTGGAGACCTGGTTCTTCTCCAGCTGTGCACCATTGCTTTGCTGTACGACTAGACAAATGATGGCGCTCTTCTGTGCATGAAACAAAGGGGCCAGAGAGATGAGCTCCAAGTTCTCCCTTAGCTCTAAACTTTTCAGATTCTATGATGCTAAGGCAAGCTCCCCACCGGACGCCCCGGCCAAGGAGCCCCGGCCCCTCCGCCCCCCCTACTTACCACATCTACAGTGCTGAACACGTGGCAGTAGTGGCGGCTAGTCTGCAGGTCCTTGGTGATGTAGGCAAAGGTGCAGAGGTCCTCGGGGTCCTGGGCTGCGCAGGAGATGTTCCGAATCTCATGTTCTGCAATGATGTTCTGTCAAGAAGGAAGCGACAAGTCCGGCTGAGTTGCCTGCTGCCTTTCCTCAGGAACCCTGACCTCCCCCTGGGGCAGAGGGGAATTGGGTTTTCCCTCCTCACCACCACCTTTCTTTGTCTACCCCTCACCAGAACCTCTCCTCCTAGACCACACCTGCCCTTTTCCACGGTATCGTTGGCACCCTCAACAGGGACGGGATGGGTGCCAAAGTTTAAAAGGGCACTTCTGTCTCAGTCACGGGGCCTGAGGACATGAGATCTTAATTTACTCACACAGACACACACCCTTAGGGAGGGAAAGTAGGCTGAGCCGTGACGGATCAAGAAAGCGGCAGAAGGGTTCCTGTGCCTTTAAACGAGGATCCCACATGGGGAGATGGAACTGTTTGCTTGTCTCTGATGGGAGAAAAGACCTCTGACTCTGCCATCCTGGGGCTGGGGCAGGGAAGCTCCAAAGGGCTCATGAGGCTGATCCTGCTTGGGCCTAATGGCCTCCCCGATACCCTGGCCTGAGTGGACTGGCCTGGGAAGCTGTCCCATCTCTTCCCTCCTCACTACAATTAGCCTCACAACCTTCTTCAGCCCAGTCTTCTCAGCTCCAAGACAGGACACGAAGGAGTAGATCAAGAATAAAGGAACAAGATGTATTGTCACGAAGCAGCAAGGGGCAAGGAGTGTGTGCGCTGGCACACACATCTCCCTCAACACAAAGATGTTCTTTCCTCTAGCAATGGAAAAGTGGAAATAGTGAAGTACTGGGAGTCCAAACCTTAGTCCAACTCCCACTGCTCACTTGCTGACTGGGACAAGGCACATTACTTCTCCTTTTGGACTTCAGTTTCCTTTATACAATAAGAGGATGGACTGGGTGAATTCTGGGCCCCTTCTAGTTTGACCCTCTAGGATTCCATGAATTTATTACATGGTTTATTATATATGGTTTATTCCCCCTTACCAGCCAAATATCCTGATTCACACAAGAAGTCTGAGACCTACATACCTGTCTAAAGGACTTCTAGAGAAAATCAGAGTAGCTATCTGCAACTGCACATCTTTCACTAAGGAAATCAAATTAGATTATGTATCTACTAGGAAAGGAAAACAAATCAAAGCTTCGCTTGTAGGGGTAAATCTTGGCAATTTAATAACACACAACCTCAGGGACTGTTTAGATAGCATTTTAGATTCAGAGCCAAATGGGTCCTGAGAAAGCCAGGATTCAAACTCAGGTCTTCTGACTTCAAATCTAGCATTCTTTCCACTTTACTACTTCTCTGGCAACAGAAGGCAAACTGATGGTTTGGAACTGTGTTCTCTTAGAAGATCTAGGCCTGGCAACGGTGCTCAGATGAGAGAAATGTCTGGAAAACCCAGAACCTCTTCCCGAGGGCCTCCCCACATAACCCCCCCAAGGATTCAGGGAGGGCTTTTATTGGGAGAAGAGCTAACAGGCTCTAGGCTTTCTGGACTGGTCACCTGTGACATCTGAGTATGAATTTCACCTGAAGTCCTCGCCTCTTGCTGATTTAGGGGAACCCGGACCACTAGGGATGGGTCTTTTTGCTTTTGCCTTGGGGATCTCACTCTAATAACAGCAGCCCCTCAAACCCTTTTCCTCTGGATAGAACTTTCACAGACGTGCTTAGTCCCTCTGTCCACTAAAGAGCCACAGAGAAGAGAGGGGATTCCAAAAGGAAATCAGGAACCTCAGGCAGCAGCATGTTCTTCCCCCGTCCTAGCCACAGGCTGCTCCCTAACCTTTGGGCAGACTTTAGTTGCTATGTTTATTTATTTTGGGGTTCACTGCAGAAGTGATGTCATTGCTATCACCCCACCAAGGCCATTTATTCATTGCACAAGTATTCACTGAGCGTCTGCTGGATGCCTGGCATGCTGCTAGTTACCCTGGGTGGGGGTGGGAAGGAAAGACTGAATCTCAAAGTCATAAGCAAAATGGAATATAAAAGCTACCAGCTAACAAGCTACCAGCTATACAATCAAGATTAATCGTCTAGGTTCCAATTGGCTAGACTAGTCTAGGAACATTACAGAAACAAAGCTAATCTAATAATTTTGCAATTGTTTGGTTCTCTGTAAATTGTAACACCCTCATCTTATTCTGGAGTCCCTGAGGTTGTGTGTTATTAAATTGCCAAGATTTACCCCTACAAGCGAAGCTTTGATTTGTTTTCCTTTCCTAGTAGATACATAATCTAATTTGATTTCCTTAGTGAAAGATGTGCAGTTGCAGATAGCTACTCTGATTTTCTCTAGAAGTCCTTTAGACAGGTATGTAGGTCTCAGACTTCTTGTGCGAATCAGGATATTTGGCTGGTAAGGGGGAATAAACCATATCAGTCAATAATCCTCTAAGTAATTGCTTACTAAATTAATATGTTTCCAATAGAACTGGTCCCCTCCAATACAATGTGAAATGACTACATTTGTTTTGACATATTCTGTTGTGTAGAGAGAGGTTATTGGAAATTACAGTAAACTAAAAAAAAAGGGGCATCAATTAAAAAATGGCACAAATGATACAGCTATTGAGAGGCAATAAAAGGCAGGACAGGGCAAGTGACTAAATGAGCTTGGTGACAGTAAGTGCTAGAGGAGTTCAGAAGAGGAGGGCCCTGGGAGCTACAGGAGTCAAGGAGAAGCCTTAAAGTAAGCTCTAAGTAGGCAGAGCAGAAGGATGAGGACATTTCAAGCAGGGGCCAAGAGGAAGCATGACATGGGGATATGATGCTGGACTTGCAGTCAGGAAATCCTTTTGTTCAAATGGCAACTTTGATGCTGAATAAGCAGTTGGGACTTCTGGCAAATCATGTCACTTTCCCAGGCCTTGGTTCCCTTTTCTATAAAATGAGGAACGAAGCTGTGGGACCTGCCTCAGAGGGCTGGCCTGAAGCTTCAATGAGATGATGGAAAGTCCTCTGCAAACATTAAAGTGCTAGGTGGGTTATTTTCTTTCTTTCTTTCTTTCTTTTTTTTAAGGCAATTGGGGTTAAGTGACTTGCCCAGGGTCACACAGTTAGTAAGTGTCAAGTATCTGGTCCGAGGCCGGACTTGAACTCAGGTCCTCCTGACTTCAGGGCTGGTGCTCTATCTACTGGGCCACCTAGCTGCCCCCTAGGTGGGGAAGTAATTTCTACTTCTCCAGCGTTCTAAGGATTACTGAGGACTTGCTTCCCTCACAGCAGCCCTGGGAAGCAGTGCAAGGATCGTCACCCCCATTTTACAGATGAGACAACAGGGCACAGAGGTCAGTGATTGGCTTTGGGTCATGTAGCTATCAAGCTGCAGAGCTGGGTTTCAGCTTGTGCTTCTTGACTCCAAGACTAGTCATCTCCTGGAATCTCTCCTCTTCTCTTTCTTCTTTTCTTCTCTCTCCTCTCTTCTCTTTCTTCCTTCTCCTTTCCTTTTCTTTCCCCTCTCCTCTCCTCTCCTCTCTTTTTCCTTCCCCTCTCCTCTCCTCTGTGTATTCCAAAGACAGGAAAGAGACTGAAGTGGAGGTGGGCAAGAAGGCTGGAAGGTAGACTAAGGAATATGGAAGGGACTGCAAGCAAGTTGACAACTCTTAAGTTTTATCCTGTAGACAATGGGGAGCTACTGAAGGTTTCTGAAGAAAGGAGTTCTATGGTGAAAGTGGTACCCCAGGAAGATTAGTCTAGCTCTTTTTGGCCCTTGGAACCTTTACAAGATGTCTCCAATGTATCCTTCCAAACTTTTGCACATTACTCTCCTTAACACGCACTTCATTCCAAACAAAGTAGCATATTGGCTGGGGCTCTTCACCTCTGCCTTACAGAACTGCTCCATCTCAAGGTCTGCTTCAGTGCCACCTCCTAGAGGGGGCTCCTCTAAGTCCTCCCTATACCAAAGTCACTTTGTATATAGAATGTAAGGTCCTTGAGGGAATGACATTTTCATTTCTGTCTCTGTCCCTCCAGTAGGTAGCATACAGTGCTTGGCACACAGAAGATGCCTAATAAATGCTGGTTAAATTGAACTAAATAGTAACAGTGCCTATAATAGACTGGATCTGGGAAGGACAAGTCAAGGAACCCCCACCCAGGAGGCTGCTTGAAGTCCTCAGGTGAGGGAAACGGAGCAAGAAGTCGATGCTGGGGGCAGACGAGGTGTGGGAGGACTTCATATTTAGTTGGATGTTGGTAATGAAAGGTAACTTGTCGGATCTCTTCCTCTCAGTGGATAGGAAAGAGAGAATAGGAGCAAGACATTACTTACATCATTGGGCATAGTCACTAGAGCAGTTGTTTCTGTTTAAATGCTTGTTTGTTTCATACCAGGAAAGGTTTAGTTCTTGGGAAGGTGGCTAGAGATCCAGAAGTGACTGATGTAAAAGCCAAAGTTATCACAAAGGAATCCTTGAAGGAGGGTAATGTAGCCATTTCTCAAGCACTAAACTCCTGTGGGTGGATGAGCAGTTTTGTTGCGGGGAGAGGGGGTCGTCTAGGAGGATTTAGATTCCCCAACCCAGCAGTGATCAACACCTCCCAGAAGCCCTCACACGAAACTTACCTTGTTGGAAGCATCAATGAATTTAACCCCTTTGTAGGTGATGGAAAGAATTATGGTTGGGATCTTCTTCATCTGCTCAGTTGATTTCTGTAGGAAACAGGTAAATAAATCTCTGTGAACTCCCCTCTTTGGGGACGCGCCCAGAATAGCACAGGCTTCTGACTTTTCCTCAGTCTCCAATACCCAGAAGGAAGGGGGAGTTCAGCACTGGAAGGGCCCTGGAGCAGGCAGAGCAGCTGCCCCCATACTTTGCTGGCCGAGGCCTCAGGGCTGTCTCTAATGCTTCTGCTGAGGGCAGCTGGGGCAGTGGTGCAAGTTATTTCTCCCTGTGACCATTTGTTCCTGGCTAGCACAAACCTGTCCTTTCAGCACACTTGCAACAAACACGCTCTTCCTGCTATTTTTTGTCCAGGCAAAAAACTATCAACCTACCCGCATCTTGGCACAGGCATCCTGTGTAGACTCTGTCCCACGAAGATCTTTAATCAGCATAGAGCCCAAATACTGTGAAGATGATGATGATGACAGGGACAGAGATTAGTCTGGGGCCTTGAGGGGGGGTACAAAGTCAGACCCATCTTTCCCAGGTTGATGATTCCTTTGTAGGGCCTAGAGGTCCTGGCCTTCATTTTCATCACTTGTCCAACCTAAGGCTACCTCACAAATAACCCAGGCTAGACCTGAACTCCAAAAGTCATTATCTTGGGGTACTCAGCCATATTTATGTGGTTATCTCCTCAATTTCACCCTCCCCATCCTATTTCTTTCCAGTGAAAAGCCCCTTCACTCAGCCCTCCTATTCAGCCTGCCATAAGCATCTCTGACCTTTCAGGCAACTAATTTAGCCTGGTTGAGATTGACACGGGTCAGCAAGCTGGCCAGAGACAAGGGAGTTAGGGCTCTCACAAGAGCTAGAGGAGACTCGGCCAATGTTTTCCTCTATCCTTGTAGGCAGCGCTCTGACCACATTCTCTTCTGCTCCCTCACACTTCATCTCTGATCATGCTCTCCCTTTCATCTTCACAGACAGCTCTTACCTATCATTCTCCCTACTCTGCCCTTTGCACAGGGAGCCATGGAAGGCATAGAGACCACAGAAGAGAAGGGGCCAGATCCACAACTTGCCACTCCTCCAAACAGTCACTCTTATGGCTGCCCCCAGGTATGTGTCTGAAGGAAGGCAGGGAACACCACTCACATTGGCTTCATAACCACAAGATTCAAAGATGAGCTTCTCCGGTTGGTGCTGCCAGCTCTGCACAGGGGCATAAGGAGCAGCCAGGCTGGGGGGCCGAAGGGTCAGTTTGGCCTCCCGGGGATCCTCCTGCCGAGACAGTTACTCAGTTGAAGGGAGGTTTCTCCCTGTTCCTGCTCAAGGTCCAGTAATACCCATCAAACCTGTTCATTGTGAGCCCTTCCCGCAGTCCTTCCCTCCTCTCCACCCGACATTTGAACACATCTTCAATCTCAGAGGAAATGGTTATGAGGAGGGTTTCTTGAGATAGAAATTAATGCCCCAGTCCACACTTCCCATCCCAACAGTGCCACGTGGACCTCTGCCACTAAGGCAACTGTTTTCTAAGGAAGTCTGAACAGGTTGAGGGGTTGGGTCTGTGAGAGTGACACAGACATGTCACTGTGCTGCTCTGAGAATCCCCCTACATGCTCTTCCTGATACATTTTGTCCAAGCAAAAAGCAGGACCTGAGTTGGGGAGAGGAAGGAAAAAGGTTCACAGGGACCCCGGACCCTGACCTGTGTCTTAAAGCGCTCGGCTCTGCCGTGGGCAGCTGGGTCGTGACAGCTGTCATATCGCCTTTTGCCTGTGTCCCCCAAGGGCAGCAGCAGGTCTGATGACCTCCCAGTACAAGAATCATTTTGGCTCAGGGGAGAGGATGTTTGGGAAAGCAGATCTTGGCACTGTAAGGGGAAAGGAAGAGAAGGTTTCTGGCCTTTCTGTCTCAGTGAGAAACATGGATGCAAAGTACTGGGCAGGGAGAATTAGGCAATACAGTGAAAGGGACTTGTTGGAAGCTAATGTTTCTGGCTTGCAGACTGTGGAGTGGAGGAGTAGTGAGGGCTAGGCAAGCTTTGGCTTCTTCACAGAATAGCCAAGTGCTCCTCAAGGAAACAGAAGAGGGGCCCTATTGAGCAGGTTAAGGTCCTTGTAGGCTGCAAAGATTTAACTGCATCCATCTGTTTTAGACAACCAGCATCCCAGGCTTATAGAGAGCAGGCCTTCAGAGCATAAACAGCACTGGCGTGCTTGCCTCAGCACTCTGAAGCCCAAACTGAGAGCCTCTTTGGGTTCTCCACTGGCCTTCCCTCCCTGAGACCAACCCCAGGCATGTGAATCCTAAGGAATCTTTAGCTTTGGAAACCCAGCATCTGTTTGTAGTTCACTAGATTCCAGAGAGGCGTGACAGAGAAGAAGTGGCAGAGGGATGAGCATTCCAACATACCCTCTCCTCCTACTCATGTCACCAGTGTCTGCTTACTCCTGGTTCTGTGGTCTGTCTTCTCTGCTCAGGCTTCTTAGAGCCAGCTTGGAGATCTACCAACCCATCCTTTTTTCCCTCTTCCAGCTTTCCTATCAAAATCTACCTAATCCCATAGATCAGGAACCTTCCCCTATTAATGTTTCTTCCCTCCACTTCTGAAGCACTAAGCACACACACGTGGAGGCCCAGAGGCAGGAAGATGACCTACCCGGCCATACTCATCTTCCCCCTGTGTAATAAGAGAGGGAAATATCTCCACTTAGGGCTTCTCAACTGAGGTACTTGTGGCAAGGAAGGCAATAAGAGGCAACTGAAGAGCAGATTCCTCCTAGGCCTTTGTCCTTAAGCTATCGGAAATGACAAAATAACAGCCTGGGGCACAAGAGGCACAGAACTGTCAGCTCAAAGCAGGTTGGGGGGGCGGGGGTGGGGAGAGGTTGGACATTCAAAGCCCTTCCTAGAAACCTCACACCATAACGATCTAGCCCAAACCTGAGGAACTCTCCAGCTTGTGGCTCCACGGCTACAGACTTCTATACTGGGAAGGGCCTGACCACTCTACCCTGCTGAGATCTGAAATTCAAGCCAGTGGCCAATGGCAAAGATGTCCCTAGCAGGGGATGCCTTGGTGATGCTTTCCTTTCCTCTCTCCATAAATGTGAGAATAATTTTGATACTCCTAATCAATTTAATCAGTATTTACTCAGTTCACTGTGAGTTAATGGGTGTCAGTGATTGTTTTAGTAAGCTAAGAAAAATAGAATCAAAGTTTGATTTGGTTAGTTAAAACAGGAGTTATGTAAGTTAGGATTAATTAACCCTCCATGCACTGACGATTAGATTGCTTTTAATTGATTTATACTGTATTAAGCCTGTTATAAAGATTCATATTAACTTGCTAAATATTAATCTTGCCCTACCCCACTCCCCCACTCCTATGAATGTACTATGAGAGCTGTATTTCAAAGAAACCGCTTTCCCCATTTCCTCTGTTCTTTCATGCCTAATGTTTGTAACTGCTTGTGGAAAGTACTAGATCTCTGGTGATTAAACACTGACTTAAGCACTGCTGATTGATGGACATACCCCATGGCCAATTGTGGAGTCTGTTCTTCTCCCACCCTCACCCCCCATTGGAAATGACCAATCGTGGATTGTACTGTCTCATTCTATTTTTAGTAATCTTTCAAAGTCTACAAAAACTTGAAGAATACAAGCAGAGGGGGTCCTTGACTGCAAAGGAAAGTCTTAGATCAACTGATTAGCCCACCAGTCACCCTAATAAGCTGATATGTGCTTGGAGTTCTGCCTCAGTTGCTTTTTGTTGCAGATTGGAATTTTGTGGCCTACAATAACCTAGGCAGCCCAGATGAGAAGAGAGTTTACATCTTCACCTATTCACTTTCCTGAGCCGGGCCTTGACTTAGGACTTGGAAGACACAAAGTCTAGGACAGTAGACAGAAACAATAGCTGACCAAGCCCTGCTCCTCATGCCCTAATGGCAGGCCCAAGTCCTCCCCTTCCTCAGAAAGGGAAAGTGGCTGAGACAGGAGTCGTCTTTGTAACAGAGCCTGGGCTCTCTATGAGGACAGTCTCCTTACTGCCTAAA
The DNA here is from genome assembly GCF_003287225.1 of Phascolarctos cinereus. Classification (NCBI taxonomy): domain Eukaryota; kingdom Metazoa; phylum Chordata; class Mammalia; order Diprotodontia; family Phascolarctidae; genus Phascolarctos; species Phascolarctos cinereus. The sequence goes on from NW_027555958.1 coordinate 242,211,595, forward strand.
AGTGAAAGGACAAACACATGCCTCTTCCCTTCTGTCCCATACCCTTCTATAGCATTCCCACCCACTGACAGAGATGCAGCAGCTCAACTCACTCGCAGCTGGGAAAAGCGAGGGGGCTTCTGGGGGGGCTCCTCATAGGGTCGATCTGCAAGAGAGGCGATGATCCGCTTCCGGTGGCCAAGCAGGTGAACCTTTAGCACCTGAGAGGTGGGGCAGGGAATGGGTTAGGAACAAGAAATGGGTTTGCTTGACATACCTGAACTCCTCATGCCACCTGTTCCTCCACAGATTTAAGTTGCAACAGTAGGTCATGCGTCAGCGCAAAGAACACTTGGCTTGGAGTCAGGGGGCTCGAGTTTAAATCCTAGCCTGGCAGTCACTTCATCACCCCGGGCTTGTTTCCTTATTGTATAATCCTGAGAATGCACCTTGTGGACAGCACAGTCCCCTCCTCCCACCTCACCTCACCAGCCTCCTACAAGCTCCTGGACACAGCCTGTTTTGGGCTCCAGGCCCACTTCCTTGGCTCTGCTCCCCTCAATTGTTTCTGAAGACCCTGAACCTCCTCCTAGAGGAACGTGTCTTTCATTGAATCCAATGTCTCCTCAGATCTGGCCTCCCAATCTCATGGGCCCTGGCCTAGTCATTCTGGTCAGAAAACCCAAGTGGTAGCAGCTGAAGTCCCAGGAGTCCTGAGAATGAAGGTCATAACATTTAACCTTCTTAGGGGCTCTCAGCAGTTGTCCTGGCCATACTCTCCCACCATCTCTGGTCTCTGGGGCTGGGGTTTGGCTATTTTACTTTAGGCTGTCCTTCCAAAGAAGCTTAGCTCAAGCCACCCCAAAACACAGTACAGCGGTGGTTCAGCTCAGGCAATGAATGGCAAATATGTCTTATTGAAACCTCTGGAAGACTCAGTTTGACCTGCAGGGCACCAGAGGAGAATGATTTTCCATGTTCCTCCTACCAATAGTAACCCCTTTTTCCCTGAAGAGGTTCAAGTGTGTGGACTGGCCCACTGGGAGGGAGCCTTAGTCAGTCTGTTATACTCACATTAACGAGCTCCAGTTCCCAGAGGTTTTTCACAGTGTCAATAGAACTATAGCCACTTGACAGAAAAGACTGGATATAATCCTGCAGACCCAGAGAGTCAAGCCAGGATGGGACAGATGGCTGGGCATTCCCATCACAGCCCAGAGGTTTTACCTGTAAAAGGGAAAGGGAAGTAATGGATGACAGGTGGCACAAGACAAATGTCCCCCTGTGGAGACCACTGACATGCCCAGAGTAGCTCACACTGACCACATCAAAATGCAGCCTGCTCACACAGTGATGACTCACTCCAGCGAGTTAGACAAACCATCTCAGGTCAATCACATGCTCCTCTAGAGTCACCTGGGGTTGGGGAAGAGGGGCTCTCTCAGAGGGCAGAGTAATTTAGAGGTGATTCTAGAATACTGAGAACCAACCCTAGTTGTTCTCACCATGGCCAGGGATCTGATAAAAAATATAATCGTTCCTATGATACTGAAAATAATTCTGCTTGCAGTTGTGCTGACATGGGAAGATGGAGTGGGGGGAGGAGGAAGGGGACATTCAGCTTAATACTTCTAGCTAACATTTCCCAGACTTTCAAATTCGTCCAGCTTATATGTGCGTCATGGACCCATTGGGTAGTCTGGTATAGCCCAAGAATCCCTTTTCAAAATGATCTGAAATGAATAAAATGGTAAGGATTATAAAAAGAATCAATGATGTTGAAATAAAAATGTATTTTTTTCCATACAAGTTCACAGACCTCCTGAAATCTATCCATAAGACCTGGAGGGTCCACAGACCCCAGGTTAAGAAGCCTTGCTCTAACTGTATGCAGGTTCTTTGGGTATAGAGGAAGAATGATAGTATAAGTAAGAACAGTTCACTTCAGTTTCAAGAAACCAAAGGTCTTTTCAAATACAGTAATGCTCGTGATGAAACATATTACCCACCTCCAGATAGAATGGTGATGGATTTTAACATGGTCAATGTGGGGATTTATTTTGTTTGACCATACATGTTTGTAATAAGCTTTATTTTTTCCTGCTTTCTCATTGAGGTGGGGTGTCAGAGGGAAGGAAAGAATGTGGATCTTAAAATAAAATAGGATTTTTTTAAAAAAGAAAAAAATTTTAAAGTTAAACAAATGGAGCCATGTAGGTTATAGTCCAAAGAGGCAAAGGTGGTTGGCCCTTGGCCCCATCTAGGGGGTAGGAAGGCTGGAAGGGCTTTTGTTGATCCTTGAGTTAGACTCTTGGCCCTCTTACTTAGGGGAGCAGCCGTAGTGGCTTTTCCCATGCTCAGATCCCCCAGCACGACTTGTGCTGAGGTCCAGCTCGTCAACGTGGATTTGTCAGAAGCATAGGAATGCATGGTCTGGCAATCCCAGAGCTACCACCCCTATGGTGTAGTGGATAGAAGCTGGATTTAGAGGCAGGAAGACCCAGGTTCAAATCCTGCCATGGATACTTGCTGTGTGACCCTGACAAGTACCTTACCAGGTGTGGGTTCTAGTTTCCTCATTTGTAAAGTGAGCGGCTGAACCTGAGAGCCTCCAAGGTTCTTTCCAGCTCCCAATCTAGCATCTTTATTTCCTTTTAGATGGCTGAGAGCTGGGGCTCCTCTCCGAAGGCCATATGTAGGCAACACTTGTGCCCTCAATCAGGAGAGCCCTGTGAGCAGGCCCTAGGAGGTGAAAGTCAATTCTGAGGGGGATCACAGATTTCTGAGATGAGCAGACCTCTTTCAACACTAGTAGGACCTCTCTCCCACAGCTCCCCTGGGCCCAGACAATTTCCCTGCATCTCAGATTGCCTGGAGGGACATTATTACCCCTAATGAACCCTTAAGACATAGCTGGGAACTCAAAAAGACCTTATGCAACTCCTCTGGTCCAGTTGAAGAGGCTTTATTGCATCAAAAAGGACAAGATATGTCTAGGACCATGCCCTGAAGCAAAAGGTCCATTCCAGGCAGGGTCCTAAATACATCTGTGAGAAAGAAATGGGGATGAAGAGATTTAGGGGAGGACAACTGTCTTTAAGACTTATTTGAAGATCCGAACATACAATCCCATAGGTTCTGGCCAAATCATCAATCATTTATTAAATGACTACTGTGTGCCAGGTACCATGCTATGTTTTAGAGTTATAAAAAAAGGCAAAGACACAGTCCTTGCTGTCAAGGAACTTACATTCTAATGAGGGAGCAAACATGCTTAGTCAGTCTGTACAAGCACAACTATGTACATACAAGATAGACATGCACACTATTTATTTATTATTAATATCCCCAGTTTACAGATAGGGAAACAGAGGCAAACAGAGGTTAAGTGACTTGCCCAGGATCACACAGCTAGTAAGTGTCTGAGGCTGGATTTGAACTTGGGCCCACTTCTTGATTCACTATGCCACCAGCTGTCATTATATCTCTATCTCTATCTCTATCTCTATCTCTATCTCTATCTCTATACCTATATATGATCAATCCCTGGTAAACTTCCAGAGGAGCCTAATCTGAGAAGTGGGCTTCACCATGAAGCCATGTCCTAATGAGGCCGAGAGGTTCTTTACAATGGGTGTGTGTGTGTGTGTGTGTGTGTGTGTGTGTGTGTGTGTGTGTGTGTGTGTGTGTGTGTGTGTGTGTGTGTGTGTGTCTATATATGTGTGTCTGGGAGTGACAGACAGAATAAATGGAAGGTAATCTTACAGCAGGGGTTCCCAAAGTGGGTGATACCACCTCCTGGGGGGTGCTATCCAGGGGGCATTTGTAGTCTTGGGTGCAATTGAGGGGAGGGGGCATTTAAAAATAAGGGGGCGGTGGAAGCAAAGGAAAGGAGAAAAGATAAGAAAATTTTGAGAAACCATTCATACATGTTTCATCTGTTGTGTAACAGAGTTAAAAGTCATAGTGATTACATTATTCTCCAAATAAACACACAAAATGTAAATTATAAGGTCCGCTGACAGGTCTTAATAAGCAAGTGTTGGCAGACGAGGGTGTCACACATTGTTGGGAAGTCCAGCATGCACTGGCAGGAGTATGTGCATATAACGACTTGTTTACAATATAGTACTATACAGTTACATGATGCAAATACTGCATCATCAAAATTTCAATGCAAGAAACCCCCCCCAATTTACAATAAATTATTAAATTTAAGACATCATTTAAAAAAATTAATATTTTTTTGAAATGATACAAATTTTAAAAAAAAGTTTAAGGGTTAAAGAAAGTAAATTTCCAGGGGGCACTGAGTATATATATATTTTTTAAGGGGGCAGTAAGCCAAATCAGTTTGGGAACCTCTGTCTTAGAGCAAAGGCATTTGTTGGGGGTGGGGACTGGGAAGGGATTATGAAGGCCTTCTGCAGAAGGTAGGATTTAAACTAACTCTTGAAGGAAGCTAAGATATGGAAGTGAAAAGGGAGAGCATTTCAGGCACAGGCAGTGAAAAGGCATGAAGATGGGAGATGTGCAAGGAACATCAAGGGAGCCATTATGGCTGGATTATAGAGTACGTTGCAGGCAGCTGGTGGCACAGTGGATCAAAAACTGGGCCTGGAGTCAGGAATACGCAGTTCAAATCTGGCCTCAAACACTTAACTAGCTGTGTGACCTTGGGTGAGTCCCTTAACCACCGTCTGCCTCAGTTTCCCCATCTGTAAGATGTGTATATTAATAATAAATAAATAGCCACTATTTCCCAGGGGTATTGTGAGGATTAAATGAGATAATATTTGTCAAATGCTTAGCACAGAGCCTGGCACATAGTAGGTGCTATACAAATGGTAATCATCATCACCATCATCATCATCATCATCATCATCATATAATCTAAAAATATTGCAAGGTTGTGAAGGGCTTTAAAAGCAAACTGAAGATTTAACATTTGATCCTGAAGGTAATAGGAAGCCACTGGACTTCACTGAATAGGGGAGCACTATGGTCAGACCTGTGCTTCAGGAACATCACTTTGGTAGCACAGTGGAGGATGCACCAGAGTAGGGACAGACTTGAGCCAAGGAGATCAATTCAGAAGGCAACTGTAATAGTCCATGCATGAGATGATGAGGGCCTGCATCAGGGTAGCAGTTGAGTGAGGGAAGAAAAGAGGGCATATAGAAGAGATACTGAGAAGGTACAAATTACAAGATTTGACAGCAGACTGGACATGTGGAGTGAGTACAAATAAGGAATCGAGATGACTCCAGAGTTGTAAGCTTGGATGACTGGAAGGATGGCAGTGCCCTAGACAACAGAGGGAAGTTGGGAAGTGGGGAAAGTTTGGAGGTCAGGGTGGGGAGGGCAGAAGATGATTTTCTTTGGACTTGTTGGATTTGAAACTGGCTATCTATGGAGATATCCAGTTTGAGATGTCCAACAGGCAGATGGTGAAGCGAGTCTGGAGATCAGGAGAGAGTTGTCAAAGCTGGGTAAATATACATGACAATCATCTGAAGAGATAATAATTTAATCCATGGAAGCTGATACAATCATGAATCAAGATAGCATAAAGGGAGAAGAGAGCCGAGGAGAATAACTAGAGTCAGAGTCAGGGTGCAAAAGGGGGGATGGGGCCTGGGGTGGAGAAAACTGTGCCTCCACAAAAGAAAGAATTAAGCTATCCAAAAGTCTGATGGGCTATTGTGAGAGGTAACGAGCTCCCTCCTCACTGGAGGTGTTCAAGGCCTGGCTGACCGCTCATCAGGGCTATTATAAAGGGTATTCCTGTTTCAGTAAGAGCTGATTCAGTGACTCTTTGTGATCATCCCTTTCCCTTGGTTTTGGCTCAAACTGAAGCAGGAAGGACCCTGGAGGGTTTTTTACCTTGGGCAAAGATCTTGCAGCCTGGAGAAGCTTCCGCCGGTGCTGGGGTTCACTGATCCCAATGTCCCGGAGGTCCTGGTCTTCCATTACGTTACTCCCCTGAAGGCAGAGAACAAGAGAGTTTTACTAGAAATGGTGGCTTCCCTGACAATTAAAGGCCTACTGAAGAGACTGCTCTAAATTTCTTCCCTTACTGAAAGGAATACTAGAGGTTATCTCCTAGATTTCCTCACATAGCTAGCCCAGCACAGTCCAATCCAAGGTAATTTGGAGCCAGGAAGACTTGAGTTTGAATCCTGAAGCAGGTATTTACTAGCTGTGACCCTTAGCAAGTTACCCCATTTCTTCATCTGTAAAATGGGGAAAATAATATCTACTTTCCAGGGTTGTTGTGAGGATCAAATGAGATAATATATGTAAAGTTCTGCATACTTTAAAGTGCTATGTAAATGCTAGCTCTTGTTATTCAATAACAACGTTGTTATCACATATGACATAGAACGTAATATAATAATCTTCAGCAGGGGCTGCTAAAGGTGTTCTGAGTTCTTTGAAGGATTTGGCCGTTAGGAAAATCCATTTTCACTTGAGGGAAAACTTTTCTCTGGGGCAGAGAAAAGAAGCCAGACTCCAGGTCATGGAGAAACACTGAAGAATGACCTAGTCAGATGAGCATTCTCAGACTAACACTACCTCATGTACAGAGAAGGCTTAACACATGTTAGCTGAACTGAACTCAATTAGTCTTGTTAACAGATAGCAACAGTGAATAATTTGGGGGACGTGGAATTATAGTATTTTGGTGGTACTATGACTTACACCAGACATCTTCCTTTTGACCCATGTGATACCACTGCTGAAACCTTGACCTTGAGGAAAATCTGACCTGCCAATATAGAGAGTAAAGAGATTCCTCTATTTCTCTGCCTTAAGTGTTGCCCTCCAGAGATCAGATGCTCATGGACAGTGGGCAGCATGACTGGCATCACTAGTCCCAGCTTCACCACTTACTTGCTGTGTCAATGCCCCCCCTTTTTTTCTTAATTAATTTATTTTAGTTTTCAACATTCACTTCCATAAGCTTTTGAGTTTAAAATTTTTCCCCACATCCCTCCTCAAGACAGCTCGCAATCTTATATAGGCTCTACATATACATTCCTATTAAACATATTTTCACATTAGTCACGTTGTAAAGAAGAATTAGAACCAATAGGAGGAACCACAAGAAAGAAGAAACAAACCAAAACAGAAGAAAAAAAAAGAGCCAATAATATTCTTTGATCTGCATTCAAACTCCACAGTTCTTTCTCTAGATGTAGATAGCATTTTCCATAATGAGACTTATGGAGTTGTCTTAGATACTTGCTGAGAAGAGCTAAGTGTATCAAAGTTAGTCATCACACAGTGTGGCTGTTACCGTGTACAATGTTCTCCTGGTTTTGCTCACTTCACTCAGCATCAGACCACTTAAGTCTTTCCAGGTTTTTCTGAAGTCAGCCTGTTCATCATTTCTTATAGCTTAATAGTATTCCAGTACATTCATATACCACAAATTGCTCAGCCATTCCCCAACTGATGGGCATCCCTCAATTTCTAATTCTTGGCCACCACAGAAAGAGCTGTTATAAATATGTTTGTACGTGTAGGTCCTTTTCCCTTTTTAATGATCTCTTTGGGATACAGCCCTAGAAGTGGTATTGCTAGGTCAAAGGGTATACACATTTTGATAGCCCTTTGGGCATAGTCCCCAGTTGCTCTTCAGAATGGTTGGATCAGTTCACGACTCCACCGACAATGTGTCAATGCCCCTTTCATAGCCTCAGCTTCCTCACCTGCTGAATAAGGGGGCTAGACTAGATAATCTCTAAAACCTGACATCCTCTAATTCTAGGGAAGTTCAGTTACTGGCAGCCTTAGATAGAAAGAACATGAGTCAATCTAGATTGTAAGGACCAAACAGCACAGTCTCATGAAATTGTAAAATACAATTTATTTTTTAAAGTTTTAGGGATACCTTTAGGGACAGCACCAGTGATTTCCTGACAGACTGCTTCTTCCCTTCTGGCTCTGCTGTCCACCTCCCCATCCCACTCCACCCCAATAATCCTCCCATTGTAACAAAAGAAGACAGATTGACAAAGCCACTGTCTCAGAGCTCATGCAACATCCTGCACCTGTAGTCGCCTACCTTTCTACAAAGATGAAGGAAATGTCTTTCATCATTTGTTCTTCAGGACAGCAAACAGCCACAGCAATTCATCAGAATTCAGCTGTCCCTGTGGTATTTTTGTTTACACTATTGTACTCTTCGTGTAGATTTTCTTGGTCCTACTCTTTTCACTCTTCAATTCATACTCAATTCATACATGTTACTGTACCATAAGAAATAATATGAGGGACATGTTCTCAAAAGCTTTGCTTCTAAGAATTTCCTCATATTCTTTCTTATGATACAGTAAATTCCATTGTATTCAGATACCATAATTTGACCAGCTATTTCCCTAAGTGATGGGCATCTATGTATCTTCTAGTTTTTTGTTACCTCAAAAAGTGCTCTTACAAATACTTTGGTTTGTATAAGACCTTCCCTTCTCTATGACCTCCTTGGCAGTATATGCCCAGGACTGGGATAGCTAAGTCAAAGAGTATAGGTGATTTAGTCACTTTTCTTATCTTCATGAAAAAATTTGAAAGTTGGTTAAAAAAACCAAACAAAACACTGTCATGTTTCCTTAGAGAGGGAGGGTAAGGATGGTGGTTCTGTGATTTCTGAGAAAAACTTGAACTAATTCTCTCCTTTGTCCCTGTTTTTACATTTCCTTGTCCCCAGCAGTTATGTTGGTATATAAACTCCTAAAGCTGTCTCAATCTAGTAACATTAGGGGAGATAGCAGCAATCCATTGGAGATCACATAATGAGGCTTCTGGAGATCTCATTCTGTCCATGCCACTAGGCAGTGGAAGTTGGAAGCCTCAATGACTCTGGGAACATCCACCCCTATGGAACACGTAACACCAAGAATTTTTAGAACATCCCTTAGCAGGGAACCAATTTCGATTACATAAAATGTAAAAGACTTTGCACAAACAAAATCAATGCAGTTAAAATCAGAAAGGAACGAGTTAGCTGGAGGGGGAGAATCTTTTCAGCAAATTTCTCTGATAAAGGTCTCATATACAAGATATATAGGGAACTGATTGAAATACATAAGAATGGTAGCCATTCCCCAATGAATAAATGGTTGAAGATATGAACAGGTAGTTATCAAACTAAGAAATCCAAGCAACCTACAACCAATCTAACCTGTCAATCAAACTTCATTGCCTCATAGGGTCTTAGTATTTAGAAGTTCACTAGAGGTGAATCTAACTTTACCATTTTACAGATGAGGAAACTGAGGCCCATAAGAGATTGACTGACCAAAGTCACACAACTAGAAAGTGGAAGAGGTGGGATCCAGGGTCATATCATGACCTCATTATGACGCTTCCTTTACTGCCTCCTGATGCCTGAGAAACTGACTGTTAGAAAATTTCTTTCCAAGTTCAAGGCAACTAATTAAATTATATGCGCAGGGACTGATCTCCTAGACAAGACCAGGATATTTTCCATAAATGTCCAGGGATGCTCCTCTGTGGTACTATATAGCAATAGTAGTTTCGGAGATTATTTTCAGGATTCCATTTCCCTCTATCCCCACTGATGGGGCACCCAGATTGCATCCCAGGGAGCATAAAGGGTTCCAGTCAGAACTGGTGCCTAATGGGATCCCATTTCCCCCTCCCTTTGCCCCAGGGTCCACCCAAAATCTTCCTGCTAATGCTCCTTAGCCCCTTCAGGCTGGACACTGAATCCTACCCCATCTCCACCCTAGCTAGAGGAAACCAGAATCTGTCCATCCTGACCAGCATTTTCACACTCTCTCTTCTAACAGTGATTGGTTACTCCTGTGGGGCAGACATCCCAATGTAACCTAGGAATTCCTGGTCCTTACCACCTAGCCTGTAGCTGTACCCTTTACACCTCTGGGTCTTTCCTTCTATTTTGTAGCTGAACTTTCCTTCTAAATGTATTATCTCTCCCAGCTGGAGTGTGAACTCCTTTGCAAGGAAGAACTGTTTTATTTTTTCTATTTGTATCCCCATCATCCAAGACAGGTTTGGCCCAGAGTAAGCCTTAAATGAATGTTTTTTCATTCATCCATAATGGTTTAACCAGCACTCGATTAGGGACACAAAGATAAGACTGCCTTATATGGTCTAAGGAAGTTTAAGGAAGTTTAATGGCTACAGCACAAGGAGGAAGGAAAGTTTTTTGATAACAGAGGAGAGTATTGATCTGGGAGTTTCCAAAACGCTTCTTCACTGATTTAACAACCACAGTGTCGGTCTGTTGTTATTAATGGCACCATTAGCAAAGATGTGTGTTTAAGTGCCTTCCTGTTCAGAAATGCACCATGGTCCAGTAGAAAAAAAATGTTGGAAATAGAATCAGAGGACCTGGATTCAAATCCCTCCTAAGCTATTTACTTTCCTATGTGGGCTTCGGATAAGTCCTCAGTTTTCTTGCCTGAAAAAATGAAACAGTTGGATAACAACTCTGTATTTGGAACATGTGAGGGAATCCATTATTTACTCCTGGGTGGGAGGAGGTGACAGCAAAACCTTTCAGCTACCTCACATAACATTAGAGGATTTAAGAGTGGCCAGGTCTCCCTTGGAGCTGGCAGAAGGTCAGCACTTTAAAACCTAGGGAATGTGGGGAGCTCTTTAGCTCATTTTTTGGGGGGGAAAAAAAGCAAATACAAGAATGACCTGGGAAACACCCAGGAGTTGACACGAAAATCAGGTATTGGAGTTTGCAATCCAGATTCCAAACTCCCCCAGACAATTTTGCCCATGGAGAAGAATGTTGGACTTGGAATCAGAAGGCCTGGATTTGGGTTCCATCTCTGAGAGCTGTGTGACCAGTAATAGATAAGTCATTTGACCTATCCGGACACTGATTCCCTCATCTGTAAAATGAGAACAATAACATCTGCGCTACCTACCTTATAATATTGCTGTGAAAAAAGTACTTTGTTAAAACAGAAAGACTGACATAAAAATGAACTGTTACTATTATTATTAAAGTGCATGTTCCCTCACACTTGCCTCCCGGGCACCAGGTATTTTGTGTTCAATTCAACAAATATCCATTAAGCATTTAATCTGTGCTTATTCATATCTGTTTAGTCCTAGGGTATTCAGGATGTCAATACATAAAGTGTGAACACAGGCCAGGAATCTCAGTGCCTGAATTAGTACTGATAGGGCACCTCAGGGTCACAGGATGTCACACATGTCCAAGCAACTAAAGTAGAAAAGAAGTGACCATTAAATGTCCTTGGAGCCACACTAGAATCTCTTCAAAGAAGCTTTATTGTGGAGCATTGCCTTTAACTTCTTATATAAGAAACTATATAGGATTTTCCAGGCCAAAATAAAGCAACCGCTATAAGGTATGCTTGCCTGCTGAAAAACCCCTTGCAATGTAAACTAGCTGGATGCTTTAACAGGGAAATTTAACAACTGAATCAAGATGATGGAAATCCCTATCCATCTCCAGATATGTGACAGGTTCTAGTACATCTGGAACATCTAGTACATCTTCCTGGGATACTCTATGTATGCATTTTACAAATGAGCACCAGGTCATTTCAATATAGAGAGAAATATTCTTAGCAAAATGAAAACTGAACTACACAGGGATGAGCCATGGATACTGGGATGCAAATTGCAGGATAGGTAATAAGGGAATGTCTCAATAATCAAAACACTTTCTTGATTTTTTTTCTTTCTTTTCTGGTTACTAAAACTTAATTAGCCTTATAGCCCATCTGGCAATTTACATGCAATTATCCACAGTACTTTGTATGGCTACTAAGATACTTGAAGCAACATTCAACAAGGCTATAATCAGAATTAATTCTTGCATCTATCCTACTTACAAAAGTAGTCCCCTAGGAAGCACTCTGCTGAACAGATCAAGGAAGTAACAATGACTTCTATACTCTACACTATCAGAGAAGTAGGAGTAATACTAACATACTCATGCGTCCACCAGCATGAGTTAAAGTTTACTGCTCATTCAGAATTAGAAAACAAACACATGTAAATGTGTCTGCTTTAACAAACACAACCAGACTCTCCAGCTGAAGTTCCCACTGTCACAGAAGAGTGAGGAGAGTAGTTAGAGTTAGCTGACTTTTTAAAAAACAGCATCAATCCAGCCCAAAAAGGAAAAGAAAGCTAACTGTAGAGGCTGGCTTAGCTTCCCTGCCTCAGGAGTGTGTGGAATGATGTCAGAGAATCTTATTGATTTGTGGTTTAGGAATGGCAACCATTTTGGAACGAGTAGGAAAGGGAAAAAAAGTCAGAGACTAGATTTCCTAAGTGCTTAGCCTCTGAAAAAGAAATGCACTGCGACTGGAACTGTAAGTTACAACCCAACTTCACTGGCTATGAGACAATAAATAAGATAGGTACTATGTCTTATCTCAACTTCTACCTTACAGAGTGCCTAGATCAATTTTCTGCACATGCCAGATAATTAATGTTTGTTAAATAAATGAATAAGCTAATCTGAGGTGTAGAGAGGCAGAAGGGCTGGTTATACCTAAAGAGCACAGTCAAAGAAAGACAGCTCACTTCAGCAAGGAGGAGTCCTACAGAGTTCAGTGCTGACCTTCCTTGTCCACTTGTATGGAAAGGTATGGGACTTTCTAAGCATTCTTATCCTTTCCAGCTCACTAGAAATTTAGAATTCAACCTTGAGTTTCCCAGCTCTAATAAGTGAGCCTTCTCTTGTTTGGGGTCCAAGTCTCTATGCCACCTCTCATACTCTCTTCCTGTTCCCCACTGCTTTCTAGCACTCCTTTGTGGTTTTTTTCCTCCTTCCCTCCCTCCCTCTCTTCTTTCCTTCCCCTTGTCTTTCTTTCATTCTTTTCTTCTCCTCCTTCTATTACTTGTCGATCTATGGAAGGTGGCAGGTCCTATACTTTCATACAGAGGCCACAGCAGCAATGGTTGACCATCTTGGGTCATTTATTTAAAAAAAAAATTTTGAGTTTCTCTGTAAAGGTCTCATTTCTCCAATATATGGGGAACTGAGCCAAATTTATAAAAATAAGAACTATTACCCAATTAATAGATGGCCAAAGGATATAAACAGGTAGTTTTCAGAAGTAATCAAAGCCATCCACAATTATATGAAAAAATGCTCTAAATCACTAATAATTACAGAAATGCAAATTACAACAATTCTGAGGTACCACCTGACACCTATCACATTGGCTAAGAGAAAAGGAAAAGGACAGAAAAGGAAAATGACACATGTTGGCAGGGATAATAGTGGAAAAATAAGTAGGCCAATGCACTGTTGGTCGAATTGTGATCTGGTCCAACCATCCCCAAGAGTAATTTAGAACCATGCCCAAAGTGCTATAAAACTGAACGTCCCTTTGACCCAGAAATACCATGAGTAGGTTTGTACCCCAAAGATATCAAAGAAAAAAGGAAAGGACCCTGTATGTACACACATATTTACAGCAGTTCTTTTTGTGGTGACAAAGAACTAGAAATTGAGGGGATGTCCATTAATTGGGGAATGGCTGAACAAGTTATGCTATCTGATTGTGATAGAATAAAAATCAACTCTGAAAAGACTTAGCTACTCTGATCAATACAATGATCCATGACAATTCCAAAGGACTCCTGATAAAAATGTTATCTACCTTCTGACAAAGAACTGATGAAGTCTTGAGTATAGATTGAAGCATTTTTTTCCAATTTTTTTGGGGGGGGGAGAAAAATGGCTAATATTGCAATATGTTTTAAATGACTTCACATGTTAAATGGCTATCATATAGTTTTCCTTCTCAATAAGTGGGGGACTGGAGGGAGGGAATTTGGAATTCAAAAATGTTTAAAGTATGTTAAAAATAAATTTAAAAAAAATTTTGGAAGTTTAAAATAAAGTCCTGGATACTTAGCTTCCAACTCTACCCAGAGCTGACCCTGAAAACAAAAGTTTGATCTCATGTACCCCCGCTTGCCCTAAAAGCAAAATCTTGGGTTTGATCATTTAAACTAGGTGGGTCTTATGGGACCCTCTAGGAAGTATTGGGTCAGCTCACTGGAAGCTGCCCAGGGGGACAGGAATGACAGCAGATGCACTCATTCCTAGTCATTTCAATCTGGTTTCCAGATTGAAATTTACAAGAACACAATGGTTGTGAAGCCCAACTCTGAGCACTGTTCCCAGGTACCTCATAAGCAGAAGCTGGATAGCTTTGGGCAATGATATAAGACTATGTACATGACTACATTCTCAAAGATTTCTGGAAGTCTGGGGACCAGCATAACAGGAAGAAGTGGGAAAGGTTCCAAAAGGCTTTTGGAGACTCACCTCATACCTTAGCTAATAATAATGTATAAGAAAGAACTCTGAAAAATTATAAATCAATATATAAACAACAAGGTGGCATTATTAACAGGAGGTTGGTACTATTAGTAATGTAGACCTTGCGCTCTATTCATGAATAATTCTAGCACCCAAGAAAAAAATATCTGCCATATGATCCCAAGAGTAGCAGCAATTTGGTTGTGGTTACAGAAGTATAGTATCTCAGGAATCTTCTTGGGGTTCCTCTAGTGCAGAAGAACACAGCATGAAAACTCCATGTCCTACTGAATGCAAGGGATTTTGCCCCCATAGGTTGAGACTGAAGAATCGATTTTTACCTCTTAATTAGCACAAGCAGTTAGAGAGACTAACCCTGAAGCTCATTGTTTCTACTGACATCTAGTAGAAAGAAAAATGAAAGTCTGGAGACCTAGATTCTAGTCTAAGGAAGGAAGAATAAGAGAATCAATCAGCATGTCTATGCATCCACTGGCATTGTGTTAAATGCTTTAAAAAATATTATCTCATCTTATTCCCACAATAACCCAGGAGGTAGGTGCTATTATTGTCTCCATTTTGCAGCTGAAAAAACTAAGGAAGATGAAGGTTAAGTGACTTGCCCAGGGTCACACAGCTAGTAGGAAGTGTCTGAAGCTAGATATGAACTCAAGTCTTCCTGACCTGAGATTCAATGCTCTCTCCACTATGCCACTAGCTGCCTCTCAACTTTCACTGAAATTGGGAAGACTTGAGTTCAAATCTGGCCTCAGACACTTACTAGCTGTGTGACCTTAGGCAAGTCACTTAACCTCTGATTGTCTAGAAAGCATCTAGATGGCTCAGTAGATAGAGCACTGGGCCTGGAGTCAGGAACACCTGAGTTCAAATGTGGCCTCAGACACTTAACTAGCTATGTGACTCTGGGCAAGTCACTTAACCTCTGATTGCTTTAATCCACTGGAGAAGGAAATGGCAAACCACTCCAGTATCTCTGCTAAGAAAACCCCAAATGGGGTCATGAAGAGTCAAACACAACCAAAATGAATGCACAACAACCCGCTCTAAAGTTAGGGTGAGGTAAAGGGCCACTCTAGGGACACACCTGTGTCTAGAGCTTCTATGCCCTTTAATAGTATCCTAACTGAACATGCTTTGAGAGAATAAGACAGCAAGAGACAGAGAGAGAGAGACAGAGAGAGAGACAGAGAAAGAGAGGGTTTGCACAAGTGGGTACTATAATAATAAAAAAATTTACCATGTGACCTTAGACAAAGCACTTTCTCATACTGAGTGTCAGTTTCCATGTCTCAAAACTGTAGATGACAAACCTTTGGGCACTTTGTGTAATGCTTCTTTTTATATCTGCCTGCGGCTCCATGGGGGGAGTTTTAGAACATCATCCAAGTCTTTTGGTACAGAAATGAAAGGGAGCACTGCATTATTGCTAATTATTAGAACTACCTCTTCCATATGTGACTTTATGAGTACCAGCAAAGTAGACCTGGCACGTAGCAGATGTCTGACTGTCCCAGGTGAAATAAGGAGTTAAACAATCCTACCCCGTCTCAGCGAGAATGATACACCCAACTTAGACAAGGCAGAGTTTGGAGGAGTTTTTGCAGGTAGAGTGCTCGTTCCTTCCCCCCTTTCCAATCAGCGTCAGAACTTCTGATACTGACTTGGGGCAAGCTAACTGCGAGCAGTTGAAGTCCACCATAATGACCTGGGGCTCAACATTGGAAGCCAGGGCCAAAATAATGATTAGGAATGTCCTCTTGAGAAGAAACTGGCAGACAGTCCAATGAGGCTGAGTCTACTGCTTCTGGAATAAGGGGATGGGGACAAAGAGCATGGAGAGATGACACACAGTTGAGACATTCATTTATGGAGGTTGATTTCCAGATGTCTAAGATTTCAGTTTGATGTGCCTGGAATGTGATTCTACTTACTATTTTTTGAAAAGTCAGTCAATAAGCATTTATTAGGTACCTGCTATGTGCCTATTTCTTTTGCCAAAAAGCAAAGACTTTAGATAGAAAGGGCAGAGGAAGGAACTGGGGGATAGGGAGGAATGTTTCCTTCAAGTAGAATTCTCATCCTTAAAGAACGCCCGCAGAGGAGAGGACTCACCAGGAAGCGCACATCATCAAAGCCATTCAGAAGCAACTTGCTTTCGTATTGCTGCAAACCAACTGATTCCAGCCACTCCCCGACACTCTGCTCCAACATCCGTGAACCTGACGAGAGAGGAATCGGCAGACGCTTGAACAGGGAAAAACCATTAAGGCGGTAGCAGCGGCACTCAGAGGAAGACAGATGGCATTGCCACATCATGGTCATTACTATCAAGCAGCCAAACTACGTACAAGGGTGCAACAGAACATCAGACCCACAACTCCTCTTCTGTACACAGACCATGGGGCCAGAGCTTCTGTGGCTTTATACACACTATCCCTCTTAAAGGGATGTTGCAGCCAACCCCTAAAAACCAGAACTGTGGCTGGGACTACAGTGACACATGCACTGATCTCTGGGCTTTCCTGCAAACACATTAGGGGGGAAATCCATCCCCCAAGTGGTGGCTCAAGTCTGTCAACTCTTTGTCTCATCAGGGAGGGGCCGGCATTTGGCCCGAGGCATTCCAGACAGTCAGTCCCTGCAGGAGCTCAAGGTGAGAGAGAAGCTGCTATTAGCTCATAAGCCAAGTCCCCTTATCCACACCACTTCTGAAGCACCACCCTGTCCTGTGGGCCAGGGACAAGTCCTGTGACCCTGCAGCACAAATCAGTCACGAGAGAAAAGACATCTTCATGCAGCGGAAGGACACAGATACACAGCCAGGGCTCAGAGAGGAAGCAGCAGCAGCCAGGCTAGTGATCGGCTATTTGTGGGAAGCCCAGCACATGCAAGTCAAGCAGCACAAAGAAAAGGCAGTGGGAGCAAAAAATAATTTTACTTTTTTTCCCCCAGCAGTCTCGAAATAAGCAAACCATGGCCACCACCTCTTCCTGTTATTTAGCATAACACAGCAAAAGGCTGGGGCTCATAGATCCTGGCTCAGGCGTGGAACAACTAACTTTCCCTGCAGCGCACCATCCCAACTGGGTGCTCAGCTAATTGGGGTGAGAATACGATTCAACATCTAGATTCTGGTTAATGGAACATCTCACAAGGAGTCAAGAGAAGGCAGCACTGTCCACACAATCTCCCTATCTGTATTGCCAGGTACTATCTAGGGCATGGACTTTGCACCGCTTCATTTTCTTCCTCTAAGTACAGCTGATTCTATGACTGACCCCAAGCAGACAGAAAGGGAACTCAAGAGTAAGGAGGTAGATTTGGTTCTTTCCTAAAAACAATCCAATTAAGGGAAGGGAAAGAAAGGGAAAAGAAGAGATTGGTTGTCTGTTGGTAGGTGGTAGCTCAAGTCTACTGACGGCTGGTAGCTGATCTTTTTGGCTTAGAAATAAACAAGACCAACTTTCCCCTTGGGGTGCCTACACATAGTGCTCCCAGATGTTGTCCTTTCGCCTATGGAAATGAGCTGACAAGAGAAGACAGTCACTTGCTACTCTCTTCTTCTACAACTGGAGAAGTAAATAGAACAAGGGAGAAAAAAGTTCACACTTTCCTGGTAGTCCTTGAAGGATCTGTGGTGGCAAATGTACAGACATCGACCTGCTTCTTAGCCCGTTTAGTACACCTGGCTTCCAAAGGCAGGTGTCAATAGAAATGGAAAAGAAGAAATCGAAGAGGAAAAGGAGCCAACTACAAAATCATCATCACCTCCGATGAACTCTCAGGATGTCAAGAGCCATTCCGGCCACTTCAGGCCACTTTCTACCCCCAGTCAGGACACTGTCAACTTGCTTGATGAGCCAGCAAAGCCTGGAGACTAAAACCTTCACAACCAGCTTCTGCCCTCTCCTCATCTGTCTCCTGCTGAACAGACCGTGGCCAGGGAGCTCTCGTGATCTAGGTGATCTCTCTGATGCACACTGCAGCGATGGAAGATGCGGAGCTCAGGGGTGTGCCTAGTTCCTCACTGGGGAAAGCAGAGATCCGGGACGCTAGGCAGCAGAATCTTGGATGCTCCTGGAGTCTTCCTTCCCGGCTGCTGATTCATTTCTTCTCTGTAATTACACAGCTTCACAGCTGTGGTCCTTTATCCAGCAAAATGGGTGTCCTTGTTGAAAGCCGCAGTAGAAGGCTTTGTTTAAGAGCTCTGAGCTCCAGGCTGCCTGCTGCTGGCTCCCTGGTCCTTTCTCACTCTGGAGTGGCTTGTCCCTCCCCTTCCCTTCCCCCTCCCTTTCCTCCTCCCCTTCCTAGCTCAGTAAAATACAGCAGGGATCAGCTTCAGAGCAAAAGCTGCAACTGCCAAGAAAGGAGAGGAGAAAGGCACATCACAGTCATCAAATTGCAATGACAGATTTTTCCTATCTGTTCTGGGATGGACGACAGAGGAAGGTGAAAACTAAAAGGCTGCAAGTTTGCTACCTCTGAAGGATGAAAAGCCAAAGGATGATGATTATTCCAAAATGAACTGTTAGGAGGAATAAAGAAGATGCCTGCAGCTTCTGCCAACAGTTTCCTGGGACAGGCAGGAGAACAGCCTTATGAGACAAGGGAAGGGGTAAGCAGTGGGGAGAGGTTAAAAAAAAGTGGTATCCTTTCCTCTGAGTAAATTACCACATAGATAAATATTCCCTCCACTCAAGGAATGTATGTATCTTTTGTTGTTTAGAACCACAGGCCACAGAGAGTGATAAAAAGACAGTAAAACCAAGAAATCACAATAAGTGTTATCCATATGGGAATATCAAACAAATTCAGAAAAAGACATGAGAGAGGTTACCAAACCATTCAAAACTGGAAAGAGATGGGCCTGGCAAAGGCCAAAAGGGAGCATGGAATAAATCCTATGTGCACCTGAGATGAGATGGGCTATATTACTTATTTTTACAAATCAACTTCATAGCACTGTACCATCACAAACTCTTGAATGTTTTAGAAGTAATCTGTAGGAGAGAAAACTGTAGATAGTGAACTAATTGCTAAATACAGAATTTCAAATGCAGGAAGAAAATCTAGGAATAAAATGAAAGATCCAAAAGAGAAAATGCCATAAAACAGCTCTCAGAGAATGGGCCAGGCCTGATGAAAACTTGAAAAAGTGATTTTCTTTCTCCTTGAATGGCATGGATATTTGGTTTAAAAACAACTGTCCTATGGCTACACCAGTGAGACAAATTAAATTCACTGCTCTTCTGGAGATCTGGGGGCCCAGGCAGGATTTCTAATAAAGATGGAGGGGGTAATAAATAAAAAAGTGAGGAAATAAATGTGAGGGAAACTCTACTAATAATGAGTTCTCGATCCTGGCAACCTGAGTGCCCCATAGCCTAAAGAAATGTGATAAAGAAAATGCTGCTGCCTCAGACAAAAGGGATGGGCTTAGCCTTCAGCATATCTGATGCTGGCAATAGTCATGATGTAACATCAAGATTCAAATTGATTAGCCAAAGGCAGCCTGCCGATGAGTCCTCTCCTTTGTCGGACATCATGAAGGTCTCAAATCTTTCTTTTTCAACTCTTCAAAAAGCTAGTATTAAGCTGAATCCCTGCCACCACTCACCCCATCATAAAAACCTTTCTGCTTTTGCCCGAGGCGAGGGTCTTTGTTTCCCTGGCCCTGAAGAGAGCTGACTCCTGGTACTATCAATTACAGCCAGCACACATCCTCCACACCCTAACAGCAGCAGGACAACAGCGGCCTGAGAGACCTCAATGTATGTATGCTACGGCAGCCATTTTCCTCAATACCACTTTTCCAGTGTGGAAAGGTTAAAAGTACAGAAGAAAAGAGGCAACAAATCAACTAAAATGTACTCAAATGAAACGTGTTTTCTCTATTAGACTTATCTATAAAGTAGTCAATTCTCAATGCAGAATCCTATAGACTCAGTGTGGGAAGAAAGGAAGTATTAGAGTAATAAAGAAGGCACTACCATCAGAGAATCATTCTCTAGTCATGATGTCTCTGGAAAAGGGTTCAGGAGGTACTGCCTAACTTCCTGCTTAATGAAGTACACAAAAAATTACTCTGAAAAGTAAAGTTTTGCTTTGAGATATCCTCAGATTAGGGACTAGGGACATGCATGTTTACCTCTTCTGAAAAATGGTGGGGGGAGTAAAAAATAGCTGTGGCTGAGGCTTCAGTGTTAGCCCAGGAAAGGAGCAATCTGATCAAGGAAATGTCACCTACTAATAGTTAGGGCTTGGCCAAAAAAGAAGGAATGACCTCTCAGAAAAACTGGAACATAGATGCTGGAACAGGGAAAGGACTAAAGGACCATGCCATTTATGGACTGGTTAAAGGAAATGGGAAATGTTTAGTCCAAGAAAGATGAGGTTTAGGGATATCAAAGCTATCTTCAGGTATCTGATGGGTATTCTTAGTAATAAAGGAATTAGACTTCTTTTGCTTGGACCTAGAAAGCAAAGGTAGGAAGAATAGAAAGAGGTAGATAAAATAAAATAGAAGAAGTAGATACAACTCCTGCCTTGTGGGATGATAGATTCCCAATCACCACACATGTTCAGGTGGAAGCTGGATGGCTCCTGGTTGGGTATACAGTAGAAAGGATTCCTGTACGGGTTGGGTTTCCAAACCCAAAATTCAGTGACATCATTCCTAATCTCTCTGCAAGACAACTGGAAGGCATTGCTGCCTTATAGGGGGAGGTCAATAGTAAAACTCCAGAATCTAAATCTGAAAAATAATAGAGGGAAGGAAGCAAATAGAGAAATAAAGCCACAAACACAGAAGTTGCCACTCCAGGCCTTCTTGGATTTGAATAAACCCCACAGAACAGTAGTCTTTCTCCTTTGAGAGGTCTATTCTATTTTAGTGAACCCTTTATTTACAAAGGCAATTTTTGCTTTTATTGGAGCAAAGCACAATTCTCTCTTCCCTATGGTGTTATGATACCATATTAATTATGTCATCAATCAGACTCTCTGCCAAGCCCCCACAATAGCATGTGCAGGATTTGGCATTAGTATAAAAGTCAATCAGTGGTCAACACCCTGACTTACCTCCACTCAATTCACCACTTTCAATAAGAGGGGTTTCAATTCCTTTTAATGGAGTCAGGAATTCACATTAACTACTGGAGAACCTGTCTCTGCTATAAACAAGGCCACTACCCAACTCCTCTTAGTTGCAGGCTTCCCTAGTGTCCAAACAGATTGTAGGGGGACAATTTGTGAGCACATATGCCCTGCACAATTAGAGGGTTACTAATGTATTTTTCCAAATACCTGTAACAACTCTTCCGATTTGGTAATTAAAAAAATACAAATATAATTCTACCAACCCAGGAAAACAATTCAAGGGATAAACAGTCTCTTATGTAATGCAAATAAATAGAGTCACAGGGAAGAAGACTTTGCTTCTAATGTTTAGAAATAATAATAATAATAAAAAGGGTGCGGTATAGTGTGGCTCATTGTCATTATAACTCGGGTAAGAGCACACAACTCTAAAACATCGGCCCTGGGCGAGTCCCTTCCTCTTTTGGTGCCAAAAGCAACTTTCCAAGCACACAAGTTGCAAAGCAGGAGCTGATCTCTCTGGCAGGAGCAGCCCCTATAAGGAATTCCCTACACTGAAGAAATCATGTCTGGGCAAAAAGAATAACAAAGAGGACAAAATGTTTATTGCCTAACTGATTGATAGTCATGGAAGTTCAGTATTAGTCTGGCATAGTGTGGCATAGCAGATCGAACTAGCTTTGGAGCTAGGAACACCTGGACTCAGGTCCTGCCTCTGACACATACTTTGTGACCTTGAGCAAGTCACTGTACCTTTGGGGGCTCCAGGAACCTCATTATAACTTTAAGCTGCACAGCACAGCAGCTGCTGCTCTGCACTGATAGAGGGGTTTTTCCCTGGGAGTTTCCTACACCAATAAAATTACAAGTCCAAACAGACACAAGAGTCAGTACATATACTCAAGTATCATCATAAATTGGGGTAAAGGGTATTAAAGTCAATTTTGAAAATGATATATGTAAAAGTAACTGACATTTACATATCACTTTGAGATTTGCTAAGTGCTTTATGGTCATTATTATTTATGGTCATTGTTTAATACTCATAATAAACCTATGTAGTAAGTACTAAAAGGTAATATCAGCCCCACTTAACAGATGAAGAAACTGAGGCTGGAGAGGTTAAGTAATTTGCTCAGGATCGCATACCTAATAGATATCTGTGGTCAGCTTTGAATCCAAGTCTACTGGGATGTGCCAGAGCCAACTCAGATCAGCTTACAAGAGCCAACCGTTAAGTTTTCAGTGTAAGCATTTATCCCTAGAAACTGGCAAATCAGGGCTTGATTTATCATTTTGTTGATTATCTAGGCTTCTTTTCCCCCCAGAGAGCTGGAGGCAATACACCCCCACCCTTTAGTCACTATGCTAATCATTATATGTGCTGCCTCTTTTTGAGACATCTTAAGGAAGGAGGTTCTATCACATTTTTGTCAGTCCAGAAGTTAATGCTATCAAAACCTCACTTCTCTAGGGCTCTGACAGTTTGCAAAGCACTTGTTTCACAATTATCCTGTGAGGTAGATAGGGCAGTGCTTATAACATTATCTCAATTTTATAGATAAGAAAACTGAGGCTCAGGGAAATCAAGTGGATTACACTAAGGGTCAAAGCTGGCATCCACCGGTCTCCTGACTGAATTCACTGTACCTTTTACTCTATTACACAGCCTTTCATTTTATTTTGATGTCTAACTAATAATAGAAGATTAACATTTGCCCAATAAAGTCCTTAGTCTTACAATGAGCTAATAATAATACCAGGTTCACTAAAGGAAGAATGTTTTTGTGATTATTACATAGGTATATGCCAACTTTTACCAAATTTATATCAAAATCCAAATTTATGAATGAAATGACTAATAGCCAGCTTGTTTATTATAGTACATTTGAAAAGGATTTGATTGACCAAAATTCAGTGTGTGTGTGTGTGTGTGTGTGTGTGTTTAAGAACACATCTATTATGTAAAGTACACAATCCCTCATATAATGTTGGCCATTTGGGGAACATATAATAACAACACTAGACTCTAAATTCTCAAAGCTGGTGGCAGTGATTGTACTAGGATAAAATAATCAGTTGTGCTGCTTTTAATCTTTTGTATTAAAAATCTAAGCTTAGATGAGAAAGTAATTCATCATCAGGAAAGGTTAATACTGCACAGAGGGAAGGGCTGTTCAGTTAGCCATGCCAACGCAGTTATTTATTTTATAATAAATTTAGCTGCATGTCTTGTAGGGAAGAAAGAGGAAGAACCTGAGGTTTGGGAAGGTTTAGTGTGCAAGTTCTCACAGAAGCAGAACATGGATCTGAACCCCAATCCAGTGCTCTTTCCATGATATGCTGTCTCATAAACGTAGCAACCCTGTACGAAGGGCCCTGGTCCTACTGGCATAATGCTCTATCCAACTACGTCATCTGGCCACATTTAAAATGGTACCTGAGATCTTCTGCTGTTCTTGAGAAAAGTCTATGCCTTCCCCGATTGAACTCATGATCTTTTCAATCTGAAATGTAAAAAGAGAAAAACAAAAGAGAAAAAAGGCCATTAGATTTGAATGACACTTTAGAGAACAGTATTTGCAGCAACACGAGAGAACTGATTTCACATTCCAACCCAGGTGAAGCCTGGGTATCCCTAAGGTAAGAATCAAAACAATAAAACCAAAAATCAAAATGATAAAACAACTCATACAGTGATTTATAAATAAATTTATAAATAACTCAGCTCCAGAAGTCACATCCCCATCAGAAATCCCAAAGAAGCCTATCCAGAAATGGTGTCTGGCAAAGGGTGTGGCTTCAATTCAACTCAAGAAACATCTATTAGTACTAAAGATACAATGATGGAAAAGAGCACAGTTCTTGCTTTTAGGGAGCTTTCAATCTCATAGAGATTATGTACAAAATAAGTATAACAAAAGTAGAATGTGAAAGGGGTAAAAGAAGTGCCAACGTACTTTAGGAAAATCTGAGGATGAATACAGCAATTCAACTGCAGGGAGACAAGGGAAAGATTGATAGCAGAGGCAGCACCTGAAATGATTCTTGAAGGAGATGGGGGAAGGAAATGGGGAAGGAAATATGAATCAGGAACGAGAGACAGCCTGCACAGATGTAGTACATAGGCAGGAGAGGGCACACCAAGCAATCTAATTTGGTTGGAAAATAGAGAAATTAGAACTGTTTCTAGGCTCAGTAGGGGTCTACTCCATGGCACCACTCTGGTGAGAAAGCAATATTTGTCTCTCTCCCTAGGTTTGTCAGACCCACAGCTAAAAAGCTAGTCTTCTGGCCACAGAAGAGTTAAGGAACAAAAAGAATCACAAGTGAGGCTAAAGATGCAACATATGCAACCAGTCATATTGCAATTTGTTAGGATGACTAAGAGTCTTTTGCTGCTAGTGGGAGATCTGAGAGCTATTTCAAAGGCTTGGACAGGTAGAAAAAAAACATGGATGTGGGGCTGCATCTCACATGTAAGCCCTCACTCTTTTAAGGGAGAACCCTGCAGGCCAGGATAGTGCACCTATATTACCAAAGACAGCTTGGTTTACTCAAAAAAGCATTGGATTGGGATTGAGAAGACCCAGGTACCAGGTGTTTACTAGCTATGTGACCTTCGGCATCCTGCCTCCTTAAACCTCAGTTCCTATAACTTTAATAAGAGGTTATACTACTTATGTCACTTACTTCTCAGGATTGTAAAGACCAAGTGAATCACAGAAGCTAAGAGCTCTAAGGGACCAGGGAGATGATTTAATCCAACCCCCTTAATGGTACAAACGAAACTGAGGCTCAGAAAAAGACTATGAATTGTTCACAGTCAGTTTCAATTTCAACAAACATTTATTAAGCATCTATTAAGTCCAAAGCATTATGCTAACAGCAAAGGTGAGAAATAAAAACAATAGTCTTTGCTTTTAAGAGGCTTATCTTCTACTGAGGAAATACATGTATATAGATAATCCTAAAATAAGGAAGGCTTCATGGAAGAGGTGATGCCTGAGAGGTAGAGCTGAGGAAGCACTGCATTTCAGGCATGGAGAACCACTTCTATAAATACATGGAGATGGCAGATGGAGTGTTCAGAGAATAGCTAGCTGAACTGTAAAGGTAGGCCGGAGTCATAAGCAGGGAGACCAATTAGGAGAGTGTTACAACATTCCAGGTGAGAGGCGATGACGACCTGAATTTATGAAATATTCGGATTCAAGAGATGTGGAGGAAAGAGCTGCCAGGACTTGGTGACTGACTGCACATGGGGTAGGGGGAGAGAAGGAAAAGCTGATGACTCTGGTTACAGAGCTAGAATCTGAATCCTGGTCTCCTTGATTCTCAGTCTGGTCCTCTTAACATTACCCATCAAAGAATGTAGGAACCATAATGTGCTATGTACATTTAAACTAATATTGCCACCTCAAGGAAGATCTTGGGTAAACACAATCTCAGACCTAGAGGCTTTGTTCTAGGGAGCAACAGCAAGTTAGGGGGAAGATTCAGTTGGTGCTCTTGCCCCTGGAGCCCTCACCAGGCAACAACAAGGGAGGAAGGAGCCCAAGGCACTTCAGGATTCCCCTGAGGAGGCCAGCCTGGCCACATGACCAGGTCAAATATCTCCTAGAAGCCTGGAGAGTAGCATGAACATGCCAATGCAAATTCCTCTCTTCTTTCCAAAAGGATATCCGATCTGGGGCTTAGAGATGAGGGGAAAAAAGAACTCATTCACAGCACTTTTCAAAAGAAGTGAAAGGAGAGCCCTTTGTACAGAGCCTTCGATATTTTCTCCCTTAAGCATAAGTAAAAAGACCTTAGTAATGCGATTGGATTGTGCCTAACAGCCAGGAGGAAGGCGGGAAAATGGTTTCATCTATCTTTGGCTGGCAGACAAAGGCAGCACACTCAACCCCCAAGAAGAAAAGGATATGGCCACTTCCTCTTTGTAGCCAGAAGATCTGGAAAGTATTTCCTCCAGAACCACAGGGACAGATTTTTCAGCTTAATGTGTCACCTGATCTGTTAAGACTCAGGTATTATGGCTCAATCCCAAACCCTGAAAATGCAAAAAGAGACACCACAAATCTCATCTCTGAGGAAAACAAAACTTCCTTTTGAGAGCTTTCAACCTTGAAGCAGGCAACAGACATTTATAGGATGGGCAACACTGCAGGAGGTTGTTAACTCAAAAGGACTCTTTTTTCCCCTATAACAAACATTATCTTATCATGCCACCTCACCCCATCTGCCCATCATTTAAGATCCAGCTTAACTCTCATTTGCCCTTCGGGAAGCTTTCTCTGAGAACTCTAATTCAAAGTTTTCTTTATATTTCTGAAATATTACAATACGTCCCATACAATTTGGTTCTATATCAAGTACTGGATAGACTGCTGTATCTAGTCTATTAAAGTAAACTGAAAACTCCTTGGGGGTAGAGACTATAATAATATAATATAATAACTCACATGTATATAGCACTTTAAGTTTACAAAGAATTTTCCTCACAATTACTCTGTGGAAAGTAGAGGCAGGTGTCAGTCACAGACTCATGAAACTGGAAGAGATCTTGGAAATCATCTGGCCCAGCTTTACCATTTTATAAATTAGTAAACTAAGGCCATGGGAAGTTAAGTTACTTGCTTAAAGTCAGAAAGATGATGTTAGAGCTGGATTTACACTCTAGCAGTCTCACTCTCAACACTGTACTATTTGAATCCACAGCTAGTAAGAACCAGAGTTAACCCCTATCTGTGTAATTCTATTATACATTTCTCTCATGCTTTCTACTGTTCCCCAGCCCTCAAATGTGCAGCACAGTACTACATAAATAGAAGATGGTCAATAAGTTTTGATTTTGGGTTTTTTTTTTTGCAGGGGAGTGGAGGTGTGTATATGATTGGTATTGGGGGTATAGTAATGTAAGTACTGATCAGGGTCCTGATTAAGGTTTTTTTGTGTCATGGATCCTTTCGGCAGCCAGGTGAAACCTAGGACCCCTTCTCATAATAATATTTTGGTTTTGAAAATTCATAATGGAAGGAAATGCTTTCAGTTAGAAGTTAGTGAAAATAAAGATGCAATTTTTTCCATATGGTAGATGCTTAATAAATGTTTATTGACTGATTTCACAACCAAGTTCACAGATCCCTCCCCAAATCCATCCATGGACTTGGGGGTCCATGAACTCCAGGCTAAGAACCTGTGGACTAGGGGCAGGTAAAGAAGGTAGCTGCAAAGGATTCATGCAAAGGATAAATTTTTCTCCTTTTTTCAACTAATCAACAAGAAAATATTAAACTAGTCAATTAATAAGCAATGTTGTGTCTGGGGCAACTGGAGGAGAGGTCACCAGGCAGCATCCACACAAGGGCTGCTTCCAAGGATGATAGCAATGGACAGTGGGCTGGAAGCCTTGCTCTTACATTCATGAGAGTAGCATGACTAGACCTATGCTTTAGAAAAATCATCTTGGCAGCTGAAGGGAGGATGGAATGCAGTAGGAAGAGATGATTCTAATAATTCAGGCAAGAGGTGAGGAGGGCCTGAACTAGGGTGGTGGCTCTGGGAATGGATAGAAGGGGATGGGATCAAGGGTGTATGTAGAGGGATTGGCCTTGGCAGGAAGAAGGGCCACCTTTTCATTTGAGAACAAAGTGAAGAAGAGGATAGTGGGAAGAGACGTCTCAATTAAATGAGCTGAGGAAGAAAAAAAAGAGAGCTCTCAGGGAATAGTCTCAATTTTTTTCAGTGAAATGAGGAAAGATCTTTGCTAAGAGGCTACAAGGAAGCGGTACTGTGGGAGGCTTAAGAAGAGACAAAAATGTTTGAGACAGCCTCTGTGCAGCAGTATATTAAACTGAATAAGGAGGAATAGAATATTTTTAAACTTTCATATTATTAATGCCAGATATTTTTTCTTCTATGGCCTACGGGTAATTATTTTGTTATAGCCAATGGAAAATATTATTGACTCAAAAACTTCTGGTGAACTGTAACACATAGGTAGAGTTACTTAAAAATCTTGCCTTGGACACACAAATGCCTTGTCCTGGCTTGGAAAAGGTGAGTAGAAGAGAGGAGTATGGAAGACTATTTGAGAATACCAGAACAACAAATTGTTTTTCAGAAGTAGTAGAAAATACCAAAAGAAAGAACCTTAGAAACCATCTGGTCCAAGCCCCTCATTTTCTAGGGGAAAAGGTTGAAGAGCAGGGAAGGGTAATGGATTTTTTGACCAAGGTCATAATGCTAAAAAGTGATTGTGCTCACATCTGAACTCAGGCATTCAGGCTCCTAATGACAGCAGTCTTTCCATGAGACCGTGTTGTCTCCCCTCCTTGGTGATGAAGGTGATCAAGTTAACTAAGTGACTGTGTTGTTGGTTGCCATGCCTGGTGAAGGTAGAACTGGGATGGCTTGGAAGATAAATTGGGAAGCTAGGGGCCATCTGGTTGGGGACCTGATAAAAATTTCTTTTCCATGAATCAGTGAGGCCTCAATTAGTGTGAATACTGAAACCTCTGAAGTGGGTGCCTTATTTAAACTTTCACTGGATATTTCTGTTGGGCTGGAACCAAATACCATATTTTACATACTTATAATTGTGAACAGTGTGAATTCAGATAAGTGCAATGACTTCAGAGGATTCATCATTTGCACTAATTAGACCTAGCTATATTTCTCAAAACCTTCCCCCTCTGAATTTGTAGGTTCTCATTTTTCCTTGTAAATTAAAAAAAAAAAACTATTCCTTCAACTCAACACCTGCAATAGAGGCTCAGCTGCTTAAACTAGGTCAACAAATCCAAGTCATATGAATTTCTGCCAGAGGGTCTTCTGAGTCTGAATTAATGGAGCCCAACATCCTTGGTCTGCTCTCTCCACATTGTCCCAGGAGTACCAGCCCAGACTAAGGTGATTATTATCATCATCAACAACAAACATGTAGGGAATGTCAGCCCTGGCTTCTAATGACTAGAACCTAGGGAACAGCTGATTCTTGACACTCAGAATTACTGGAGCTAAACAGCAAAGTTTGATCGGGTACTCTGTGAATTGCTACATCCAAGTTATGCTAATGCAACTGTAATTTTTTTTTTACCAAATTATTTAAAGAACTTGTCAGTTTGTTTAGAGTTCTAAGTGTGGAAGCCCAATCCTCAGAGGTTAAAGTCGGACCGTTGGAACTTTCTCCATCACCATGGCAGAGAGACCTAAGAGGGTCAACATTACAGCAATCACTCTGGCTTCTGCAGTCCTGTGCTCCACTCCCCACAACTGCCCTTGGTTTCATTTAACCTAGGAGCCATAGGCAAAGTACACTTCCCCCTCAAATTCTTGGTCTCATCCCCTAACGTGAATTGTCTGGTAGGAAATATGGTGATTTTAGGCTGGACAGATATGTGTTCAGGGAAGGTGGGCACACTTCTAATCTAAACTTCATGTAGTTTAACCATTTACGCTGAAGTTAAAAATGAATATGATTAGACAATTATAGTTACTTGGGCAGGGACAGAGAAGAGCTGGGGAGATCAGAAGGGAAAAGAAAGGTGGAATGAAAGAAAAGATCCAGTACTGTGTTCTTTTTCTTGATATGACAATCACTAACATTATCGTTGAAGGTCAGTGTGGTGTAGTGGAAAAAGCCCCAGATTTGGAGTCAAAGAAACCTGGGTTTCTTTTTTTTTTATTAATTTATTTTGATTTATCAACAATCACTTCCATATGCTTTTGAGTTGAAAATTTTTCTCCCCCTTCCTCCCCACCACCCTCCCCAAGACGGTGCACAATCTGATATAGGCTTTACATTTACATACCCATTAAACATATTTTCACATTAGTGAAGTTGTAAGTA
Organism: Phascolarctos cinereus; assembly: GCF_003287225.1. NCBI lineage: Eukaryota > Metazoa > Chordata > Mammalia > Diprotodontia > Phascolarctidae > Phascolarctos > Phascolarctos cinereus. The sequence goes on from NW_027555958.1 coordinate 242,241,876, forward strand.
AAAATTAAAACCAATAGGAGGAACCATCAGAAAGAGGAAACAAAACTCAACAGAAGGTAAAAATAAGAGATAGCGATTCAACTTCCATAGGTCTTTCTTTGGATGTGGACAGCATTTTCCATCCCAAGGCCTCTGGAGATGTCTTAGATCCTCATAATGCTGAGAAGGGTTCAGTTTAACAATCTTAGTCATTGCATAACGTGGCTGTTATTGTGTACAAAGTCCTCTTGGTTCTGCTCACTTCACTCAGCATCACACCATGTAAGTCTTTCCAGGTTTTTCTGAAGTCAGCCTGTCCATTATTTCTTATAGCACAACAGTATTCTGTTACATTCATATACCACAACTTGCTCAGCCATTCCCCAACTGATGGGCATCCTCTCAATTTCCAATTCTTTGCCACCACAAAAAGATCTGCTATGAATATTTTTGTACATGTGGGTCCTTTTCCCATTTCTTTGATCTCTTTGGGATATACCCTAGAAGTGCTATTGCTGGATCAAAGGGTATGCACATTTTTGTAGCCCTTTGGGCATAGTTCCAAATTGTTCTCCAAAATGGTTGGATCATTTCACAACTCCACCAACAATGTATTAGTGAAACCTGGGTGTCAATCTGCACTCTGGCAGATTAGTTGCATGGACAAGTCACAACCTCTCATCACTTCAGGCTTCTCCTCTCTCCAGTCCCCACTTTGATCCATTCTCCACTCAGCTACCACAGTGATCTTACCAAAGCACGAGTCTGCCCCCGTTACTGTCCTACTCAATAAACTCCAGGAGCTTCCCCTATTATCAGCCACATATGCTAAACACTTTACAGTTATCTTATTTGATCATCACAGCAACCCTAGGAGGTAGGTGCTATTGTTATCCCCATTTTACAGATAAGGAAACTGAGACAAACAGGTTAAGTGACTTGACTAGTGTCACACAGTGTGTGAGGCAGGATTTGAACTCAGATCATCCTGACTCTAAGCCTGGTACTCTATCCACTGTGCCACTTAGTTGCCTATTGCTTTTATATTGAACCTTCCCCAGCACAGTACCTAGTACACAGTAGATGATTAATAGGCGCATGTGGACTATAAGCTCTTTGAATGAAAAGATTGTTTTTCTCTAGCACTTAGCACATAAGAGATGTTTAAAATATAAAATACTCTGTTTCGTATTTAAAGCCTTTCAAAATCTTGTACCTTCCTACCTTTCCAGTCTTCTTACACTTTACTTCCCCCTCCACATACTCTATGATCCAGCCACACTGACCTACTTTCCACTCAAGAGACACTCCAACTTGCCTCCACATCTTTTCAATGCCAAGAGAACTCCGCCCCCACTCTTCATCCCTACCTACTGCCTTCCATGGCTTCCTTCAAAACTCTGCTAGAGTCACACCTTCTGCAGGAGGCCTTCGCTGGTGGCCTATTATTTACCCCTCCCTCCCCAAATTGCTAGGGCTTTCTCTCTGAGATTAACTTCCATCTACTCTGTATCAATGTACAAAGTTATTTGTAGGCTATCTCCTTCATTAGAATCCTTGATTCTCCTTGAGAGCAGGAGACTATGTTTTATTTTTCTTTGTGTCCCCTGTGGTTTGCAGAGTGCCTGGAACACATTAAGACCTTACTATATGTTTATCAATATATCAATGCCCCAATTCATCCACCATACAGTTGCTAAAATAATCTTCCTTCTTGAGGCAACTAGGTGGCACAGTGGATAGAGTACCAGGCTTGGAGTCAGGATGATCTGAGTTCAAATCCTGCCTCACACACTGTGTGACACTAGTCAAGTCACTTAACCTGTTTGTCTCAGTTTCCTTATCTGTAAAATGGGGATAACAATAGCACCTACCTCCCAGGGTTGCTGTGATGATCAAATAAGATAACTGTAAAGTGCTTAGCATATGTGGCTCATCAGACCAATACAAGTTTGGAAGGCTCTACCATAGGTCAGGCACAAATAGTCCATATGAACATTTGGAGTGGAGATATTTTTAATATCTCACGTTTCTTTTGCTACTATAATTCTGCTTTGCTCATAGAGCACAGCATCTTCTTTGATGCAGGTATGCCATGCTGGGCAGTCCTTTGCCGGTGTCTCCCATGTCTCACAACCAATTCCAAAGTGCTTCAGAGAGACCTTGAGTGTCACTGTATTGCTTCTTCTGACCTCCGTGTGAGCACTCGTCTCGTGGGAGTTCTCTAAAATAGTCTATTAGGCAAATGTATGTTTGGCATTCGAACAATGTGGCCAGCCCATCAGAGTTGTGTTCTCCGCAGCAGAGTGTGAATTCTTGGTAATTCAGCTTGAGAGAGGACCTCAGTATCTAGTACCTTATCTTGCCAGGTGATCTTCAGATTTTTCAAGTTTTCATTCAAAGTCCTTCACAATCTGGCCACAGACCACATTTCCAGCTATTTATATATATTATTCCCCTCTACACAGAATGTGGTCCAATCAATCTGGCCTTCTTGCAGTTCCTTATCCACAGTACTTCCCTTTCGGCTTCCATGCCTTTGCAATGGCTTACTCCAATGGATGGAATGCCCTCACACTTCACATCCATCTTTAAGAATCCCTAGTTTGCCAGCAATGGCACTTCTAGGTCTGTCTCCCAAAGAGATCATAAAAAAGGGAAAAGGACCCACATGTACAAAAATATTTATAGCAGCTCCTTTTGAGGTAGCAAAGAATTGGAAACTGAGGGGTGGCCATCAATTGGGGAATGGCTGAACAAGTTGTGGTATATGAATGTAATGGAATACTATTGTGCTATAAGAAATGATGAGCAGGTAGACTTCAGAAAAACCTGGAAAGACTTGTATGGACTGATGCTGAGTGAAGTGAGCAGAACCAGGACAACGTTGTACACAGTAACACAGTGTGCTTTGACCCACTTTGTTAGACTTAGCTTTTCTCAGCAATGCAATGATCCAAGACAGTTCCAAAAGACACACGATGGAAAATACTATCCACATCCAGAGAAAGAACTATGGAGTCTTGAATGAAGATCAAAGCATACTATTTTCTTTTTTTGTTTGTTTTTTCTTTCTTGTTATTTTTCCCTTTTTCTCTGATTCTTCTTTCACAACATGAGTAATGTGGGAATATGTTTACTATGATTATATACGTATAGCCTATATCAAATTGCATGTTGTCTTGGAGTGAGAAGGGAAGAGAGGGGGGAAATTTTAGAACTCAAAACCTTATATAAGTGGATGTTGAAAACTAAAAATAAATAAATACAATTTTTAAAAAAAGAATCCTGAGTTTTCCTCAAGATTTAGCTCAAGCACCGTATTCCAACCTGATTCTAACAGCAGTGCTGGCCTTCCCCTCAAAATGCTTTGTTCATATTTTGTAAATACTTATATATGTACTTTTCCTTTTATTTCCTTTTTTTTGTTGTTGTTCTGGCTAGATGGTAAGTTCCTTGAAGGCAGGGACTATTGGCTTTTGCTTTTATACTGAACCTTCCCCAGCACAGTACCTAGTACACAGTAGATGATTAATAGGCGCATGTAGACTGTAAGCTCTTTGAATGAAAAGATTGTTTTTCTCTAGCACTTAGCACATAAGACATGTTTAAAAAAAAACTTGCTGAATTCGGTAAGCTTTCAATATTGGTGCAAGTAATAAATTTTACCTTCAATGTGAATGTAAAAAAGTGGAAGAAAAACTGCTGGAGATATTTAATACATTCTCATTAGTGCCCTAAAACTTGTTGTTTGCTTCTTTGTACTTCTGAGGAGTGTGCAATCCTGGAAAGGCTCCAGTGCTGTGGGAAGATTTTTCATTGCATATGGGGAGCAGTTTTCCAAGTAAGGAATTCCATTCTCCATCCACACCATCCCCACCCACAGCCAGGGAGGTTCTGACAAAGCATAAAAACATTTCAAAACACTTGCAGAGAAAAGAATGGAAAAAGACAAGTGTTCACTGCAGAAATGCCACAGTCCACTAGGTTGCTACCATGGACAACACAGAGAGATTCAGTCTAAGGCACTGGGTCCTATGGGAGGTGCCGTGGGGACACAAGCTAGAATCTGTTCACAATATAGGCTTGGAAGTTTCAGGAGAAGGCTCCTCCAAGGCATAGCTCTGCTTCAAGCAAGAGAAATGTTCAAGATATCAGAAGATCCACAGAATTTCAGGAAAAACAGAATCAGTCCTCTTGGGTGGGGTTTGAAGTGGTATTCAAACATAAAAGAAAATGGATTATTTCCCACTTCCCTTCCTACTTGGAGTTTCAGTAGGAGGAGGAAAAGAAAGTAATATGCCTTTGCATATGCCCTGCATACTCCCTGCTACCCAACTTTAAATCTAAATATTAATGAAGAAATTTGCATGACTGCCACCCTAGCCTCAGATGAAAAAATTTTAAGCGTTTATTCTGAATTTGCCAAATACCAAGCAAAATAAGCATTTCTATTTATAAAGGAGGACAGAAAAAACACTGCATGTGAAATTGTAAATCTGTTTTATACTGCTTGCTTTCCTCCTAAATATATAATAAATTCCATTTGAAGCTGTCCTGCTTGTCAATGTTTCCTTAGGCAAATCTTTTCTTTTCTGCTGTTCATTTTAAGAAAGTGCTTTAATATTCATCTTTGTTTTTCTAAACTAACACTCTCTCTGTCTTTGTCTCCCTCTCCTCTATAGTTAACTGCTCTTTTTAAAAAATCCCAACTCCACTGGGGGAAAAAACAAACAAACAAAAAACAAATAAACAGAATACTTTAAACAAATATGCAGTCAAAGCAAAATAAATTCCTGCATTAGCCATATGTGAAAATCTGTTTCTCATTTTGCACCTTGATTCCAAGGCACCTCTCTGACAGTAGGTAGGTGGAATGCTTTATTATCAGTTCTCTAGAATTGTCATTGATCTTTGCACTGGTCAGAATGCCTAAGTCTTTCAAAGTTGTTTTTTTTTAATTGTTCTCTTGGTTCTGCTCAATTCATTCTGTATCAGTTCATACAAATCTTCCCAGGTTTTTCTGAATCTGTCCCTTTTGTCATTTCTTACTGTATTCCATTACATTCATATGCCCCTATTTGTCCAGCCATTCCCCTACAGATGAAAAGCCCCTTAGTTTGCAGTTCTTTGCTAAAACAAAATGCCCTCCAGCTTCTTCCAAGAGTTCAGAGACATAGAACTCCTTGACATAGGTCAAGAACTCCATATAAGAGGAAAGAAGCACTTCTCTATTTGGGCTTGTATCTCGGAGCACAGTGATGCACCTTCATCTCTGCTTATGTTCTTCTAGGCATCACAGTATGAACTATCATTTTGACACCTGGTACATGCTGTTGCCCAGCATTGTTACTTAACTGTTGAAGTGTATCATGTGTACCTCCAAAAAGAAGGGGCACTGTCTTACAATTCTTTTCTCTGCTTATCCAGTGCCTTGAACTGTGCCAACACAGAGGAGGTGTCTAATGAATTAGACTCCTTTCACCTTTCTGTGGCTGCTTTGCTGACTGCTCTCTTATATTCAGGCTCATACAAGCAGCAAGTTGAAATCGATGGTGCCTTTCCCCCTGAGTGAGACAACTTGGAAAAAGGAATTAAAAACTCAAGATCTGAGTTACAAAATCTCTCGGAGTTTGTTTCGTCATCTGCAAGCAAAAAAAAAAAAAGGAGGGAAGCAGAATGTGCTACAAAGTTGGTATAAGGAAAGTGCTTTGTAAAATGAGACAAAAATTATCAAGTGTTTTGCAAACCTTAAAGTACTATATAAATGCTTTCTGTTACTATTATTGAACCTTAAAATGCTCTACAAATGGGAACTGTTACTTATTATTGCTAATTCCACCTCGGTAAACAGATAAGCACAATTTGGGGCTTTGGTGATAGGTAATAAGAGAAAAAAGGAAATACTTTCCTATATTTATGCAGGTACAGAACCCTCCCTCAGGCCAAATGGCCTCTCCTTGAGCAGTATTCCCAGTCCTAAAGAGTATAAGGGGCCAGTAACTCTCTCACATCCAGAAAATAGCCTGGTCCTGAAATCTATTATCCAGAACTGTTTAATTTAAATACAGTTTTCAGGCTGTGCAGCAGCCCCTGGAAGATGCCTGCTGACAGATTTACTTCCTGTTGTAGATACCCTTGATGAATTCATCAGTATCTCCACCTTCTGCCTTCCTTAAGTGTTGGCAACAGAAAGGTTGTCAGCTTAGAGAGTATTCTGATTCCAAACTTTCATTCTTCCCCCCACTCCCAAATGCTATATCCAGGAATCCAGAGACAGGGCCTTTATCACATTTCTAATATGAAGATCACCTCTTGAAGAACAAGAACAGTTTGGATAGTGGGAGGAAAGGTGTGTCTAGCTTACAATTCTAGCAAGCATAAGGGATGTTAAATTCATAACCTGACTGAAGAAAAACAGCCTCTAAAGGGAAGTACATCACCAATACAGGAGTGGCAGCCACACCAGGAGGAAAAACACACACACACACACACACACAACTTTTCACAGGGTGGTTTTTCCATTTTTGCTTATTTTTAATCATATCAAGGAAGAGTCTTCCTTTCAGACAGTTACCATATTTGATGTAGCCTGCCCCACCTGCACATTGTTTACAACTTCTTATTCTAAAAGAAAAAAGCTTTCCCTATTCTTCTCTCAATTTTGAAAAAAAAAAAAGCAAAGTGTAGGCTTTTCTTCTTTGCTAGGAAATTGCTTTGGACTTAGTTGGGCAGATAAAGAGTTAAGTTAAAGAAGGAGTCAGATATTTGCTGCTGATCAGGGAATTCTCTAATGCATAGAACAATTATAATGTAAGAACCCTGTACTTAAAAAAAGTAGATACTTAATAAATTGTTAAATTACACTGAAGGGAGGAAAGCTTGTCTGTATTTACTTTTTTAGTTCTCCTGGCTAGCTCTCCTACACTTTCTTCCTTACCATTGGCCCTGGATTGAGGCTCCAGGGATGTTGTGATTCCCTGAATCACTCCAATTAATTCAGAGACCCAGCACCTGCAATAGATGTCTAATCCTTGTTCCTCTACCCCAAGAGGTACTCAGGGTTCACTAGTGAACATTAGAGCCATGGTAGACTTGAGCTAGAGGGCCTTGGAAATCTTTTGCAACACTCCACTTCAATCTCTCTAAGGAAGCTAAGGTCCAGAAAAGTGATTTTATTTAGAGCTGGTAAAGACCCTAGGACAACCCTTTCACTGACTTCTGAGTCCTGGGCTTTTTCCACTGCACAAAAAACACTGGCCAACGTTATACAAAACTAATGACAGAGCTGGTAAGAAAACTCGGATCTAAATGAAAGGCAGGTTTAAATATAAGCATCTGTAGAAGCATTCTCTTTCCTCTTCCTCTCAAAAAACAGTCTCTTTTAAAGCAGGGACTCTAAGCTTCACAAAAATGAAGAAATAAATGTTAAGGGGACTAGATTCTAATTAGCTTAGTTACTGTTTGTATAAGTCTGGATGAATTATAGCTCTTTGGTAAGTGGGATGAGAGTCTCAAAGATAAATAAGACAGTATCAGGTAGTCTATGACTCAGATATTTTCTTCTTTTTAATACTGAGGCTAAAGGATAGGACTGAGGAAAGATAGAAATTATGTAAATAAAAATGGTAACCTATTTCTTGGCTACTCTTTCATATCATACTATGAATTTGACTTTAGAATTGTAGACCTTCATGGTCAGAAGAATCCTCAACTCCAAATTAAGTGATCTTCCCATGCCATATGTGCTGAAAGGTAGTATAGTCTAACACCAACTCACATCATGAATCTTGGCTATGACATTCCCAGGTCCTCCATCTGGGATGAAGACCTCTGTGAGTATAAAATCAAGCAATCAACAAACATCTATTAAACACTTACTATGCACTAGAAACTGTGCTAAGCACTACAGATCCAAAGACAAAAACAACTCTTGCTCTCTGGGAACTTATCTTCTATTGGTGGGAACAACATGTGAACACATACAAAGCAAATACAAAGTAATCTGGGGAGCTGTGCCAAGCAACTAGAGGGATTAGGAAAAGGGCTCAGTAAAAGATGGCACCTAAGCTGATTCTAAAAGGTGGACAGGAGAGGGAGTACATTCCAGGCATGGGAGACAACTAGTATAAAGGTATGGAAATAGGAAAGGTAATGTATGTGAGAAATGGCAAGCAGGTCAATTTGGCTTAGGTGGAGATGGTATGAAGGGGAGCAACATCTAAGAAGTCTGGAATGGAAGGCTAGAGCCAGATCATGAAGGGCTTATGAAGCTTCCATGACTATAGCCTAAAACGGTGTTTGCTTTTCTGGTTCCCACTGATCACACTAACTCAGGCTGAACCTGTAGTCCCTTGGAACCTTGTTTTTTCCACATGAACTTCTTCCTAGCCCCATCTCCCGTATCCTGTACTGGTTCAATTAACTTTTTTAACTCAAGTGGAATTTTTCTCCCTTCATTCTACTGGTCCCACTCCTCCAAACACCTGGGTTTTTATTACAGTATTTTGGTCCTGGGATTAAACCACCCTAAGGCAAAGTAGGATTACTGAACAATCAACCTTTCCAAACAACATGGCCATGGCATGGACCGGGTTTTTACCCAGACGGTTTAACTGATTTCAAATTTCACACTCAAATATATAATAGTTTGGAGTGGACAGGACCAAGGAGGTCCCTTATATAGTTCAAACCCCTCATTTTACAATGTAGGAAACTGAAGTTCAGGGAAACTAAACACCTGATGATTTGTGAGAGAGTCAGGATTAGAAAGGAAAGCATTTAATGAAGTGCTTAATATGTGTCCTGTACTGTGGTATATGCTGAGAATACAAAGAAAGGCAAAAAAGAACCCCTACCCTCAAGGGGGTCACAGTATAAAGAAGGAGAAAACATGTAGACAACTATGTACAAACAAAATACACACAGGATAAAAAGCCAATCTCAGAGGAAGGGTATTAGCATTAAAAGACACCAAGAAAGGTTTCCTGCGGAATATGGGATTTTGGCTGACACTTGAAGGAACCTAGAAAAGCCAGAAGGGAGAGATGAGGAAGAGTCTTCCAGAAACTGGGGGCAGCTAATGCATGGAATTAGGAAAGAATATTTTAAGGAACAGCAAGGAGGTCAGTGTCACAGGATTACAGATTATGTGTAAGAGAATAAAGTGTTAGGAAAACTGGAAATGTACAAAGGGGCCAAGTTATAAAGGCCAAAGAAAAAAAAATTTGCACTTGATCCTGAAGGTACAGGGAGCCAATGGAGTTTATTGACTAGGGAGGATGACATGGTCAAACCTGCTCTTTAGAAAATCACTTTGATAGCTGAGGGCAGGATAGACTGGAGGAAAAATTTGAGGCAGGGAGATCAACCAGCAGGCCACTACCATATGTATGATGTGATACTCACAGGTATGAGGTGATAAGACCCTTTACCGGGATGGTAGCAGTGTCAGGAGAGAAAAAGCATCTCACTTCCAGTCTAATGTTCTTTTTCTCAGTATCAAGTAATTATAGTGAAAGTGTTAAATGTAGCATTTAGATAAATATATGCGCTAAACACTTAAAATTTAATATGTAACAGATATATATATAGATATATAGATATAGATATAGATATATAGACACACACACACACATATACACGCTCTATGAATTGTGCTAAGAACTTAGCTCTTTTTCCCAATTATCTCTGGTTTTAGAGAACAGAATTAACAGCGGTAAATAAAATCAGCTGGGCATTCCAAAATCTCATTTTAAAACCACTGCTTAAATTTCCTCCAGGATAAAATCTGTTTTAGAGTGATACTGAGATACTTACTGGCTCTATGACCCTAGGCAAATTCCTTAACCTAAATCTAATTTAGAGCCTTCATCTTTAGAATGGGAATAATGCCTACAGTCCTACTATGACTAAGGGTTTCCATGAGTTTTGAAAGATAATATAAACATTTTGCTATTATGTTGCCCCTAAAATCTTGTCTCCAGGTGAAATATGAGAAATTCTTTCAACCAAACATTCTGTATTCTGGTTGCCATCCTGGCCACCTTAAAGCTCTAGTTGTAGTTCAGTCCAGTCCAACTCTCTAGATAAATCAATCATCATCCCCTCAAAAATAGGAAGAAAGAGTTTTTCTTAAAACATTCACTTCTAGAACTACTTTTTTTTATTTCAAAGTTGGTCTGTGGATTTACTGATTTCAAAGTTCTTTATGTGGATGCCAAGTGCCTGTTTTTCATCGTACTTAGTCTTTAGAAGACTGATATTTCATCTTAAAGAAGCCACCATCCAATTCTTAAATTCTGCTTGATGACACCTCAAGCAGAAAAAATTCCAACTATGTGGGATTGATAGTTTAGCACAATATTGCATTCTACACTGCCGAAATGTTAATTTATAAGAAATCTTAGGCAATAAACTCATTCTTTGTTTTTTCAATTCAGCAGGAAAGATAGGTTTCTTTGCTAATACAATAATAAGAAGAAACTGGTCCCTTGATGTCATCCACAGAAACTGAACCACTATTTTCTGGATGCTGAAGCATTAGGTGCTAGAGTTCCAATTTTAAAATGAGGTTGAAAAGTAGAATAAAAAGCTTTCACATTCTCATATACTATGCTCAAGTTCTTAAATTGCAGTTAACTGGCCAGCACAAAGCCACTACCATCATGTTACTTTTCCTGGCTCCTTTCACCTTGCAAAAGCTTAAAAACAAGCACTAGTATTCCAAAGAGTTCCCAAATGAACAGGACTCTATCTTAAAAAAATAAAACAAAACAAAAACCACGTAAATCAAAACTCAGAATCCCTTTTGCTTAAAAGAAAAAAAAATTTATGTCTGGTGTGGGGGCAGGGTAGGAAATGTCAGGAGCTGAAGAGTGAACAATGGACAACTTCCTGGATATTCTAGAGAAGCCTGCCTCAGAGTTATCAGAGCTTGTAAGTTTCACAGAGATTCCTGTCCTGGAGAGCAGCCCCTGGGCAGGGACACAGATTCAAGAGAACACAAAAGGAAGTAGAGTCCAAACTCTTATCTTGGCTTCTTTCCTGTACAGGTTTGGAGGGGATGGATATAAGCTAGAAGCCTACCTCAAAAGCTAGCATGCATAGGAAATGACCTACAGAGTATATATCGTTGGGTCCCACAGAGACCAATAGCTAAATGCTCCATATCAGTTTCACAATTCTGTACAATAAACCACACCTTTCCACCCCCAACCCCCGAATCTGAACCAGTTTTGCTTCCTACCAGCTGCTGTTTACAAAAAGGCCATTTGGCTGTGACCTCCAAAACATGGCTCAGGCTCAGGCTCAGGTAATTTAATTCCCTCAAGCCCCTTTCCTCACTTCCTTCTGCTTCAATATGGTCTCATTTCAACAACAGCTTGTGTTTTCACTGGTCCCTGCTATAGTGCTAGGCCTTCTAGAAGGAGTGTAGAAGACTCCCAGGTTACAGACCAAGTACATAAGCAATTCATGAACTTGGGTCAAATCTTTTCAAAAGTCTCCAGGTCAGTCTTCATTTGTAGGCTGGAGGAAGTGAACAAAGAACTTCCTTCAGTAAACCCAACCTTTTTCCTAGGATCTTGGAGATGGCTCAGGAGTCTGTGATTTGACAGCAAGGGCAAGAAAGTCAGAAGAAAATAATGGGGTGATGGAACCTAGACCCCTAAAGGAAAAGACCACATCTTTGAAAGCAACCCAGTTCCTGAATTTTCCCTTACATTTCAGCAGCCCAGATCATTGGTGAATCTGCACAAGGCAACTGATCTACCTCAGCCCACCTAGATCACTTAATTAGCCCATTTGATATGCCCACCCCAGACTACTTACCACTCCTTAATCCCATCCAGATCTTTTCCCAGTCCTTTTTGTATATAAACATCAGTCTCACCCCCATAAAGTTGCAGGTTCACTAGGAATCCTGCCCAGTTCTATTGGCATTACAATAAACTGCTCCTTGACTGGAAGATGATTTGAGTGCATGAATTCATTCCAGGTGGATGCCACTCTGTACCCTGACATTTCAGGGTTCCCAGCAACTCCAAACTGCATCACAACTGGGGCCTTGTCCCATTGTCACAAATATCTCTACCAAAGTTATAATCCATTGTAATCCATTGTCTTATCATGGTGGCCCTGGATGTCAACAGAACCCAAGATAAAAAGAATTTAGAATTCTTTTGGCCTAGTGCAGGGGTACGGAACCTGCAGCCTCAAGGCCACATGTGGCCCTCTAGGTCCTCAAGTGTAGCCCTTTGACTGAATCCAGACTTCACAGAAAAATCCTCTTTAAAATCCCCAAGGATTATTAAATGCCAAATATCAACTAACTCTTCTAAGGTCGGGACCAAAAGATTGGTCACCAAATAATAAAATTTTTTTGCCCAAAATGATCCATGAAACAGAATTTCTAGAAGTTCTGAGCGATCAAGGCTACCCTGATGTCATCTCAAACAGGAAGTCATCTTACTCCTTACTTAACTGCAATTGCAGTTAAGTGACTTGCCCAGGGTCACAAAGCTACTAAGTGTCAAGTGTCTGGTCTAAGACTGGATTTGAACCTCCATGGCCAGTACTCTATCCACTGTGCCACCTAGCTGCCCCTCTCACAGTCATTCTTGACTCTTCATTCTCCCTTACCCACAATATCCAGTCAGTGGTCAAGTCCTGCCAATTTTCATTCCACATCTCAGATATCCAACCCTTTCTCTTAACGCCATAATCACCTCTTACCAGGACTATCTGAACAGTTTCCTAATTGGACTCCTACTTTCAATCCTACCTCTCTCCAATCTATCCTCCTCCACACACATGGCAAAATAATATTCCTGGCCATGTCATTTCCCTGTTCAAGAAACTTTAACGACTCCCATTGCCTCAATGATAAAATATTCCATGCATACCTACATGTTTTAGAATTCCTGGTTTCCTTAAAGATTCAGCTCATGTACTACCCTTTAAATCTTTCTGGAATCTTTCAGATTTAGTGTTCTCTTTCTCTTCTTCATCAAATTTTATGTATATACTTCCATGTTAATATTTTGCATCCCCCTAGTTAAATGTAAGCTCCTTAAGGCCAAATTTGGTTTTTTGCTTTGTTTTGTTCCTATATTTTCAGCATCTTACATATAGCCTTGCACATAGAGTATCATTAATAAATTGCTATTAGATTGGATTTCAAATGTTATTGGCAAGCTGGTTGTAGGTCTGATAGATTAGAGAGAATAAAAACTATGAAAATTCTTTTGTTTTCCTTTACCTTACCCTCTCAACTCAGAAAAGGAAATCATAGCAAGATGAAATAAGAAGGTTCAAAGTGTTTTACAAATGAAAAGCTATCATCTTTTGAGTATGTGGGTAGGGATGCAAAATTCAGGAATGGCATTTAAGTAGCTCATGTGAATTTTCTGGCCTTGGGCAGAGGACTCTATAATTTGGTTTAAGACTTTTTAAATCAGGTTTCAATAGTACTGAACTGCAGGCCCCACCATATACTCTGATCACCAATCCCCAAATACTTGCACCCATTCTCAATGTAAATATACTACTCTTCACCAGACCAAATCCTTCACTCAGTTCTATTCAAGGGCTACAGATTTTTGCCATACAGTCTGTTAAATAACAAACTTGTTTGTAGACTGCTTCAGGCTTACCTGGTTTTTTTAACTATGTGTATCTTCTGTTTCCACAGTTTCAGTATAGGTCCCTTGGGGGAATAATGTATATTTTACTTCTACTCTGTCCCCTCAAAGTGCTTCTAGAACAGAATTGGGTATTGAGTAAATGCTTCTTAATGAGGAAGATAGTACTTTGAAACTCTAAAATACTATATAAATGTTAATATTAAAATATACAAATTATTAAATAGAAATATAATTATTAAAGAGGTCATACAGTAACCAAATTCAAAAAGGATTTGTTCTACATATTTCTTTCTTGGCTCTGTAATTTTCCCAAATAAAGGGAGGAAGGCAGGCAGGAAGGAAAGACTGAACTACAGCCTGATTAACAGAATCACTATATCTATTTCCATAGCCCATCTCCCTACTTGGAAGCCTTTTCCATTTTCTCTCCCACTAAGTTTTTATGTTTCTTTGCTTTTTAAAAAAAAAAAATTAATACATGTAGTGCTTTCTTCACAGAGTTGTCATGGGGTAAGAAGATGATGCAAAAAACATATGCTCACGAAGGGTTCAGGGGGACCGCTAGGTGGTGCAGTGGATAGAGCACCAGCCCTGAAGTCAAGAGGACCTGAGTTCAAATCCTATCTCAAACCAAGTACCTGACACTAGCTGGGTGACTCTAGGGAAGTCACTTAATTCCAACTGACTTAAAAAAAAAAAGGGTTCAGTAAGGGGCCTTTCTTGTTTTTGTTTTTGTTTTGTTTTGTTTTTAAATAAAGGGGATCTTCCTTTTTCCTTTAATGTAAAGATAGTTCCTGGAATTACTTAGTTACCCCATTTTACTATAGCCTTCCATTCAGAAACTGTGGTTCCCACCTCTTTTTCTCTGAAAGTAATTTTCTACCAAGTAAAGCAGAAGAATTTCATGTATCTGGATGTGGCCCAAATGCTGTTAAGACTCATATCCTCAGGAGAAGGCCAGGGACAGATTCAGGCATTTTTCAGACAGTACGCCAAGGAGGCTGGTAAAGAACCCAGGGGAGGAAACAGTAACCGAGGAAACAGTATGCTAGCAATGAAGAAACAGCATTTGTCATTTGAGATCAACACCATACTAACCCTCCAGTTGGCAGGGCAAGTCTAACTACCATCTCCTGGGACTGCTGAATGAAACCCACTCCCTGCATAGGCAACAAAATGTAAAAGGCACAGGCTAAAATTAATGTTAAAACTTCACAACCCATATTGGGCAAAAAAAAAATATGATTTTAAAAGTCCCCAACCCAAGTTCTGAGGAATAAATGCAGCTTGAGGCCATATTGCCAGCACTGGATTTAGCCCTGGTGTCTACACAGTGAACTGCTTGCAAATTCCAATTGCAAAGTATAGATTTTCTCCGTGAAAATAGCAAGAAAAGCACATATGGGGGATGGGGAAAACAAGGAAAACAAAAACAAAAACCTCGGACAACCGACTTCTAGTTTAGAAGCCACTGGTGTTTCATTCAAGGACTAGTGTGGAGCTCCCCCCTCCTCCAAGTGTCACCAGACCAATTCTACTCCACAATAGGCTTTCATAGGAATCAAAGAACTAGGAAGTGTCAGAACTAAAAGGACTCTAAAAATCACTTAGTCCAAACCCCTGATTTTATATAAAACTAAAGTAAAAATGCCTGAATCAAGCTTTTGGCAAAACTGAGACTTAGGCTCTGGTTTTAATGCTCTTCCCACTGACCAGCATGACTACCTGTACTTTCATGCTACCTTGAATGATTCACCTTGTGTTTTTGATGGGGTAGAAAAGTGTGCTTGAGGCAGATGGAGCAAACTAGGAGATAAGATACAGGATGTGACCAGCCAGAAAATTGTTCAGAGAAGACTATGCATTGAAGCCCCCACCATGGACTCATCTGTATGTTTTCACAAAGCACCCTCAATTCCAGAGAGGTTCCCTCCTTTTTCTGTTCTCTTTGCTTATCACCTCCAGACCACCTGACATCCCAGGCATTTTGGAGCCACACTTGCTCCTCTCATTCTCTTGTCCCCTTCCCCCTATTCCATAAAATTGTATTTAAACCATACCTTTAACCTGGCTAACCATCTCTGTCTCCTATAGGAAGCAGGGGCTGCTCTCCTTCCTTAGGGGAACAGGGCCTGCGGCCTATGCTCTGCCTCCCACATAGAATACAGCCCACTGGGGCTCTGCCTCACAGAGAGAAGGCCTGCTTGGTACATCATGCCAATGAATGCCTTTCTTTAACTAGGAGGCTGTCCGAGTGAATTCTTTCAGGACACTGAGTCCAACACATCTATTCCTCATCATTTCAGGTAGTACCCCAACATTCTTAGGGTCTACCCTTAACTCATCACCAATGGCTACAGAGAAGGTCTAAGTGAATTCTTTCACACCTGAACCAGCTCTCCCAACTCGAACCTCAACACTTTCATACGTGTCTGCTTATTCTAAACTACATTAAAATCCTGGAAGTGCAGGATCTATGGTTTGCAATCTATTCCTTTGAAGCCTCATGTGAAAAAGAGTGACTGACAACCACCACTCCTATTCTCCAACGTGACTTTTGGGAACAAGTTCTTTCCTCATACAGCTGAAAATAAGCAAGGCTGTAGAAACAGAGAAAGCTACTCTTTCTGCACACATTCAGACCTGCTCCCATCCCAAGAAACGTACAGAATGTTAGTAAGAAAAGTGGCAAAGGTATTTCACCAGGGGTTCTGAGTATCACAGTAGAGAAGGAGTGGACAAGAACCTAAGACAGAGATGATGAAGTCAGAAAATGTGAAAATGCGGAGCTTCAAAAGGTAGGGAAGGTAGGGGAAAAAAGGGGGTAGTGGGGAGAAGGTACGTGTACATGTAAGCACTGAGATGGAATAGGGGTAAAACACTACAACCAATATAAAGCTAGTGTTATTGTTAGCAATAATAATGTGTGTGTTCTCAAGTCTGTTTTATTAAGGGGAATGCCTTTATGGGACCCAGAAGGTGGTAAGGATTCTTACCAGGGGAGAGGCATTGTCAGATCTCCTTCAGAAACTCCCCATCCAATCAGGGAACAGGACAGGACTTCAGAGAGTCAGTTCATGTGTAGTTCTTATCATGGGAAAAACAGAGCTACCGAAAAATTCACGTTTTGATTAATTTGATTAATTTCCTCATTGAAAAAAGAAAAGCAAGTCATGGCCCTATAGAAAAAATGCTGGATTTGAAGTGACGAGCCCTGTATTCAAATCTTGGCTCTGCCACATACTAGCTTGGTGTCAGTTTTCTCATCTGTAAAATGAGGCAGTTGGTCCAAACCATCTTGTATTTAACCACTTTCAACTTCCCCTCTGATACCCCCATAGGACTTCTGGGCTTTTGCAGCTACCCTGCAGCTTGACTTTTTTTAATGAGCTGTCTCCCCAAATTACACTGGGAATTCCTTGACAGCAGGGACTGTCTTTTTTCTTTCTGTACCTTCTCAGTGCCTAGCACAACATAAGCCCCTAAAATATGTTTTTTCATTCATTCATTCACTCACTCCTTTCTGATATTATCATGTAGCAAAGTAACTGGCTTGCATGCTATCAAATATCACTCAGATTAACTTGGTCCAATCAATTATTTACTAAGCGTCTAGATGCTAGGTACTGCTCTAGGGCACTAGAAATACAAAGATAAGTAAAAAGTGCCCCTGCTCTCAAAAAGCTTTCATTCCATAAGGGGAAGCATAAGTATATACAAATTAAATGTGGGCCTTAAGCTGAACTTTGAAGGAAGCTAGGATTCCAAAAGCTGAATATGAGGATAAAGTACATTACAGGTATGAGGCCAATTTGGGCAAAGTCATGGTTAGAATGTTGCACGTGAAAAACAGGAAGGTCACAAATTTTATTTGGTTATTAGCTTTAACTATTACTATACTATATCTAAATATGCAGTCGTTAGAGTTGGCTGCTCGTGGGGCATAAATGACAGGTTGGATGGTTTGTGTACTAAATAACAGATTGTACATTTGGATAAATACAGCTGAAGGCCTTGCATTCTATAAAGCAAAAAGGCAGAAATCTAGATCTCTAGAATCAATAAACTGCGCCAAAACTAGATTTGTACATTTTAGCAGCTGCTATAAGATTGGCACAGTTAAGAATGTACCTCAAAGCCCAGGACACCTGGACCCAAATCTCAGCACTGTTGATCAATAGTTTTGTGACCTTCTATGAGCCATAATTTCCTCCCCTGTATAACGAGGGGGTTGGAATAAATGGTCTTTGGGGGTCCCTTCCATCTCTAAAATGCTTTAAGTCAGAAAAGAGTCACAATTCAGGGCACAACCTTCTAACTGCAATACTGGAAAGCAAATTCGGAAATGCAGGTGAGATTCCTAACTGAAACAGGCAAGACAAAGCATAACCAGCAGCCCTGCTTTTGAATCTTCAGGCTGGATTTGCAGAACCTTCCAAACTGGAAGGGACATACAGAGGTCACATCAATGACCTCCTAGATTATTTCTAATGCTAACCTACTACCGCAAAAGAACCACACATGAAAAGCTGTCATAATCAGCACTCCCCTGACTGTGACATTTAGTCACTGCAAATGATAAAGGGAAAACTACATAAGCTCCCTAGAATTAAGGATGCTGTGATAACCTCAACTGGGGTTTAAATGAACCTTGTACCAACTGCTTTTCTGCTCTGAATGTAAAGTAGGATGCAAGTGAAGATAGGAGGGGACCAGCCACCTGTGAAGGGCATTACTAATGACACTACTTTGTATTTCTGAAAGGCCTTGTTTCTGAATAGATCTCTTGGCATTTCACAGTCAAATCATTGACCTTCTGACATTCATGGAAGCTTAGAAGGGACAAAGAATAATTCAGGTATAAATATGTAGAAAAACTGATACCCACGGATGCCCAGGATTTGGTTAACATCATATGGCAAGTGAGCTAAGGAAATGAGAAGGGAAATTAGGATAATGATTTCTAATTCCTGAACCAAGTCAGTAAGTCTGGCTTGGGTGGGGTACATACAGGTTGGGACTCAAAAGTTCCCCACCAGTGAGAACAACTTAAAAAAGAAAAAAAGGTCATAATAAGAAGCAGTCAATAAAAAAAACAAAGGTTGGGGCAGCTAGGTGGCACAGTGGATAGAGCACTGGCCCTGGAGGACCTGAGTTCAAATACGGCCTCAGACACATGACACTTACTAGCTGTCTGACCCTGCGCAAGTCACTTAACCCCAACTGCCTCATCAAAAAAAAAAAAGGTCAATATGATATTAGGGTCAAAGAATAATGAAGCCTGAATTCCAGAACTCTGGGCACATAATCTAGACTGATAAATGAAGTTGGGTGATAATACTCACCTCCTTCCCTCTTTTGTTGACATGAATTATTCTGTCATAAATACAAAATATTGGCATGTAAGGAAGAAATTTGCCATTCCATCTCTAAAAAATAAAGAATTTCATGCTGGATCTGGCCAATTATCCATCAGAGTCAGAATTCTGATAGTGGCACTAGGGGATGGTTATTGAGAAGGTGAGTGAGGTACATTAAAAAAAAAAAGGCAAAACAAAAAACTACTGGATTGGAGTTAGAGGAGCTTTATTTGAATCCCAGATCTTGCTGTGTGACACTGGGCAAATTACTTACACCCTCTTCACTCAGTTTCCTCAACTGTAAAATGAAGGGACTAAATGACTTACATTTTTTCCAAGCTTCAAATCTATAATTCCATTATTCTAGGAAATATAAAGTACCTTGTATATCTTTAACTTGCCCTTAATGATCTATTATTGATTTTTATGGAATCCTAGAATCTTATAACCAGAAGAGAACATTTTGTCCAAAATTCTCATATCACATCTTTGGTACATAATTTCCGTTCTTGGGAGGTTTACGGGGTTGTGAAGATCAGATAAAAATGCCTAGACAGCCATCTTGTTGTTCATATGACCCAGAAGTTCCCAAATAAGGAAATGTAGGCCCAATAAAGTAAAGAGACACATTAAACTTTTAGAATGGCACTAGGACTACTAATACAAATATGAATTAATGATAGACTATGCCCTCAATGAGCTAACAACAGGGTAGGGAAGTAAAGTGGAAAGAAGACTGAAATTGAAATCAGTAAACTTTATAGTACAGTATGAAAAGGATTAGACTTGGAGTTAGGAGGAATAGTTTTGATTTCTGGTTTTTATTACTAGCTAATATGATCATGGGATGTCACTTCACTTCTGTGGGCAGTTTTCTTCATCTGTAAAAAGGGGATGATAACATTCACAGTATCTACTTTAGGGGGCTGGTGAAAGGAAAATGTTTTGATAACTTTTAAAAGGGTTACATAAATGGAAGTTACTTTAACTGATTAAATTATAATCTAGTAAATAAGAGTGGGTTTATATATAAAAATAAGTAATATTTTAGATTTAATAAAATGTTAGGCTAAATGAATTGAGTTAAAGCATACATCCTTTCATTCTATTAACAACTGATAAACTAAAGACATGGAAAGTGACATGCATAATCAGTCATAGTCACTCTATTAGGCAGCTTTGCTTCATTTTAAGGAATGTACTTTGTAGAGGTTTTGTTAGCAAAAAAATCACAACAAAATGTTGCATGGAAACAAAATGTACTCTAAAAATTAAATACAGAAAATATAATACCAATTCACAGTTGTCTTCTTATTAATGCAAAAAGACAAAAGCGAAAACAAAATGAAAACAAAACAAAACAAAACAAAAACCAAACCAACACCAAAACCCACATTTAACGCAATGATGACAGATTTAGCAATGTTATGTGACCACATCTCAGAAATCCAATGTTGGTGGAAATCTAATGTCATTCTAATTAATACAGGTTGGAGTGACTGCCTAAAACATATTAAGTATAACAACAGCAAACGATAATTGGTACATTATCTTCTCACCGAGTAAGTAATATGATCCAGCAGGCTGGGCCTAGCCTAGACCCATGAAATGTGTCAGTTACTAATTTCAGGTCATTATCTGACTGTTCATTAGTGATATGCTGGCATGCTTACTTTCTCTGCCTCTATGAAACACAACTCCTGAGAAACTCAGATGGATCTTGCATCAGGGAACTGAATGCCAGCTGGCTCCCATTCTATTTACTTTCCAAGTTTATTTTGAGGTTTGACTCCAGACAGAGTATCATTAAGAGGGAAAGCAAATGAAATATACAACAAACATATCAAAATAGAAAAAGCCAAACAGGGTTTTTAATAGGAATGAAAATAGAGTTTTCAAAGTTACCTTTGTGAGGGGTTTCTTCCAAGAGGCCTCAATCAGTCAAGTTAATCAGTCAATACGTATTATTAAACACCTAGTATGTGGTAGGCACTACGCTAAGCACTGGGGACATAAAATGAGGCAAAAGAGAGTCCCTGCCCTCAAGGAGCTTACAATCTAATGAAGGAGACAACAAGTAAATATGCATAACCAAGTTATATACAGGATAAATAGGAAATAATTAACAGAGAGAAGGCATTAGAATTAAGAAAAGGAAAGGCTTCTGGTAGAAGGTAAAATTTTAGTTGGGATTTGAAGGAAATCAGGGAAGCCAGTAGGCAGAGATGAGGGAAAGCATTCCAGGTATGGGGACAACCAGAGAAAATGTTCTAACTAGTATCTTGTTTGAGGAACAGCAGGGAGGCCATTGTCACTGCATGAAGAATACATGGTAGGGAGTAAAATGGATGAAAGGCATTGAATCTTGAATTTTGTAGTTGACCTTGGAGGCAACAGGAAGTCATTGGGGTTTACTGAGATATAATTTCCACCTTGAGGACTATTTTGTTGCTTTATAGAACTTGTGGTATATTGTTTCATCATTATCATTTTCTGTCACACAACTGCTAATTATTTCTATGATTAGTTCTCTGACCACTCATTATTTAGGATTTCATTGTTGTCTACATTTGGTTCTGTGTCTTTTGCTTGTGATGCCTGAACCATTTTTGCTGTGTGTTTACTATTTCTGCCTTTTAAATATTTGTTTGAAATATTTCTGTATCCTAATACTTGGTCAATTTTTACAAAGACTCCCATGGTACTGAGAAATATGTATATTCTTTAGTAGTCTCATTCAGAAGATATTCAAAGTCTTTCAGCTCTAGTTTTTCCAGCAATTTGTTCAATTCTCTATTTTCCCTTTTATTTCTCTTCCTGTTAGATTGATACAAAACTGAAGACATTAAAGTCTCCTGCAATTCCTATGTTTTCTTGTAATTCAGTTCTATTTCTTATAATTTAATTCACTGATTAGTTTTGCCAATTTTTTCCCTCTCCTTTTAAAAATATTATTTGTTATATGAGATGGCTCTCTGGGAGGGATATAGAGACTGGGAAGAATTTTGGTGATGCAAAAAAAATTTTTTTTAAGCATCATAGTATGAAACTTCCTTGTAGACAATGAGACTGATCATACTGCTGATTAGGCTACCAACTCAGGCTTCACTGGATAAAACAATCTCTTTTCAGAGTATATACCATGCCCTAGTAACCTGGGAGAATCATCTCTGAATGTAACTGAATAAGGAGTAATTTACTCTTTCCTCCTTATAATCAGTCTCAGAATTTTGATCTTAAAGATGTGGAGATTTTATATTATGATCTTTGTCAGCACTGAAATAAATATATTCATCACTGTACTCCAGTCAACTGTTAGCAATTTAGCAGCTGCCCAGGAAGAGAAGCTAGAAAAAGGTTTAAATCCAATTGAACTTGAAGGGGAAATTTAGCACAAAGGAACAGAATTAACCAAACTGGCGAGAACTCCAGGTTAACATACTAAATGAGGAAACTCATAGGGCATCAGCAGGAAGATTACTAACACTTAAAAAAAAAAGCTCCTAGAATTTTTCATTCTTTAACTGAGTAAATTCCAGTAACACCATATATGTTATAAGCCCTAATTTATCTGCCCTTTCAAGTAAGGGTGTTTAGAACACAGTTTTAAACACATGGATCCAGAGAAATTGTTTGGTTCAATATCTGAGTCCCAGCAATAAACCATTTAAAAGATCTGTTGAGACACACTGACCATACTTGGAGAGTAGCTGATACTGAAACAGCAATATTTCATCTTATTTGGCTCTCTCTTCTTTCTCAATCCAAGTTTTTAAACAAGATATGGGCAAAAAGGCCAACCAAATCTGCCTCAGCTTCCATAAATGTTCCTGATCCAAATACATAATTGAAACCAAGAAGAAATCAACAAACATTAGGACATATTCCAAATGACTTTCATAACATCATACATTTCTATAGTGTTTTATTTTTTGTACAGAACTTATATTCATATTACAGATGAATAAACAGCCTCAGGAATGGGAAATTAATTTATTGTGTTCATACTGATAGTGGGGTAGAAGAGCCAGAATCTGAATCATGGTCTTTTAAGTTCAATGCTTTTTAGACTATACAGCCTCCTTTTTCTCCACTGATAACATTCTATACAAATATAAAATGTTGAATGTCTTTGTTTGGGGGTAGGAAGGGTTTAGTGTAAATAGAGCTAATTTAAAATAAAATTTGGTAGTTAAAGATCAAATCTGAACTTCTTTCTCTTATTATGTACTGACCAAAAATGCTATGGTTTTGTAAATAAATAATTTTTAAGCAAAAAAAGAGAAGTATATTTTTAAAGTTGGTGAAAGAGCCATGGTTACATTAATAGTAAGAATTTTCTGAAAAGGCTAACTATATATATGACACTCATTTGGGAAAAAAATGTTATTTTGTGTTTCCTACAATCTTCTAAGTCTTGTAATGAAGGGACTCCTATTTATTAGAAAGAGAAAGAAAAATACTTAATAATTCACATTTACAAAACATTTTCAAAATACTCTTTTACAAAAGAATCTGGCCTTTAAAGGTAAGATAGATTCCCACAGGACAAAAGGCAGGGAAATCAATTAAGGGCCTACTGCAAAAATTAAGGTATGAGTTGATGAGGACCCAAATTAGGATGGTGATAATAGGAATAGAAAGGAAGGGATAAACTTAAGAGACTTTATCAACAGGACATTGAGTGTGACCTAAGGAAGAGGAAAAAGTTAAGTAACTATGGGATAATGAACCCTAACTTTACAGGGCCTGTAGCTGAGGGCGGGGGTCTGGTTGAGAGTAATTAAGAGACATATTCCCAGTTATCTTAATAATGTGTTGCCCTTAAGAATTCCTTGCTGGTGGAGTTCTAATTTAGTCCAATCATTCTGGAAACCAATTTGAAATTTTGTAAGAAAAATGACTAAAATATTCTTTTCCATTGATTTAGTAGTCCCGCTACTGGGTTTATACCACAAGCAATTCAATAACAAAAAGAGATTCCATATGTATGAAAATATTCATAGCACCATTATTTGTTATAGCAAAAAGCTGGAAACAAAATGATTGTGTGAAATAATTGAGGAATGTTTGAACAAACTGTAATCATCATTGTGCTATAAATAATGATGAATGTAAAGAATTCCAATTATTTTTCCATTCAACCACTTCCCTTAATCCTTCTAGATGCCATTAGTTTTAAATATATATATATATATATATTGCTTTAATCAGCCAAAATCTGCCTTCTCATCCTCCCATCCTTCACCCCAGTAGAGAACACAAGAAAAACTACGAATATGTATAGTCAATCAAAACAACTTTCCACATTGGTCATATCCTAAAAAATATTTGTCTCATTCTGTATTCTGAATCCTTCACCACTCTATCAGGAGGTATGTAGTATGTTACATCATCAACCCTCTGGAACTGTGGTTGGTAATCACACTGATAAGAATTCAGCACAATCTTACTCCATCACATTTCTATGACATAATTTGTTCACCCATGCTCCAGTTTTGGCGCACCCCTTCAGATTTCTATTTTTTGCCACCTCAAAAAGAGCTACACATATTTATAGAAATCCTTACAATGTTTGTTTAGGACTGATCATTCCCTTAATCTACCCTTCCTATAGCCACCCTATCTTCTCCTTTTTCAACAATTTTCAAAGGAAATTTTCCAATTTCCTTGTTGAGTAAAATGTAATTTTGTATTCAATTGTGTGTGTGTGTGTGTGTGTGTGTAAGAGAGAAAGACAGAGAGAGAGAGAGAGAGAGAGAGACACAGAGCGACAGAGAGCTACTCCCCACCCAGGCCCTCCTTGTTTGTATACATATGTGTACTTTCATATCCTGATTACATGAGATCATTGCCCCTACCCGCCTTTTCCCTTCCACCCCAATATATTCCTTGTCCTTCTCTTTTCATTCTTAAGATCAAGACACAACTGAACCCACTCCCGCTTCTTGGCTAACTGGACTCCCTCCCTAATTGGACCTCTGATAATATTAAAGTTTAAAAGAGATACATGTATCATCTACTTATACGTGAATGTAAGCAGTTTATCTTTGTTTACTCCTTTAGTATTGTTCAAACATGTTTACCTTTCCATGTTTCTCTTTACTCCTGTGTTTGAACCTCAAAGTTTTTATGCAGTTCTGGTCTTTCTGAAGTTCTCTATTTCATTGTTGTTCAGTTGTTTTAGTGTTGAACTCTCTGTGACCCCATTTAGGGTTTTCTTGGCAAAGATGCTGGAGTGGTTTGCCAGTTCCTTCTCCAGCTTATTTGACAGAGGATGAAACTGTGACAAACAGGAATAAGTGACTTGCCCAGGGTCACATAGGCAGTAAGTGTCTGAGGCCAAATTTGAATTCATGAAGATGAGTCTTTCTGACTCCAGGCCCAGAACTCTAGTTACTATGCCACCTAGCCGCCCCTCTCTGTTTCATTAAAGACCCATTTTTTTCTCTTGCAGTATTATTTCACAGTTTTGCCAGGTAAATTGTTCTTGCTTGTAAGCCCTTATCCTTTGCCTTCTGGAATAAGTGTATTCTAAGTTCTCTCCTTTACAGTGGTGGCTAAATCATGTATAACCCTGACATCTTGGTACCTAAATTATTTCGTTTTTAATGCTTGCAGTATTTTTTTTCCCAACCTGGAAACTCTGGGTTTTGGCTATGATATTTCTGAAAGTTTTCATTTGAGGCTTTCTTTCAGAAGATGAGCAGTGAAATTCTATTTCCAGTTTGCCCTCTGGTTTTAAGAGCTCTGGGCAGTTTCTTGTAAGATTTCTTGAAATATGATATGTACGCTTTTTTGTCTTTTTTGATTGTGGGAGTCAAATTGTCCAATGAGTCTTAAACATTTTCTCCTTCATCTGTTTTCCAGATCAATTGTTTTTGCTTTGAGATAGATTAGATTTTCTTCTATTTTTTTTTTCAGTCTCCTGCTTTTATTTTAATAATTCGTGTTGCCTCATGGAGTCATTGCTTCTATTTGGTCTGTGCAAATTTTCTGGAAACTTGATGTTTGGGCAGTTTTGTACCTCTTTTCTCTTTCTAATTCTTTCTTTGATAGTTCATATTTCTTTTCCCAATTTTTTTCTCAAGTGTTCTCATTCCATTTAAAAAAATTCTTGCTTCATCTCTTCCAGGAATTCTTGTTGGGTTTGTGCCCAAACTCTGTTTTTCTCTGAGGTTCTGCTTATAGATGTTTTGGAGTCATTCTCTTCTTTTAGGTTTGTGAATTGAGCTTCCTTGCTTCCATAATAGCTCTTTATAGTGGCATTGACTCCCCCCCCATTCTTCTAGCCTATTTCTTGATGAAGGACTTGAGGATAGGGATAGACCCTGAAACACTTCTGGAAGGAAGGTATGGGCCTGTACTGTTGCTTTTTGGGGGTACAGAGTGTTACATATTCCTGCATCACAGAGACAGGTTGGAGATCTGCAAGCTTTCAGTGTTCTCAAAGTAGCCTGATCCAGGTCCAAGTCTGACTGCTTCCCACCTGCTGCCCCCCCCAACCCCTGATTTGAGCTTTGTAAGTTCCTGATCTGAGTTTGGGTCTGTATAAGAGTAGACTGCTGCTGTACAAGGTCCCTATCAGCCATCTGGAAAGCTCTGTTGGTTCAGAGTGACAGAAGGATCCCCTGGACTTCAATTCTTGCCCCAGTTATTCCTCTGCAGGCTAAAGCTAAATGTTAGAAATGAGACCCTGCTTTGCCCCAACATCTGTGCCAAACTGCTGCCAATATTGGTGATTTCTGAACTTCCTTCTCTCTTAGTATATTGTCCAGGGCCCCTGTTACTCAGGAATTACCCACACAAGAACAGTCCTCTTCATGGTCTGCTCTGGACTGGCGACCCAGAACTGGGTAGCAAGTGACAGAGCTGCCACTTGGCACCTGTCCCTGTGCCAACTGTGCACAGTTGCAGTGCCTTAGTATAGGTTTGGTGGTAACCTAGGAGGGGTCTGAAATCTCCTCTTACATTGGTGCACTGTGCACTAGAGTGCTTTCTGCATGGCTAGCTCCCAGGCCAACCCTTCCCATTGCCTGTGGACCTCCTTGTCTGTCTCTCAATGCTGAGTTGGGCTGGCCAGATGACTCACTGTGACTTTTTCTGGGTTTCCCATCAGGATTTGGTCTGGTACATTTTCTAGATTTGTTTAGAGTTTTTTGGAAGGGAACTTACCACACTGTTTCTTACCACTCTGCTATATTTGGCTCTGTCTTTTGGAAATATTAATTTTATTTGTGCAGAAGGTTTGTAATTTCACATAATCAAAATTATCTGTCTTTTGTAATTGCCTCTATTACTTGTTTGGTTAACACTACTTCTCCTTCCCTATAGATATAAAAAACATATGATCTGATTCTCTTCTCATTTTCTTTATGTTGTGATCTTGTCAGAGTAACAAAGTCCTAGATATTCATCTATTCTCTCTTCTCTCCCACAGGTAGATACATGGCTCTCTAAAGAGAAGTACAGACAGCAAGCAGGAGGAAGGTTGTGGAACAGGTAAAAGGGGCATGGTCAGTTTGTGTCCAGGAGAAGGGAAGGGAATAAGCATTTATACAGCACTTACTATGTGCCAAGCACTGTGCTAAGGGCTTTACAAATAGTATCTCATTTGGTCCATCTAGGTGAATGAAATTTCTGCAGACTAACAACTTTTGACAACTGTTTCTTAGGCCGAGTCAGACTCACATCCATCCGTAGTAGATTGTATGTGGGCAGAGAGGATGAAATTGATTAAAAAACATTCTACTCATAAACACAAAGGCACCAGCCAGAAACATCTAGGCTGTGAGCTGCTCCTCTGAATTTACAATCATATTTTGCTTGTTATGGGGTAAACAGGAATAAGAGTGGAGCGGAAGCCAATATACTGTAGTACATTGCTTTTCTCAACAAGTGACCCAGCACCAATGAAGCTCTAGGGAACTGAGCCCTAGAAAACAAAATCCTTTAGCACTGCACTACCATCCACAAAGAATGTGGGTTTGAAATAAGGAATTCTGTGCTCAAATCCTGAATGGGACACTTCTAACTCATGTGACTACAGACAAATTAGAAACAGAATCTCAGTGTGCTCATCCAAGCAGTAGGGTTAATTACACTTATACTACCTATTGTGAGGAAAGTGTTCAGAAAATATTAAAACACTCAATTTAGATAAAGTTGTAAAGTGCTTTACCACCATCCTAATTCAGGCACTCATCATTTCTTGCCTAGACGAGTGCAATAGACTTCTAACTAGTCTTCCTGCCTCAAGACTCTCTCCTCATCAATCCAACTGCCAAATCCTATTCAGCTATCAAAGTGGTTTTTCTCAAGTCTAGCTCTGCAAATGTCACCTACCTACTCAATAAACTCCAGGGGCTCCCAATTACCTCTAGATGTCTTCTGTTCTAGGATTTTAAAGTCTTCATAACCTGGCCCTTCTTTCCTTTCTAGGCTTTTAATATTTGCCCACCTTCTGCAGAAGGGCTTTTATGATCCCCAGCTGCTAATGCCTTCTCCTTCTATATCTAGTTATTTTCATGTTTGTCTGCCTTTTTAAAATCTGTGCTCTTTGAGGACAGGGACTGTTTTTAAGCTTTCTTTGCTTCCCTAGTACTCAGCATAACACCTGGCACATAGTAAATGTTTAATAAATGTTTGTTGACTGATCAAAACAATCATTAAACGATCGCGTATATGTCAATTATAATTACTATATACATGTGAGTTATCTTAGAACAGAACACTAAAATCTCCATCAGCACTGGGAAAGAAGCTGTTGAGAGATGTGAGAAAATAAGTGCTATTTTATAGGGAGGAAGAGGAATGGAACAAAATTCTCCTATCTCCTTAGTATATGACCTTGCTGTTCAGTCGTTTCAGTTGAGTCTGATTCTTCATGACCTCGTTTAGGGGTTTTCTTGGTTGGCAAAGATACTGGAGTGGTTTGCCATTTCCTTCTCCAGCTAATTTTACAGATAAGGAAATTAAGGCAAATAGGGGTAAATGACTTGTCTGAGGCCAGATTTGAACTTGGGAAGGCAAATCTTCCTGACTCCAGGCCAGGAGCTCTATCCACTGCAGCGACGCTTGTCCATATGGCCTTACAGGCTAGCACAAAACTTCCTGTACCAAGATCAAAGGATTTAGAGCTGGAAAGGATCTCAGAGCTAATGTCAATCAATCAATCAATCAACAAGAATTTATTAACATTTATTCTCAGCCCCTGTATTAAGCACTGGAAATACAAAAAAAAAAAAGCAAAAATAGTTCCTGCCCTCAAGGCGCTTACATTATAATGGAGGAAACATCACAGACATAAATAGGTATATACCATACAAAGAAAATGGAAAACAGCATTATGAAGGGTTGGTATTAACAGAAGGGTGTGGTGTGGGGATGCAGCTGAGGAGAAAGGAATCCTACGGTATATGAAATTTGAACTGAGTCTTAAAGGAAGCCAGGGATTCTAAGAGGGGACAGCTCATACAAAGGCACAGAGACAGGAGGTGGAATGTCAAGTAGGGCAGTTTAGTTGGATCATGGAGGAAAGAAAAGGAAAATAAAAGAAGACTAGAAAGATAAGGAAGGGGCCAAGATAAAAAAGGTCTTGATCCTAGAAGTAAGAGAAAGCCAAGGGAGTTACCACGTGAATGGCAGAGTGACATGAGCAGACCTACTATGCTTCAGAAAAATCACTCTGGTAGATGTGTGGAGAATGGATTGGAGAAGAGAAAGATGTGAAAAAGCGAGACCTTAGAGGGCTGCTGACATAGTCCAACTGATAGGGGATGTGAGTATTAACTAGAGTAATAACTTATGAGTAAAGAAAAAGAGACAGATGCAAAAGATGTATATAGAAAGAAATTCTGAAAGATTTGACAACTGATTGGATATGTGGGGTTCCAGGGGAGTAAGAAGTTGAGGATGATACCAAGGTTGAGAACTTATGTCACTGAAAGGATGGTAAAATCCTTAACAGTAATAGAGAAGTTCTGAAGAGGTTTGCGTTTGGGGGGAAGGAGTGAATCCGATTTTGAACATGCTGAGTTTGAGATGTTTAGGAGGAACATCCAGTGAGAAATTTCCAATAGACAACTGGTTTTGTGGGTCTGAAGCTCACCAGAGAGACTAAGACTAGCTATATAGGTCTCACAGTCATCCGTTAAGGGATTATAACTAAAACTATAGGAGCTGATGAGATCACCAAGTGAGAAATTATAGGGCAAAAAGAGAAGCAAGCCTAGAATAGATTCTTGGGGAGTACTCACAATTAGTGGGAGTGACGTGAATGAAGATCCAGAAAATGAGCATAAAGACTAGCCAGACAGGAAGGAGGAAAACCAAGAGAGAACAGTGTCACAGAAATACAGTGAGGAGAGACTATCCAGAAGCCAGTCAACAGTGCCTAACATTGTAGAGGTCAAGGAAAAAGGAGGATTGAGGAAAAAAGGCCACTAGTTGTGGCAACTAAAAGATCACTGGAATCTTTGGAAGGACAGCTTCAGTTGAATCATGAGGTCATGATGGTCAGAGGCCAGGTGCAGACAATCTAGAAGGGAGTGAAAGAAAATAGAAATAGCAAGTACAGGCAGTTAGTTATCCAGTAACCTCAATACACAAAGAAAACAGACCTACAGAGGGCAAATAATTTGCCTGAGGTTACATACATGGTTAGTAAAAAACAAGCAAATAAACAAACAAACAAAAGCCAGAATTGTGAGTGTTACCTAAGGTCAACATGGAACCACTGACTGGAAAACAATGTCCTCACTTGGTTGCCTATTTCTCCCTCTGGGTCCTGAATACTTTTACTGAATGAAGCTTTGCCATGGCTACTTGCTGCTCCCACCAAAAATAAGTGACCATGAATCTTCTACATGAAGTAAGGCCCCACCCCAAGCAAAAGGTAATTTTTTCTTTAAAAGGTAATAAGATCAGCTTCAAAACTTAATTGAGCCAGGCACTAGGACTTGAACCACTGATGTAAGCCTCCTGGTGCTCTAAGTACAAAAGCCAGTGCACAAGGAGTTAGGAGCATTCTCCTTAACTCCAGCACCTTACCATGGCAAACGTAGAGAGGTAGGGAAGCTGTGTCCAACTGAACCAAAGTTGTATACTTGCCAAATATCCTTTCTGTTCTATGGGTAAGTAAATTTTCTTTTGTTAACTGTTAGATGATATCAAGCATTTGATTTAGTTCTGAGCTCAAATCTGAACCACTGGACTGTCCTGAGTCAGGGCTGAAATACAAAAGCAAGTTATTTCATCTCTTTGGGTTCAGCTTCCTCGTGTGTAAAATAAAAACTAGAACTGACGGCCTCTAAGGTCCACTCCAGCTCAATCTATGATTTATGCACAACATCTTAAGGGAAAAGTCATTTCTTCCTAGATGGCCTCACTAATAAATAAAGCTTACAACTGTAGAGCATACCAACACAGCCCTAAGAGACATGAGTCATTCCAAATGACTGAAAAGTCTGTTTAGAGAGGTTCTGCTGAAAACAGAATTGACTCCAAAGTAAAGAGGAATCTGAACATTTGCTTGGGCCCCAAGAAGATTCCCACTGAGTTGACAATGCCCTCTGGGCTGTTTAAATCAGGACAGCCAAGTACCGAGCAGAATGCCATACAAATTGTCATTTGCAGAACCCTAGTGAGTTAAGACAGTTTTCCACCTGTCTAGGCTAATAAACAGGCTGCCCTGAGTTATGGGCAGGTGGGTACTCAAGCTCAGAGACTAGGTCATTAAAGCCCGATTTAGCATTTATGCTAGAAAAAGCAGGACACCTTGGGAGGTATGTCAATATCAAATCTCAGTCCCATTAACATGTAAAGCATTTCTATATTAGTCATTTTGTGAAAGAAAAATCAAGGAAAGAAAGGAGGGAGGCAGGGACAGAGGGAGGAAAACAGTATGCTTCAATCTACATTCAGAGTTTATCAGTTCTCTCTCTCAGGTGGTGGGTAGCATCTTTTCATCATGGGTCCTTTGGAATTGTCTTGGATCACTGTCTTGACCTGAGTAACTAAGTCTTTCACAGTTGACCAAGTTTACAATACTGTTTTTACTGTGTACAATAGTCTCTTGGTTCTGCTCACTTCACTATGCATCACTTCATACAAGTCTTCTCAGGTTTTTCTGAATCATCCTGCTCATCATTTCTTATAGCACAATGATATTCCATCACATTGATATACCACCACATTCATATAGCCATTCCCCAACTGATGGGCATCCTCTCAATTTCCAATGCTTTGCCACCACAAAAAGAGCTGCTATATTTTTATACAAATAGGTTCTTCCATACCCCTCCCTTTTTTAAATCTCTCTGGGATACAGATCTAATAGTGATATTGTTAGATCAAAAGGTATGCACAGTTTGATTGCCCTTTGGGCATAGTTCCCAATTGCTCTCCAGAATGGTTGGATCAGTTCACAACTTCACCAACAGTGCATTAGTGTCCCTATTTTTCCATATGCCTTTCAATATTTGTCATTTTCCTTTTCTGTCATATTATCCAATCCAATAGGTGTGGAGTGGTACCTGAGAGTTGTTTTAATTTGCATTTCTCCAATCAATAGTGATTTAGAGCATGTTTTCATAATTCACTGCCTTAAAAAAAACAAACAACTAAATACCTACTCAGTTAAGGAAGAGTGGAGTGGAGAGAGCAGGGTATATAGAAGGGGGAATAAGGGTGTTGCAGATTAGATGAGTGTTATTACCAAAGGAATGTGAGAGGAGGAGGGGACCAACATTTATTAAGCAGAACCCTGTGAGATGGGTGCTATTACTATCCCTATTTTGTAGTTCAGGAAACTGAGGCACACAGAGGTTAAGTGACTTGCCCAGGGTCACACAGCTAAGAAGTATCTATGGCCACATCTGAACTCAGGTCTTCCTGACTTTAGGTCCAGTATGGTATATCCAAGATACCACGGAGCTGTCTGACTGGAAGCAATAAAGTCCAGATAAATGTCATTTACTTCCCACTTGACTCTCTCAAGACCTTCTCTCCATCTTGAGCAGTCAGGAGCCTAAAGGGGTAGGGGATGCTGAGTGGGAGATGGCAGTGAAATTTAAAAGAGCAACAATAAAATATCAAAAATAATATGCTGTTGTCAATGTGTGGGGAAGAAACCAAATAGTGTCTTGGCCTGATACAAGGCTGCCTATCAGAAAGGACAAAATGAGCAACAAGAAAGCCTACAGAAAAAGAATGGAGACAAAGTCCAAACACCAAAACCTGCAGGGAGATTCACTAGGAAAGATGGAGTAATGAATACAAAAGACAGAAAAAGAAATGGGAAAAATATACATCGTGACGGAATTTGACCCAAAACCTCCTATGAAAATGGAAGCAAGACCACAAATTCTATGAGATGCCCAGGAATAAAGACACAGCAGCAATAAACAGAAAAGAGAAGTGAGGAGGAGGGTGTTCAGTGATGAAAGAAAGAAATTGGTCAAATTAGTCTTAAGTATAGCTAATCACAGAGATCAAGTACTGACTTAAAAGAGCATCAATAGGAAAGAATTAAATAATAGAGGAAACAAAGCTAACAATTATAACTTTAATTGTGACTCGATTAAACTAATAAAACAAGAAAATGGCATAATAGATTAAAAAATACAAGAATTTGCGGCATACTTAATTTTTTTAAATTAAAATACATATAAAATGAAAATGAAAGGTAATGTGTATCAAATAATTTTTTTAAAGTCAGGAAGTTCAATCATGATTTCAGATGAAGAACAATAAAAATTCACATCAAAAGAGACAAAATGAAAACTACATCACACTGAAAAGTATAGAAGATGAAACAATATCATTATTAAATATATGAATTAAACATCTAAATTCATAAAGGAAAAGGCAG
Organism: Phascolarctos cinereus; assembly: GCF_003287225.1. Classification (NCBI taxonomy): domain Eukaryota; kingdom Metazoa; phylum Chordata; class Mammalia; order Diprotodontia; family Phascolarctidae; genus Phascolarctos; species Phascolarctos cinereus. The sequence goes on from NW_027555958.1 coordinate 242,275,733, forward strand.
GAAAAAAATTGCAAAAAGATAAAGACAGAAACACAATAGATGTATGAGACTAATATTCCTCAACCAGAGACATGTCTTCCTAATTCCAAGCCCAGTGCTTGGAATCCATCGTGCTATCCAGCTGCCCCAAAACCAAATGAAAAAGGAAACTGTAGAGAGCGCTGGAAACATAGCATTTGGCGGCTATGTGATCCTATTTATCCTTCCTCTGAACCCTGTTGATTATTTCCAGTTTACTCTGTATAGATCTTGTCTGTAAATAATTGTGTACTGTCTTATCCATTTAGCTGTGAGCTCCGTCAGATAAGGGAGTGGTTTTGGTTTGGGGGATGTTTTTTTTCCTTTCATTGTGTCCCTAGCACTTAGTTTTGTCTCCTACAAACTTATGGGCATCACAACTTCTATTCTTCTACCTAGGCATATGGATATTCAGAAGAGATATACTTAAAGTCAAACAGGACAAAACCCCACTCACATTAAACTAAAGGTTTGGAGAAAAAAATGTCGATCCTTTTGGTAATATGTCAATTTTTACATCTGATGCCAGTAGGCAAATTGTCTGATTAGAAGAGTCATACCTATCTGAATTTAGGAACCCAGGGAAAAGCCAAGCTTGTCTTACCCTAATTTTGGTTCTATGTACAGGAGACATAAGCAAAAGATACAGACTTAACTAGAGGCTAAATAAGAGGAAGCTGAAAAATGAATGGGTGAAAGAACAGGCCACAGAAAAAAATAAATAAATAAGAGGATGAAAATGGTAAGAAAACATAAAAATTTATGGGAGACAGCTAAAGTAATCCTGAAAAAGAAAAATTATATGAAAACACATAGCAAGAGAGATACAAGAAGATTAGTAATATGATTATTCAAATTGAAAAAAAATCAACAAATTAACAAACCATTGACAAAAGAATACATTTTGAAAAGTATTAGGAAAAAACAAAATTGAAAATAAAAATTATAAAAATAATAACCAAAATTAAAAATTAGTTTTAAAAGTATCAAAATCAACACACTGTATGATTTTAAGAAGGAAAAACATCAAATTACCCTAATTTTAAAAATGACATAGGGAATTCATGATGAATATCTATGAAAAAAAAAAAGAATCCAAAACTATTATATATAATTACATGTTAGCAGAACTGAAAATGTAAAGGAAATGGATAATTTCCTACAAAAATATAAAATGCTCAAGTCATAAATGAACTATAAAAAATAGCCTGGGTCCAGGTGAATTCACAAGAGTTATAGCTCAATTTCACTCGCAAGTCCTGATACAAAAGTTTTAAATGAAATCTTAAGACAAAGAATATAGCAATGTTTTAAAAGTTCATTATGGCCAAGTTAAAGTTATACCAAGAGGTAAAGATGATTCAACATTAATAAGACAATTAGCATAATTAATACTATGAACAACACAAACCATATGATTATATCAAGAGAAACAGAAAATGCCTCTGGCAAAAACAGCACTCATTTATATTAAATACAAACAAACAACAACAACAAATAAAAAACCTAAAAAGGATAGGAATGGAAAGGCCTGTCTTTAACCAAAACAAAAGCATGTATCTAAAACAGAGTTTCTTAACCTGGGGTCTATAGAACTCGAAGCAGGTCCATGGATATACTTCAGGAAGAGGGATCTATGAGTTTCTAAAAATATTTTTATAAGTTTTACAAATACTGAAATTTTATTTCAAGAACTGTTTTCCCTTGTAATCCTATGTATTTTATTTTATGCATTAAAAAATTTTTTGAGGCGTCTCAAAGCAAGGATTCCCCATTGCCAGCCCACTGATAGTTCTAAAAACACTATCTAAAGCAGCAAGATAGAGTGAAATTAAATGTATAAACATTTATTCCTATTGGCAGACAACAAAAATTATAACTTAGAAAATTTCAAGGGGCATCTAGGTGGAGCAGTGGATAGAGCACTGGCCCTCAAGTCGGGGATAGAGCACTGGCCCTCAAGTCGGGAGGATCTGAGTTCAAATTCTAACACATAACACTCACTAGCTATGTGACTGGGCCAGTCACAACCCCAGCTGCCTCACAAAACAAACAAACAAAAATCTTCAGAGAATCAGCAAACACTCTAAATGATTCATTACTTAAATATCCAGATACAAAATAAATCTACAAAATTATCAGTATTTCTATACAATATTAACAAAAACCAGGAGGCTAGCCTCTCAAGGGAAACACTGAAAAAAAGTTGGAAGGAAGGAACATTAGCAGCTCTCTGAATGTATTGTAAAACAGTAATCACCAAAACAATTTTGTACTGGTTTAAAAAAAAAGAATCACACACTATATAGTCTAGCCAAAATGGAATAATTAATATATCACTTATATGTGATATTCCATCTTCTGCCTCCATTCCCTTATACAGGCTGCTCCCCAGGCCTGGAATGCTCTCTTTTACCTCCACCTAATGGAATTTGTAGTTTCCCTAACAGCAGATCTCTGTTAATACTGCTTACAAGCAGCCTTTCTTTATCCTCCCAGTTGATAATGCCACTCCCAAAACAATTAATTTTTTTAATTGATTCTGTATATATTTTATATATACTTAATGAAGGACACATTTTCTCCAAGTAGAGTGTAAGGTCTTTCAGGATAGGGACTATTTCCTTCTTGTCACTGTATCCTTAGTACTTAAAACAGTCCTTAATGCATAGAAGGTACTCAATAAATGTTTGTTGGATAGAACTCTAATAGAACTGATAATCAAGACCCAGAAGCAATTAAATACAGCAGTTGAATGTTAAATAAACCCAAGAAGAAAAATGCAAGAGAGGCAGATTTCTTTTCTCAATAAGAACTGCTGGGAAAATTGAAAAGCAATGTGACAAACTCTAAATGGATATAACATCTCTGTATAAAAGATAACATTATAAAAAAGTAGAAGCGAACAGGAGGTACCATTTCACAACTCGAATTCAACTTTGCAACAGAGGTGCATCACAAACTTGATTTTTCTTATCGTGAAAAGAACAGGGTAACTTCCAAAGTCTAGTTCTGTAGGATCACAAAAAGTACTGTAGTACCTCTAATCCAACCCATTTATTATATGGGTGAAATAACTGAGTTCCAAAGAAGTGAAATGATTTGTTTAGGGTTATATAATTTAATTAAGAAGGGCAGAGATACAGCCAGATTTCTAGTTCTCAATCAACCACTTTCCACTATGGAACAAATTCCTCATCTTTAATTTTAATGGGGTGTTTTTTATTTTATTTTAATTTAATTTTAAAATTTTGGTACTAAAAATATTTTGGAAGAAATGCAACATGGGATTAATTGATTTATTCAACATGGTCTATAAAAATCAGAATAAGCTTATTATTAAGTGTGAAAAACACTCTGATTACTATTAGACCACGTTAAACAAATGGCAATTTCTTAGGTGTTTCACTCTCCACAAAAGGTGTTACTCACATTTAGGCCAAGATACAATCTGAACTCACATCCCTGACTTGGGAACCACAAAACTAAATAGAAATTGAAGAAAATGTCACATGGTATGTAGGATGGGAGGTATAGTATAGGTGAGAAAGGCAAGTTTCAACATCCACAGACAACTCTGATCATCCCATCATACAGTAAAGAATACCACGCAAGGCTGTTAATTGTAGAATCTGTTCAAACTCACTGCCAGAGCTTTTGGATTTATACCCATGTAATTCTTCTCTGTGGATACCCAACCAGAAAGTATAAAATGCTATTAAATCTGCTTGGGAAGTGACCCAATCTTTTCTCCAGATTATATAACCCTCATAACTTGTGTCTGGGGCAACAGGTGGAAATGGTGTTCTCTCCTGGGTCAGCCTGTTCATTTCTGATCAATTACGTATCTCTAAAGGTGCCCCTGCCATTCCAAATGTACTCAATATGGTCTCCAAACCCTTTGCCTCGAAATTATTCTTAGCCTGTGCAAAATGCACAGAATATCCCACCTTCATGCCTAGTTCCCAATTATTCAATATTTATTAAAGGAGATTATAAAACATTTATCACTTTAACCTATAGCTAAGTTTTAAATAGCAAACATTTGTGCTCACTAGAAAGCTGATTCTGTGTGGTTTTAAGCTTCAACTCTATAGAAAGAGGTGACAAAGATGTCTCCCCCATAGACTCTTTTACACATGTTTTGACTAGAAAATAATTTTTCCTTGCTCATCATAACGTTTCTTTTCTTTTCTTTAATTAATGTTTTAGAATCAATAAGCATTTATTTTCTCTGCTCTCACTGGAAAAAAATAAAAACAAAGCTCTTAGGACAAATATAAGTCAAAAACAAAATTCCAAAATGGCTATGTCCAAAAATGTATATCTCAACCTACATATTTAGTCCCAACACCTGTCAGGAGGTGGGAGCATTATTCATCATCTGTCCTCTGAAAATACAGTTAGTAATTGCATTGATCAGACATCTAGTTTATTTTTACATTTTACAATGGCTACAATGTGCTGGAATGTATATAGAGAGTAGTCTAGGAACCAGAGGATAAAATATAAATTTAGGGAGATTGTTACAGAATTTAGGACATTGCTGATATTCTATCACTGATCATTAGTTTGACTGAGGGAAAGTAAGAATGAGATTTCTCTCTTCAAAAGATAGAGGCTGAATAAGAAATGGCTCCCACTTAAAAGTATTTTGAGAAAGCAAGCCTTCCAGTTCAAGTATATCAATGAAGTTTAGGTAATTTAATTAACATTCTTAAGTCATATCCAGCAACGTTTCATACAACACCAAGTGAGTCATAAATACCTTAAAGTGACCCCATTAATTTAGGTAAGAGGCAGCTATATTGGAGGTGGGTATCTGGCCCTTCCCTAGGCCCTTACATCTAATTTACCAGTCTACAGCCCTGAACACCTACTCAGAGATAAGGAAAATGATGAAAGAAGTAATGTGGTACAATTGCAAGAACACCAAACTCAGAGACAGGAGACTTAGTCTGAGTCTTGACTCTTCCAAACAGTCAATTGATCAAAGGTAAATCATTCCATCCTTCTTAGACTTCAATTTCCTCATTTGTAAAATGGGACAATAATATTTTCATTACATAGTTGCTGTGAAGAAAGGCCTTTGTAAATCTCCAAATGTTACAGAAATGTGAATTATTTTCATTTTTATTCCTACATTTCTCTCAGTTTGAATTCTGCTGTTTGTTTCCCCCTCTGAAGGGCATATACGTTATCCAGGGTACTTTAATCTGTCCAGAAAAGCAACTAGGATCCTAATTTAAACCTAAAGGCCTAGGTCCCACCTTAGGCCTATGACTGTTTAAGGAGGGACTTTCTCAAAGTAACTGTTCTCTTTCACTATAAAAATAACAAAAGGCAAGTCGGATTCTGCATTTATTAATGGATTTTAACTCAGAGAGGTTTACATTAACCAGACCTGCTGTCAGAAGTTGCCTGGCCAAGCTTAATTTAATGAGAACTGCATTAACCACCTGGAGAACTGAGTACGCCTTTGGGAGGAAGTGACATACAGATGTACCAGAAAAACATAATCTTAGATCAAAGAGAATCTTTGAGAAAATCAAACAATAAGGCTGTGGCTACGCATAGGGCTACTAGACATTTAAAGCAACTAGGCACACAACTTGGCTCAGGATATTTGAATTTGGCTTATTATTTAGATACAAGAAAAATAACCCACACTGGAAGGCTAGTTTCCCTTTACCTCTAATTTCCATAAATCACAAGATAGGGCTGAAAACACTATTAATTTTTTGCAAAGAAAAGCCAGTAGATTTTTGCCCTACCTCTTTAGCGTAGGCTGGTGGCACTACTTGTTCAACATAGAAGCAATGAATGATAAATTTGGAAGGTACCCCAGACATCACTTCACACCCATCATATTGGCTAAGATAACAGAAAAAGAAAATGATAAATGCTGAAGGTGATGTGAGAAAATAGATATACTACTACATGATTAGTGGAGCTGTAAACTAGTCCAATCTTCTGGATAGCAATTTGGAACTATGCTCAAAAATTTCTAAAACTGTGCATACACTTTGACCCAGCAATATCAGATCTCAAAGAGATCAAAGAAAAAAGAACTCTCATATACAAAAATATTTATAGCCATTCTTTTTGTGGTAGCAAAGAACTGGAAACTGAGGAAATGCCCATCAATTGGGGAAAGGTTGAATGTAATAGAATATTATCGTGTTGTAAGAAATGATGAAGGGGATGGTTTCAGAAAAACCTGGGAATATTTGTATGAACCAATGCAGAGCAAAGTGAGCAGAACCAGGAAAACACTATACACAGTAACAGCAATACTATAATAATCAGCTATGAAAGACTTAGTAATTCTGATCAATAAAACAATCTAAGACAGTTTCAAAGAACCCATGATGAAAAATGCTATCCCCCCTCTAAAGAGAGAACTAATGAACTCTGAGTGAAGATTTAAGCATATTTTTTTATTTTATTTTTGTTGTTTTGTTCCTTTTTTTGTTTTTGTTTTTGCAATGTGGCTAATATGGAAGTGGTTTGCATGATTTCACATTTATAATTGATATCATATTGCTTGCCTTCTCTATGAGCGGGGGAGGGGCTAAAGGCAGGGAGAGAATTTTGAACTCAAAAAAATCTTTAAATGAATGCTAAAAATAAATAAATAAATTTTTTTTTTGGGGGGGGAGAAGAAAAAGAATCATATATAAAAGCCCTGACCAGGAGACTCACATTGTCTGTATATGTTCATGTGTGTGCGCATGGCTATATACAGATACAATATAGCTAGTTTTTAATAAAAATTCAAGACCAGCTACGCTGTAGAACCGTCAGAAGTGAAACTGGATCTCAAACACAATTAAACTGCTATTGTAAACTGTAAGCTTAATAAAGGCGGGAACCGTGTCTTATCTAAACTTTATATATCCCCCAGAGCCAAGCCTAGTATTCTTCACCCAGAAGTTGTTTTAAATGTCTGCTGAAATTAAATGACATTCAAACAATGTCCAACATTGACCACTATCTAATTGCAGAGGAGAAATAAGCATGTGAGTCTATTCTTGCAAAGCCATTACAAAGCAAAAAAGTGTCATTTCTAATCTAGTAGCTAAAATTTACTCCGAAATTTGGGCTTCTGTTCTGGGATTTTGTATTACCATTTGGGGCAACAGTAAGGTGCACAGACCAACTGGAATATTGGAGTCAACCTCACAGGCTACTAATTAAATATAAATAGCCTCTTCCTCAAGAACTTAACTCCTATTCCCAGCAATGTTGATCCCACCTATTAATAAGTTAAAAAACATTAAGAGAAAGGTAACTATAAAGATGTAGTAGTTTATTAGACTGGCTTAGGCAAGCTCCCTAAGAGAGAAACCAAGGAGGATGACTTAAGAGAATGGGATGGAGGGGGACAACAAGGAAGGGAAGTTAGGAGAGTGTTTTTCTGCAAAGTACTAGCACACACTTTAAAAGATTTCTAAATTATTTTAAAGATTCTCTAATTCTTGAAGAAAATTTTCTTCTAACCATAACTGTAGGACTCAATGCAGTGATGAAAAATTTCTTTTGCATAAGACTGCTTTGTCCCAGGCTAATTATATCCTAGAAAGGAGGAATCAAATCAATTAATAAGCATTCATTAAGTGTTTACAGGCATACCTTGGAGATATTTTGGGTTTGATTCTAGACCACAGCAATAAAGGGAATATTGCAATAAAGCAATTCACACAATTTTATTTAGTATTTAGTTTCCTAGCACATATAAAAGTTGTGTTTAAACTACACTGAAGTCTATTAAGTGTGCAATAGTATGTCTAAAAAAATGTACATGTCTTAATTTAAAAATACCTGATAGTTTAAAAATGCCAACCATCACCCAAGCCTTCAGTGAGTTGTAATCTTTTTGCTGTGGAGGGTCTTGCCTCGATGTTGATGGTTGCTTACTAATCAGGGTGGTGGTTACTCGAGGTTGGGGTGACTGCGGCAATTTTTAGAAATAAGACAACAATGAAGTTGCTGCACTGATTGACTCTTCCTTTCACTTGAACACTTAGAGGCCATCATGTGGTTATAAATTGGCCTAATTTCAACACTGTTGTGTCTCAGGGAATAGCGAGGCCCAAGCACAGGGAGAGACAGGAGAACAGCCAATCCAAGGAGCAGTCAGAATATACACAACATTATAGTTAAGTGTACCGTCTTATATGAGTGCAGTTTGTGGTGCCCCAAAATAATTACAATAGTAATAACAAAGATCACCATAACAGATGTAATAATAATGAAAAAGTTTGAAATATTGCAAGAATTACCAAAATGCGACACAGAGACATGATGTGAGCACAAGCTGTTGGAAAAATGGTGCCAACAAGCTTGCTTGCTGCAAGGTTTCTACAAACCTTCAATTTGTAAAAAACACAATATCTGTGAAATGCAATAAAGAAAAGCACAATAAAACAAGGTATGCCTGTACTATATAGCCTAGGCACTATACTTTTGTGCAAAGACAAAACCAAAAAGCAAGTCCTTTAGGACTTGTTTACCCTGAAGGAGCTTACAGTTTATCCAGGGAGACAACATGTATTCAAGTATACTCAAAAATAAATGCAAGGTAATTTTAGTAGGGAAGGGAAGGCCCTGGCTCAGGAGAGACTTCATACAGAAGTTGGTGATTGAGCTGAGTGTTGAAGGAAACTCGGGATTTTAAGAGACAAAGGAGGGAATGCATTTCAAGCATAGGGCCAGTAAGCACAAAGGCATGGAGATGGAAGCATGCCATGAGTCAAGGATAGCCCAGAAAGGCTCATTTGGTTGGACTGGAGACTATGGAAAGGACAGTAAGGTACAATAAAGCTGGAAAAGTAGGTTGAAAGGTGTTAAGTGGTAGTGCAGTGAAGTGAAAAAAGTACTGGATATGGAATAAAAGGCCCAAGTTTGAATCCACTTATTACTTATGTGATCTTGGACAAATGACTTAATCCTTCTGAGCTTCTGTTTCCTCCTCTGTAGAATGAGGACATTGGCCAGTACATAAAAGTGACCAAAGGTGATAAACATACAGTTCTCAACAGAAGACTTGAAAACTATTAAATACCACATGAAAGACTGCTCCAAATCATTAATGAAAGCAATATAAATCTAAACAATTCTGAGTTTTCACTTCACACTCAGCAAACTGGTAAAGATAACCAAGGACGGGAGCAGTCATTGTTGAAAGTGTTTATAGAAAGATAGACATAATAATGCTCCATTGGTGGAGCTATAAATTGGTCCAATTATTCTGGAAAGTAATTTGGAATTCTGCAAAGAAATGACTAAAATGTCTACACTTTTTAACCCAGAAATTAATTTCACCACTAGGCATATACTCCAAGAAGGTAAGTGATAAAAAGAAAGACCTTATACACCAAAATTTATAGCAGCACTTTTTTGTATGCTAGAAACAAAGTAGATGCTTACTAATTGGGGGAAGAGCTAAAACAAGCCGTGGTGAATGGAATACTGATGCACAGTAAGAAGTGATGAACACAAAGAAGAGTGGGAAGACATGTGCCAATGGAGACAAAGTAAAATAAGCTGAACCAGGAAAACAATATACATAATAACAGGGTCAAACAGGAAGAACAGCAACAATAAAACCATCTAAACTGAAGGCTGCAAGGTTATAATGACCATGGTTGGCCCCCACTAAAAGATATGAGAATCTATCTTCCTTTTCAAAGTGTTTGACTAGAGGCGAGGAATACAGTTGTGGAACACAACATATAATATCACATTTGGTTGATATCTTGGCAAGTTTTGTTGAACTGTGGTGTTTTTTTCCCCTTGCTTTTCTTTTTTACTAGTTTCTGTTAAAAAGGATGGCACTCTGGAAGTGGGAGGAAAAATAGGCAGATATAAGAGATATAAAAAGAAAAGACAGTAATACAATTTTTAAACAAAAAGAGAGGAGGTTGGACTACATGACAGTCAAGGTTCCTTCCAGCTCAAAATTTATGATTTTAAGCCCTTGTTTAAACATATTCTTTTTCCTATACCTAGAAAGGAAGTGATTTTGGTTTGGAGGCTATAACTGCCACCTTCTCTATCTTGGTTGGATCATACACTCAGCCTCTTTAACTGGCCATGTCAGCTGTGCAGTTCCTCTTTGCTCAGAGAGCTAAATTCATCTCTTAGAAATGCTACTGGGAGGCAGGCCCAGGAGGCATTTCAAAGGCAGTTTCCTCACCATAAGAAACAGCTCTTTAACATTCCCTGAGTGTTTAACAGCCTTTGGTAAATACATCTGTTTTTTTCTTTTCGTGAAACCTGTATGTCACAGGCCACTAGAAAATATTCATGTACGAGTTGTCAACAATTTTGCAACATTTCTGTTAGAAAATCATTAGATCCTAATATCCTGTGTCACAATCTCTAAATTCTTTCTCCTCCTTTAATACTCCTATCTCCTCTTAACCACACAGTCCTTGCCTCACAAACCCTGAGAATGTGGGATGGGCAGAACTCATGTCCTAGAGGAAGGGTTTATTCTTTCACGAGAATAGGGCAAATACATTCATGTGGCAGGTGGAAGATGAAACAGCCTTCTTGTACGTCCCCTATGTCAGTATGCCTCCCCTAAACTCCCCCCACCCCCATCCCCCAGTCTGACATATGGTTGGGTCCAGCAATAGGACACAGCTGCTCCAAGATTCTAGGTCTTTCCTCTCTCTCCCCAGGACTCAGAGAACATATACTAATGCTTCTCAAATTCCCAGGGAGTGAGACAGACATTACTGCAACAGAGATGAAGGGATCCAAATATTTTGAAATAGCATGTCATTTCTATGAGTTGTATGTGCCTCCTTCAGCCTTTGCCAATGGAGTCTGTAGTTCTAACAGTTAACTATTAATGGATTAGATCTGCACCGATATGTAGTGAAACTCCAAAATGCTGGAAGGTGGGGAGAATACAGAATGGGGCTTAAGGGAGACACTCAGGGAATGAAGGGGGTTTATCTTTCAGCAGAACCACAAAGCAGAACCACTCCCTGCTTGTCCCAGAAGTCAATGCACTAAGATACCTCACAGACTTAGTACATAAACCAAGTATCCTAGAGCAAAATACATCATGATTTGAGTTCAGCCTTACCTCATCCCACTCTGAGGCAAAGGATGGAGACTTTTCTAGCCGCTTCTTCCCAATGCTGCAATTGGATAAGGACTCGCTCCTACTCCCCATTGTGGTATCTTCTGTTGGTGAGCAGGTCAGGAGATCAGAGTCTGACTTGGACAAACTGCGGCTCAGTTTAAGTTCAGCTTTTGGTCTGCTAGTGGGAGGGGCCCAGCTCCTGGTCCCACTCCAGTCTCCTGCTTCCTCGGCACCACGAGGGTGCTGAGATATTTCGTGCACCAAAGTTTCAGGGTCCGATTGGCTGTGGTTGGTAGGCAGGCCAGCTGAATAACCCAGTTTCTTATTTTGGTCAGGAAGGCTGGGCTGGGTGGATCCAGGAGTGTGCAAAGCAGCATCCTCCAGCTGCATAGCAGCTTCTTGACTTGTGCCCTGCCTGGATGACCCTTCGGAGCCACCCTGGCTGACGGTGGAAAGAAGCTGGAAAGGGTCCTCACTGATTTCACACACTGGAGAAGAGCCGTGTAGAAGACCTGAGAACTGCTCTGGGACCTGCCCGTCTAGTCCCTCTGCAGAGTCCTGGCTCCGGCTGCCCCTGCTCCTTCCGTGATCTAGAGGAGATGAAGAAAGAAAAATAAAAAATTACACTCATCAAAAGACAATGAAGTCACAAGTTTCCAAGTAAGAGGGGGGCAGGGGAACAGGATAGAGACTTAAAGGCAGAAAGAGCAAGGAAAAGGGAGAAACAGAGGGAGAAGAACAGTTCTGTATTGTTCTCAATGCTCAATTTGTACCCAAAGTCACTGCATTTATGAAATTCCAAACACTGGCCTGATTTATGCAATCTGGCAGCTTTCCTTGTTGTTTTATTTCTGTGAACATTAACAATCAGACCTTGCTATATAAGGCCTAAGAGGTGTTAACAATATCCTACAGAGAAAACACAAGTGAGAGAAAGTATTTGAACATGGGAGGAGAGTGAAAGTGAGAGTGTCAGAAAGAGAAAGAGAGAGGGACTGCTACTGGAGTATGGAAACAGGGGAGGGAAAGGGGGAAAGAGAAATGGAGAGGGAGAAGAAAAAAGAGAGGGAAAGGGGGAGGGAGAGAGGGGGAGGGAGAGGGTGAGAGAGGATGAGAGAGTGAGAGAGAGAGAGAGAGAGAGAGAGAGAGAGAGAGAGAGAGAGAGAGAGAGAGAGAGAGAGAGAAAGCAAGCATGAGAGAGCACAGGAGTTCTTGCTGGAACTAACTAGCAAGACTGACTCCTGGAACATCTGACACATTTCCATAAAGGCCAAAGTGTTATTTAGAGTCACCCTCCCTTCCTTTGGCAAGGAAAGACAGGGAAAAGTTGGAGGCCATGATACACAACCTGCAACTTCTGGAATGCCTCAACCTAAATGTGCAAAACAAAACAGCAGAGAAATAACTGTTTCCTTCCCCAGGGGACTGTGAACTCCACGCCTCATCCTTCCTCAGCAAGCACAGACTTAAGAATGTGAACATTTCACTCCCTTCAAATCCTCCCAGTTGCTCCTATTTGTTTAGGTTTAACCTTAGCTGATACCACTGAAAACAAAATGGTCTAATCTGTCAATGCCAGGACACATTTGCCATCCTCTGAAGACCTCCTGCATGCCCCAGAAACACGACAGTATTAGTTCATGAGACCAGCTACTACTGTATACACATCCAGGATATCAAATACCATTGTCTTGGAATAGCATGATTCAGAGTGCCAACCGGCACATATTGGCAATACCACCACATTTACCTTGGTCACCCAAGGCCCTCCCCACGTTACCTTGAGCCTAAGTTCTATCAAAGATTTTAACTCATTAAGAAGAAAAGAACTAAGGATTTCAGGCTAGAAGGCAGTTCCTAAAATGGTTATCAGTGACGTAAGTGAGCTACATTTGAAAGTAGCTCTTTAATGCTCATGAGTGATTTTTTTAAAAAATTTACCTCTCTTGTTTCTTAGAAGATAAAAGTGAGTCTGTAGGGTAAACATCAGCTAGTCTGAAAAACTTTTATATAAAATCAAATTATTTTAGAGCTGGAAAAGACTTTGTTGTTGTTGTTCAGTCATCTCTGACTTTTCATGACCCCATGGCCCATAGCACACCAGGCTTTTCTATCCTCCACTATCTCTCAAAATCTGTCCAAGTTCATGTTTGTTGTTTCCATGACATTATCTATTTTATCCTCTGCCATCCCCTTTTCCTTTTGCCTTCAATCTTTCCCAGCATCAGGGTCTTTTCCAAGGAGTCCTATATTCTCATTATATAGCCAAAGTATTTAAGCTGCAACTTCAGTATTTGGCCTTCCAGTGAATAGCCTGAATTTATTTCTTTTAAGTATTGGCTAATTTGATCTCCTTGCTATCCAAAGGATTCTCAAATGTCTTCAAAAGCATTGATTCTGCAGTCTATTCCTTATGGTCAAACTCTCACAGCCATACGTTGTTACTGGAAAAGCCCTATCTTTGACTATACCTTTGTCAGCAAGGTGATATCTCTGCTTTTTAGCATGCTGTTCAGATTCCTCATAGCTTTCCTCCCAAGAAGCAAGCATCTTTTAATCTCATGGCTGCATTCACTATCTGCAGTGATCTCTGAGCCCAAGAATATAAAATCTGATACTGCTTCCATTTCTTCTCCCTCTATTTGCCAGGAAGTGATCGATCAGTTGCCAAGATCTTTAGGTTTTTTGATGTTAAGCTTCGAGTCAACTTTTACACTCTCCTCTTTCACACTCATCAAGAGATTTTTCAATTCCTCTTTACTTTCTGCCATCAGAGTGGTATCATCTGCATATCTGAGATTACTGATATTTTTCCTGGCAACCTTAATTTGAGCCTTCGAGTCATCCAGACTGGTATTTCATATGATGTACTCTGCACATAAGTTAAACAAATAAAGTGACAATATACAGCCTTGTCGTACTCCTTGTCTGATCTTAAACCAATCAGTTTTACCATGTTCAGTTACAAGTGTTGCTTCTTGGCTTGCACACAAGTTCCTCAGGAGACAAATAAGATGATCTGGTACTCCCATGTCATTGAGGGTTTGCCACATTTTGTTGTGATCCACATAGTCAAAGGCTTTTGTGTAGTCAATGAAGCAGAAGCAGATGTTTTTCTGGAACTCCCTTGCTTTCTTCATAATCCAGCAAAAGTTTGCAATTTGGTCTCTGGTTCTTCTGCCTCTTCACAAACCAACTTGCTCTTCTGGTAATTCTTGGTTCACATATTGCTGAAGCCTAGCTTGCAGACTCTTAAGCATAACTTTGCTGGCATGTGAAATGGGTGCAATTGTTTGGTAATTTGAACATTCCTTGGCATTGCCTTCCTTAAGCCTGGGATATAAACTAATCTTTTTCAATTTAGTGGTCACTGAGGTGTTTTCCAAATTATTGAGGATGGTACTTTAACAGCATCATCATTTAGGGTTTTAAATAGCTCAGTTATTGTTTCCATGACAATATCTATCTGTTTTATAGATTTCATTACCTCCTCTAGCCTTATTGTTAACAGTGCTTCCAAAGACCTACTTGACTTCTCTCTCCAGGATGTCTGGCTCTAGATCAGTAACCACACTATCACGGTTATTGGTAACGTTAAGATCTTTCTTGTATGGTTCTTTTGTGTATTCTTGCCACCTCTTCTTAATCTCTTTTGCTTCTGTTAAATCCATATTATTTTTGTCTTTAATCATGCCCATTTTTGCATGAAATGTTCCCTTGAAGACTCTAATTTTCTTGAAGAGATCTCTTGTCTTTCCCATTCTATTGCTTTCTTCTATTTCCTCGCATTACTTACTTAAGAAAACCTTATTTCTCCTTGCTATTTTCTGGAATTATGCAATCAGTTGGGTATCTTTTCCCCTTTCTCCTTTATCTTCTCCTTTCCTTCTTTCCTCAGCTATCCATAAAGCCTCTTAAGACTACCATTTTGCATTCTTGCTCTTCTTTTTCCTTGGAATGTTTTTTGTTGCTGCCTTTTTACAAAGTTTCAAAACCCTGTCCATAGCTCTTCAGGAACTTTATACCAGATCCAATCCCTTCAATCTGTTCATCACTTCTACTTCTTATTCATAAAGGATGTTATTTAGGTCATACCTATACAGTCTGATGGTTTTCCCTACTTTCTTCAGTTTAAGTCTGTATTTTGTATAATAAGAAACTCATGATCTGAGCCACAGTCAGCTCCAGGTCTTATTTTAACTGACTGTATAGAGCTTTTCCACCTTTGGCCACAAAGTATCTGATTTTAATATTGACCATATTGTGATGTCTATGTGCAGTGTCACCTTTTGGGTTGTTAAAAATAGTGTTTGTTATGACCAGTGAGTTATCTTGACAAAACTCTATTAGTCTCTGTCCTGGTACGTCAAGGTCAAACTTGCCTGTTATTACAATTATCTTTTGATTCCCCTGCTTTAGCATTCCAATCTCCTATGATGAATGTGACTTTTTGTTGGTGTTATTCCTACAAGATGTTGTAGGTCTTCACAGAACTGATCGGCTTTGGCCTCTTCATCATCTGTGGTTGGAAGCACAGCCTTGTTATTACTGTGATGTTGAATGGTTTACCTTGAATTCAAACAGATATCATTCAGTCATTATTCAGATTATGCCCTAGTACTGCTCTTCTCACCCTTTTATGCACTATAAGGGCTACTCCATTTCTTCTAAGGGATTCTTGCCTATAGTAGTATGTGTAATGATCACATTCCCATACATTTAAGT
This sequence comes from Phascolarctos cinereus, assembly GCF_003287225.1. NCBI lineage: Eukaryota > Metazoa > Chordata > Mammalia > Diprotodontia > Phascolarctidae > Phascolarctos > Phascolarctos cinereus. The sequence goes on from NW_027555958.1 coordinate 242,291,580, forward strand.
TCACTGACACCAAAGATGCAATACTGATCTTTATAGCACTGAGCATACCTTTCGTCACCAGACACGTCTGCAGCTGAGCTTCCTTTCGGCTTTGACCCAGTTGCTTCATTAGTACTGGAGCTACTTGTAGTTGCCCTCTGCTCTTGCTCAGTAACATGCTGGACACCTTCTGACATGGGGGTGAGGGGTTTCATCTTCCAGTGTCATATCTTTTATCATTTTAATGCTGTTCATGGAGTTTTCTTGGCAAAGATATTGTAGTGGTTTGTCATTTCCTTCTCCAATGAATCACCTTTTGTCAGAACTCTCCACTATGACCTGTCCATTTTGGGTAACCCTGCACAGCATAGCTCATAGTTTCACTAAGCTATGCAAGTCCCTCTGCCATGACAAGGTAGTGATCTGGGAGGGGACAAAGAGGGTAATCAGAAAGGACTTTAGTGACAACCTAATCAAATGTCTTCATTTTAGCGAAAAGGAAATTAAGGCTCAAATTGGGTAATTTGCCCAAGAAGAGAAAATGGATAGAACACCTTACTATGAACTTAGTAGGCCTAAATTATAGTGCCAGCTCTGATACTTCCAACTTTGTGACCGTGCACAAATAATTTAACATTTCTGGGCCTCAGATGTCTTATCAAAGTTTGGTCCTCTTCAGCTCTAAAATCCTATGACTATATGATAGTAATTAGAATCCAGGCCTTGTGAAGCCCAATATTTCCTCAGGAATTGGGGGAAATTGGACACCTACTCTCCCAACTCTCATCATCACAAAGCTACCGAAAGAGCCAACCTTAAGTTCCACAATTGAGAAACTGATGAGAAAGATTACAAAATAAGTAGCATTTCTTATAAAAACAGAGTCCCAATGCATAGGGACAAGGACACCTGATGCTAGACCACCCACAAGCTGTAGCTTTCCCAAGTCAACCTTTACAAAAAGATACTAGGGACCACTTTGGATATGAAACCAATGAACAAGGATGGAAAACTTGGCTAGTGTCCCTGAAATCTGAACAGGGAGACAGGTCAGTTAACTCCCACACTCCCAAGAAAAGTAATTCTGTCTTCTGTGGAGCACTAAGCTTCTGGTAAGTCTACAAGGACAGTAAAGAGGACAGGTCAATTAGTTCCACTTACGTTCTACTCATTCAAAGAGATCCAGTAGCATGTATCCTGGCTTTCCCTTTATAAAATACTTGAACCTTTCCAGACTACCTAACATATCATCTCACAAAATGCACAAATGCACAAAAAGTCAGAAGACCTGTACATAAATATGGATAATATATCTCTGGAGATTAAAAAAAAAACTTTGATTGCTACAGTCTAAAATATCCTAACTCAACCCCTAAAAGTTGTTGGTTCATAATAAAGCACTGCTGCATCTGTCGCACAATTGATTGGGTGCCACAAAGCCCTAAACAAAAAGGGGTCAGACTTTCAAATTAATTTGCAGAATGAGGCATGGCTCATGAAGGAAGAGCATTTTTGCTCTTCGGTCAAGTGAAAGACTCAGAATATGGGGGAAATAGGCAGCCCAACGTAACTAAAGGTATGTCAGAAAAGTCAACTGCTAAAAACTACCTGTCTCCATATTCCATAGGAGCTTCTTATCCCTTACAGAGAAGTGGAATTTAAATGTCACTGCAGCTAGGTGGCATAGTGGATAGATTTATGAACTTGAGGCTAGGAAGACCTGAATTCAAATCCAGCCTCAGACTCTAACTCTCTGACCCTGTGCAAGTCATTTAACCTCTGGCTGCCTCAGCATTTTTTTTTTTAGTCTATTAAATTAGAATACTAGCACCTAACTCCCAGGGTGGTTATGAGGCTAAAATGAGATAATATTTGTAAAGTGCTCTGCAAGCCTTAAAGTTTTATCAAAATGCCAGCTATAGTTATTACTGCATTATCAACTCAATGCTGGTCAGCAGTAAAAGCTTTTTGGTCATAGGAGCACAATCTCTCATTTCTCTTTCTCACCTTTTCATTCTTAACTTATTTCCTCCTCCACGTTTCTACAACTGAAGAAGCTCATTAGCCTTTCAGGTGGTGTGCAGCAAAGCAGCTGGCAATGATAATGGCCTCTAGGTGGACTCAGAATTCTGCCAACAGGGTTAGTTCTGATGCTATGTGCACTAACAAGGACAGCTCTGTCCCCCAACCACCCATTCATGCCCTCTCATCAATGAAGAAAGAGAAACAGATGCCAAGATCTCGAAACCACATAGATGCAAAGGAGGAAGTGGGCAGGGTGGGAAAATAGAAAAGTTGTATGGAAGACAGGAATTATGATGAGAGGAGAAATTTCTATATGTCATAAGACTGTTCTAAAAGTCATAATCCAGAGATAATTTTTATGGAATATAGGAATGTATATATAAGAGAGGGAAAAGATCTTGTTTTATGCCTTTATAAATACAGAATCCACTAAAATGCTCCCCGTAAAAAAGATCTAAGTATTGCTGAAAAAGTTCTCAAGAAGATTTGACATATTCTACTATAAAGCAGTAATGATCAAAACTATTTGGTACTGGCTGAAAAGCCAGAAAAGTTGACTAAGTCTTACAGACTAGGTAAGCAAGATCTAGAAATAATCAAACAAAACAGTAGCCTGGTGTTCAGTAAACCTGAGGTTACCTACTACTGGAGTAAGTACTTCCTATTTAAAAAACCCCCCACTAAAATCATGTCTGAAACAACATATACAATCAATTCAGCTATAATGCTTGTTTTGAAAACATGAATTTGTTCCACTGTGACTCATATGTTAGGGAACATTTGAGCATAACGTGAATTTTGCATTTCCTTATGCATGATTTTATATATGAAAAACACAAGGTGAATGAAGAAAAACTATACCCAGCTGAACTGAGCTGCATAGGAATACACAAAATACAAACAAGCATTTACCTCAAATATCTAGTAGCTACCTCAATTCACTGTGTGTTGTCTTACAAGATTGTGTTTTGCTATTCATTTTCATATTTTTTAGCATTCCTATATAAAAAACACTCATCCAACATCCTAAATATGTGTAAGCATTCTAGTCCAAAAAATGCAAAAGCAGTGTATTAAGGAGAAACTTGAAATAATAAAGCATTTTGGAAGAAATAAGAACATGTGACAATCTCCTGAGCAACAGGCATAAAGAAATCCATATCGCAGACCATCAGAGGCAACACTGAAAATAAATGTCTATGACTAGAAGTGTTCTTTCTGTCTCTATTCTCATTTTTCCTTTAAGCCCTGTGTTTTTTATTAGGCAATTTGGCATAGCATGGTGATTTTTAGGAAAGCACAGGCGGTGTTATAGCAGAAGTGACTGAATAAGCTCCAGTTGCATACATGACCTAAATATGAAAGACCACATCATTCAAAAACAAAAAACAAAACTGGGAGGAGAATGTAAGGAGGTACCTTGCACAACCATAACTAGAGGAGAATTCTTTATCAAATCATGAATGAAATCAATGCAATTAGAATTAGAAGAACAGTTAATTGAGGCAACCTGCACCACAAATATGTCTAATAAAGGTCTGATATTCAAGATACACAAGACCAAGGGCAATGGTCTCACTTGAAAAGTTGCCAAAGTATTAAACAGACAGTTCAAAAAAAAAAAAAAAGAAAACTCTCAACAACCATGTGAAAGAATACTCCAAATCACCAATAAGAGAAAGGCAAATTTCAGTAACTTTGGTTTTACTTTACAGTCATCAGATTAAAAACATGAAAATGGCAAATGTTGACAAGGATAAGGGAAGACAGACACATTAATGGATTGTTGGTGGAGTTGTGAAATAATCCATCCATAATGGAAAACGATTTGGAATTATACCCAAAAAATTCATTTATAACTGTACCAACGAATCCAGTACTAGGGATATAACTTCCAAAAGGTGACAGAAAGAAAATGACACACACACACAATGCATAGATAACATATATACATACATATGTAATAGCAATGAAGTGGAAACAAAGCAGGTGGCCACCAAGTGAGGAATGACAACAAATTACAGCATGTGAATGCAGCATAGGGAATGTGGTTCACCTTAAGACTCCACTGACATAGGGAACTCCTGGGTGAAAGGACTTCTAGTAATCAGGACTATGCCGCCTTGGCAGCTCATAGTTCCTGGAGCAGGAGTTCTTGATCTGAGCTCCACGGACTCCAAGGGGTCCATAGATACACATGAGGAGGTCCAAAAACTTAGATGGGAAAAAAATTACATCTTTATCTAAATATAGTTTATTTCCTTTCTATTCTTAATAGTACAGATGAAGAAACTGAAGTCCAGCAAAGTTAAATAACTTACCCAAAATCACCCAAGTAGCGACCACAAGAAGCAGGATTTGAATCAAGGTCCTCTTCCCTAAGGATCAGTAATCTTTCCAATGTTTGTACCAGGATGTGGCAATAAAATATGAAGGGCAGTGGCAATAAAAAGTGAGAGTGAGTTTCTAAAAACGATATCAATAAAACAGGATGTGACATTTCCATTTTCTACTAAAAAAAAAAGGAAGGAGGCAGGGAGAGGATGGACAACCAGGCTCAAGTTCCCATCAGTTTGGAAGTAACTTTGTACGTCTGGACTTCAGTTTTCTCCTCATAAAAGAAATAATTGAAGTCAATAATCTTACGTCCCTTCCAGGTCCAACATTCCATAAAATAAATCAGCCTTTGGCATGAGAGTATTGTTTTTTAGTACTCAAACACTCTGCCTTCTACATTTATTCCAACCAGGATAAAATAGGCTTACAGGAATGTGAAGGGTTAACGATGTCTACCCAGCACCTACTTAAGCTACTACACTCACTGGCAAGAATGAGAACCTTAGGTAGATAGGAGCTATGATTCTGGTAGATCTAAGATAGATTAAGAAAGGGGGGCAGGAAGAGCAGGTTGGGTAAAGTGCCAGCACAGAACAGATTTTGAAAGAGGTCACAACTAAAAGTTGTGCATGACATAAACATCACTCTCCAGAACTATCTCTTGTCTTCACTCTGCAGGGGCATGCAGACTGTCAGTATATTACCAAGTAGGCTGCTGAGCCTCTCAGGCAGATCTTTTTCTTTAGCTTAGATCAATAATTCTTAACCCTTTCTGTGTCACAGACTGATGTGGCTGTCTGATGAAGCTTAATATTATCCTGTTTTGTTGCTTAAATTCATAAAAGAAGAAAATATTAAATTTCAATTACAGGTCAATGAAAATAAAGATGTAATTGTTTTTTTCCCATTCAAGTTCACAGACCCTTCTCCTTAAAATTTATCTTATAACTCTTGGATCTCCATGAACTCCAAGTTAAGAACCTTTACCTCAGATGTGGGGCAGCTAGGTGGCACAGTGGATAGAGTGCTGGACCTGGAGACAGGAAGACATCTTCCTGAATTCAAATCTGGCCTCAGACAACTACTAGCTGTGGGACCCTGGACATCACTTAAACCTTCAGTTACTTCATCTGTAAAATGAGCTAGAGAAGGAAATGGTAACTACTCCAGAATCTTTGCCAAGAAAGCCCCAAATGGGTTCACAAAGAGTCAGACACAACTGAAAATGACTTAACAACAACTACCTTAGATCTACCAGAATCATAGCTCCTATCTACCTAAGGAAGGACGTGGCTTATTGTACACAGAGATGCTTTAGGAAAGGGGCAAGTTGTTGATAGAACTGAGTTTTCCAGATGTTTCCTTATTCCCCCTTGATAAAATGGCAAATAGGCGATGACGCTTCTGAATATTCAGCTACTCTAATGAAAGGGATATTTCAACTTCTTGATGATTCTTACCGCCTGATGTCTCATTTTGTTGCATTTATTTTCTTTTAGGCTGTGAGCTACTGGACCAAGAAGCCAGTCTCACCTATGTCTGAATCACTACAGCATTCCACTCTAAAGGACTCTGAAGGACTTTAAAGTAATAACATCCAACATTCACACGTTTTTCAGTCGCTTCAGTTGAGACTAGAAAATACAGCTTATGTGAGGAAAGCTCCAATTCAAAATAAGCCCCAGACCCAGGAGAAAGAAGAGGGACTCAATTTCCTGTTAATTTCTTCACTTCCTCTACTCAGTTAAAGCTAGAGGCTTCAAATTCACCAGTAAAGGATGTACCAGAAATAATACAGGGTATAGCTTGTAAGAGCTGTTTTTTAGAAAGTCACTGAACTTTCACTATAGTCTGCCTATTGATATTAAATCCTCCTCTCTCCCAGGGTTATTATGTGAAAAGCACTTTGTGAATATTAAATTGTTAAATAAAACATGAGTTATCATCATTCATAACTGTAACATGCTAGCAGTGTGATCCTGGGCAAGTCACTTTCTCTGCCTGCTTCTACAGCTGTAAAATGGGGTTAACAAAAGCACTTAACCTACCAGGGATGTTGTGAAGATCAAATGTTTGAAAAGTACCTAGCACAATGCCTGGCACATGGTAGGCACTTGATAAGTGCTCATTCCTGTTCCCCTTCCTTTTCCTCTCCAAAAGGCTCTTCCAGATACTGCTATATCCAAGGTTCAGATCACCTTTCCCCTGTGCTTAAGTGCACATTCTAGACAGCTTAGAACAATAATGAGCATGAAACTAAAAGAAAACACCCTGTCATCACAGATTGATTTTTATTTTTTTAAAAAGATTTTTATGACTGTAAATTGTAGTGAGAGAAGAGAAATAATTTGGAGGTATAATTCATAGAACTTGGCAAGTCATTAGAAGCAGAGAAATGGTAAGGACACATGACAGAAAGGGAGAAAGTTAAATGTGAAGGAGGAACACTTTACAAATATCACTTGGAGGTTTTGTACTTTAGTCACTGAGAGAACAGTTGGCATTATTAACAAAACAGCTAAGTCAAGAGGAAAAGTTGGTTTGAGGGAAAAGAATACGAATTCAGTTTGAGGAATGCTAAATTTGAGGTGATGGCAGGAGATTCAGATGGATGTATCCAGTAAGCAGTTGGAAATACAAATCAGGAGCTCTGCAAAGAGGCAAATCTTAGGATAGGGTTTTGGGGTTCATCTGTACAGAGGTGACAGACAACTGGAACTATGAGAGAAGATGAATGTACCAAGGGAGGAAAGAAGGAAAGGAAGAAAGGAAAAGTGAAGAGTGAGGGAGGAAGAAAGACATGAAGGTTTGGGATGAGGAGAGAAAAAGAAGAAGATGATGATGGTGATGACAACAACTATGACTATGATGACAATAACTCTTATCTATGTAGCATTTTAAAATTTGAAAAAAGTATCTTCTATCAAAAGTAGCCTATACAGCAAGTACTTCAATTATTATCACTCCCATTTAAAAAATGAAAAACCTGAGGGTCAAAAAGAGTAAGCAGATAGTCTGGTCACAAAACTACTAAATATCAGAGGCACAATTTGAATCCAGATCTTCCCAATTCCAAGTTTGGCACATTATCTGCTATGCCACCCCACCTCTCAAAGAAGAAGAGGGGAAGAAAAGACAGAGAAAGAATGATCAGAAAAGTAGGAAAGAGAACTAGGAAAGGGATGCACTAGAGAAATTAAAAAAGGAAAGAGAGAGTGTCACAAAGAAAGGGGTAGTCAATAGTGAGAAAATGCCACAGAAATATCAATGAGAACAAAGGACCACTGGATTTGATAATTACAAAATCACTTGTGGTCTCTGAAAGAACAATCTATTGGTGAGGGTGGATGTCAGACTGTAAGTGTTTGAGAAGTGTATGAATAGTCAAGCAGTCTAACTCTTAAATGTTGTTGAGCATTTACTCCCCTGCCATACCAGGTACTATCGATGTGACCCAGGACAAGTTACTTAACACAAAGCCTCAATTTCTTCACCTGTAAAACAGACACAATACCTGCCCTGTCTACCACATAAAACCATTGTGAGGATTAAGTAAGATGACTTATAAAAAAAAAAACACCATTTTGAAAGCTGTTAACTTTCAACCATAAAATGTTACATAAATGTTTTGGGAGCAATAGTTCAAGAAATTAAAATCAAAAGAAGGTGTTTTGTGGTTTTGTTTTATTTTTTGCTTTGTTTTTAAGGATGGGGAAACCTAAGTATGTTTATAGGTGGGAGGGAAGGAACCAGCAAACAGGAATTATCAAGAAGGATAATTTCAAAATTTTCATTTAAGCTTCATTACCACTTCATGTTTTTTATTCTGAAACTTCTTTGTGTAATCTAGGCAGCTAATAAAAGAAGGAGGTACAAATTAATGGATATTAGTATAACCGAAAATTAATGGATAAATTTCCTTTCCATACTGACATCTCTTGTCACTTCACTTGAACTCCAAGATGCAGCTGGCAGTAGCAACTCAACAGAAAATACAATGACTGCAAAGAACTGTATGTAAAAATATAAAGACTTAAAAGAAAAGGGACACAGAAATGGGGTTTTCCTTTGAACACTAAGGGATTGTGCATAGGCTCCATAGCCACTAGGGCAACTAGATGGTACACTGGACAGAGTTCCAGGCCTGGAGTTAGGAAAACTAATCTTCCTGAATTCAAATCTGGCCACAGACACTTAATAGCTATGTGACCATGGACAAGTCATTTAACCCTGTTTGCCTCAGTTTCCTCATTTATAAAATGAGCTAGAGGAGGAAATGGCAAACCACTCCAGTATCTTTGCCAATAAAATCCCAAATGGGGTCAGAAAGAGTTGGACATGACTGAACAAAATGACTTCCTTTGAGCTGACTCCTTTTAGGGGTTAAAATTATCACTACTGTAATGATCTTAGTTTGGGCACTGGAGAGACCAAAGCCAAATAAGAAGTCTACTCTAGATGACTAAGTGTCTGTCAGTCACCTAGGGTCACATAACAATCGGTTTGCATGCATTTATTAAACACCTATATTATTCATTTATTTACATAATAACATGTGGTCATACTCATCACATTGCAGTAATTCTGAACTCTTGTTCATCCAACTCCATTCCCCACATCCCATCATCTGATTCCTTATTCCCTTTCAACCTTCTCCCACCAAAGTTTCGACTTAATTCTACCCAGACCTTTCATTGTGCCCTCTGGAAGACCTGTTACATAGGCAACAAACTTTCCTTCATCTTAATTCTTTTCTTCTCCCACTCCTTCCATCTACTAATACTTACTAAAACTTGGCTCCTCACTGATGACTTGGCCTCCCTGGTCACATGTTCCAATACTAGCTACCCCTACATTCATTCCCCTCACCTCACTGGTTGAGGTGGGGAATATATGTTATATAAACTCAACTGGGCCTTCACTGCTGTTAGGCAATCCTTCTGTACTTCCTTTGTCAACTCACTATCCCACTCTCCAAGGCAGCTCTTTCAAAGCTTTTCATCATTCCTCAAACCTCCTATGGCTCCTCTCCCCCCATCCTTTCAGCTGAGAACTCACATATTTTGTGGGTCATAATATTAGGTATCAGAATACTTCATATTTTACAGAAAAGAAACGAGGCCACTTGCCATGAACTCCCTTCTCCTCAATTCCTCAACTTCTATCACTCAGATGTCTTCCACATTCTCCTTCTTTACTCCCATCTTACATGATAAAGTGGACTTACTACTTGTTTAAATGATCTCATCCCATCCCACCTCCTCCCCTCTGTAATCCCCACTCTTTCACTCATTTTCAATCTCTTCCTCTCTACTGGCTCATTTTCAACTGCCTATAAATTCCCCCATATCTTACCTATCCTGAAAATACTTTCACTTTATCCTTTCATCCCTGCTAACTACCATCCTATATCTCTTCTTCCCTTTGTAGCTAAATTCCTCAAAAAGGTCATCTATAATACCTGCCTTGCTTTATCTCCTCCTACTCTCTTCTTAATTACAATCACATATGTTATCATTCCACTGAAATTGCTCTCTACAAAGTTACTAATGATCTTTAAGTTGTCAAATCCAGTGATATTTTCTCTACCTTCATTCTTCTGGCCCTCTCTGCATCCTTTGATACTGCTGACTGCTCTCTCCTTGATACTCTCTTCCTTCTAGTTTTTGAGGGTAGGACACTCTCCTGGTTTTCTTCCTACCTACCTGACCACTCCTTCTCCATCTCCTTTGCTGGATCCTCTTCCAGATCATGCCCTATAGCAGTAGGTATCTCTCAGAGGTCCTGTCTGAGCCCTCTTCTATTCTTCCTACTATTTCAACTTGGTAAAGTGAATCCCATAGATTTAATTACCATTTCTACACTCATGATTCTCAAATCTACCTAGCCTGCCCTAAACTGTCTCCTGACCTCCCATCTCACATCTCCAAAAGCCTTTCAGACATCTCCAACTGGATGACCAGTAGACATCTTGAATTCCATATTTTCGAAGTGGAACTCTATCTTTCCCCCTAAACAGTCCCCCTCTCCTACCTTCCCATTACTGTAGTAAGCAATACCATCCTCCCAGTCCCTCAGGCTTACAATCTAGGAGTTATCCTGGATTCCTCTCTCAACCCACCCATATGCAATCTCTTGCCAAAGCCTGTCAATTTCGTCTTTGAAACATCTCTTGACTATATCCCTTTCTCTCCTTTGACATTGTCATCATTCTGGTACAGGCCCTCATCACCTCACACCTTGATTACGGCAATGGCCTGCTGGTGGGTCTGCCTGCCTCAAACCTCTCCCCAGGCTCCAATCCATCCTCCATTTAGCTACTAAAATGATTTTCCTTAAAATGCAAGTGCCATCATGTAAACCCCACCCATCCCCAAACTCAACAAACCCAATGGCTCTTGATCACCCCTAGCATCAAATATAAAATGCTCAGCTGTGTATTCAAAACCCTTCATAACCTAGCCCCCTCCTACCTTTCCAGTCTCCTTACATCTTACTCCCCAACATGTACTCTTCGATCCAGTGACACTGGCTTTCTGGCTATTATACAAACAAGACATTCTATCTCCCTGCTCCCAGTATTCTGACTGTCCCCCATGCCTATAATGCTCTTCCTTCTCCACTCTGACTACTGATTTCTCTGGCTTCCTTTAATACCCAACTCAAATCCCATCTTCAACAGGAAGCTCCCCTAGACTCTTCTTAATTGCAATGCCTTCCCTCTGTTAATTATCTCCTATTTATCCTGTAGGTAGCTTGCTTTCTACATATTTGTTTGCATGTTGTCTCCCCTAATACATCAAAAGCTCTTTAGGGACTGGAACTGTCTTTTGCCTCTTTTTGTATCCCTAGCACTTAGCACAGAGTAGGCACTTAATAAGTACTGATTGATTGATTGAAGTCCTGTATTAAGCACTTGGAAAACAGGCAAACTGAAATATTCAAGAACTTTAAGGAACTTAAATGCTTTAGGGGAAACAACAGGTGCATACATAAGCAAATGTAGAATACACATAGACAATTATAAAGTATATTTCACTGGGGGGAAATCAGGAGAGGTCTTATATAGAAGGAGGTAGCACCTGAACCAAGCATTGAGGGGAGTTAGGAATTCTAAGAGATGAAGGATAGAAGGGTGTACATTTCAAAGACTGGGGACAGCCAGTATAAAGGGTAAAATGTTTACAATGCCAGTTTGGTTGGAATCTAGTTTGCTAAAGGAAGTAATAAATTTATAACTCTGGAAGACAGGCAGAAGCCAGACCATTAAGAGTTTTAAATTATTCCAGGTTCAGTTATTTATACCACAGAAATATCATGGGATCAGCTATATTACCATAATGATCATTTGGTCCAACTCCCCTTATTTTATAGATGTCAGCTGTGGGACCAGGAGCTCCCAAAGACTCTGGGATCATATGAATCACATCTCATCCTAGGGGCTGACCCTAAAGGATAAGTTTCTCTCTTTGAGTATTGTCTCCACCCTTGAAAATCTAAGTAAATCTCTTGAATAAAGCCTAAATATGACCCATATCTAGGTTTTCCCACACACAGGTAACAGGGTTTCCATTCCAACACAACATATAATATGTACAATGTGGGTACAGAACATACATACTGTTAAATTTGGGTAAGAAAACACTACTAAATTCATGAAGTTGCTCCTCAGGGGAAAATTCCACAATGACAAGTGGACAGGAGTTTGCTCCAGAGCAAACATCAACACTACAGATATTTTGGCTAAGCTCCAAACCTGACAAAACTTACAAGTTTCTGTGAGGGAAAAGAAGGCATATAATTTCTTATGCGGGAGCATCCTTTATATAAAAGGAACCTTTATAAATCACATACACAACTAAAAATACTGCCATAGCAAACAGCGGCTGGAAAAAATCTCTTCCACTCTCTCCATCTAAATCTGGAAGTGTGGTACAACAGAAAGCGATCTCCAGTATCCCAACCCTGTCACGTGCCCATGGGCTGTCAAAGGCTGGAGGTTAGGCAGACGGGTGGGAAATGAGGACCCAGGTTCCTTCTGGATTATAGAAAAGAAACATATACCCACTACTTATTTTCCCCTGGAAGGGATTGATTGCTTTACTTATGAAGAGGCTGAAATTATCAAGCAGTACTACTCCTGTGATTGCATTTGTATCAGTTGGCTATATCTCAGTTTTGCAATGTTCACTTGCCAGAGAAACTGAATTCAAGCAGAAGCATCCAAAGCAGGGCAGGGATGCAGAGCACTTTAGTTACTAAGAGGCAGCCGAACAAAAGTTTCTTCCTGAGGCATATGTGCCAACTTGGCCAAGGTCAAGACTCAGAATCAATGGCTATGTGCTCAGCGTGGATCCAAAAGAGCAGAAATGCTGGGATGTTTTTTTCTACAGGATTAATTTACAGCTTATTAAGCTGAGATACCTCAAATCAGTGCTTGCTCTGTTTTGTCACTTAACAAGGTCTCTCCTTTTATGTTGACCTCCATCCTGTAGATGGCTTAGCTAACTCTTCTTTATTTCACTTTTGAAAAATCAGGAAGCCTGTTCTAAGAGGTATATGACACAGGTTTTGTAAATAAAA